>NC_068357.1:68842729-69197729 GCF_020536995.1 Dreissena polymorpha
GTACCATTAGAAGAAGAATACGTACACATTAATGAACTTATAGTACTTGATTATAGTTGTTTTGTTACAATAAGACTTGTTGTACATGTAGGACTGAACAACCCGGCGTAAATTATTGCAAACGGATATATAACTCCCCAGTTTTTCTTCAAAATAAAATTAAATGCTAGGCGGCTAGGCCAACAGTGTGTAGCCCATCCTTCGCCGAATAAATTATCTTTTCGTGAAGTTTACAAGTGTATTTTGTAATCGCAATGTGCTAGGTTATCTTGTAATGTTCAACTTTCCGCATTATATTATGTCATTTCCGCTATAGCTTGAAATCCGTTTGGCTCGGTTGCAAGATGCCAATTTTCTCGCTCCAGTTACGTCCCTTACATTGATTACATTATGTTATAGAGCTAGAACGGAAATCACCAACTAAACAAATAAAAGGAATTAAAATGCGTGTAAAGTTCTTCCAAACCGTGTTGAGCAATCTTCACTTTTTCATGTTCATTTGCATAGTTGGCTGTTGTCAGTTCAGCTACATATGAAAATAATGAGTAAATATGTTTCAAGGAAAACTCACTCTTTAAATATGCCTGCAGGAATAATACAAATTAATGGATCAGCTAGTTGACTATATATTATTTATTTTATTTTGTATTTCTAGAAATCAATTTACGAATTAACTGCTAACATCTACGTTACACTGGGTAATGCATTATTGTTAACTGTTTTTTTTTATTAACATAGATGTTTTTTTCGTTTTCAATATTCTTTGTGTCGCTGTTGTTATCATTAAAAACGTTATAAAGATAATGGCCAAATAATAATACGCACGTTTCATTCTAATAACAGTTTGTCCGCGTTTAAATCGACTTTCACAACATTTAAACAATAATTATGTTTCAATCTTTAAATCTAACTGGCATTAAACTGATGCTTAAAAATCGCATACAAAAGCCCATTTTCATGTTTCCAATAAACTTCCGCCAGGATGATATCCAAACCAGTCCTGGTGCTAATTGATTTACAAACGAGCATGGTAGTTCTATTGTGCTAATCATTAATTTTTCCGCAGTCTCACCCTGTCGTATGCCCGCGTCCAGGAGCGCGTGTTTTCAGCACGTGTTTGCGCCCTGTCGCTCTTCTCTCAAGGATGTCTGTTTTGTTGATCATGTCGGCGTTTTATGCCGCGCATCCGAGACGCTTGTTGTAACGGAACACTGACGGACCCCCTGAGTTCAATAATGGTCAATAAATCGAGTGTGCAGATAGCAGATGTGCGTCAAGATACGCATACTGATTTATTATGCGGTTGTTTGATTATACTATCACAGGTAACTCATTATATCATATTGTTATTATATGTAAGCGCCTTATAATATGTCTTACTTTTATTACACTCATCACCTCTTCTGCTAATAACTCATCAGACAAAAAGACGTGTTTTGTGTGAAATCAACGAACATATCATATTCTGATATCCCTGCAATGGCCCTACATATTTATGGTCTGTTTTACCAATTAATCTTTTTCATAGAGTGTAAAATGTTGATGCGCAATATTTCGTCTGTAAGAAAAAATACACATACAAAACCGTCGTGGTATTCACATTGATTAACATGCAGGAGACATTGAATTCAAATAAGCATCTCTCTTTGTGGCCTTGCTTAAGGATTTCGACCCGGTAAATCGTTGTTCCATTCTCCCAGTGTCACAGAACACGGAGCGTATATTGATGTCATCTAGAGTCCGTGCACAGAATTAGACCAACAGGGTTTCTTACTGTCATCTTTACTTCCCACAGGAGTACACACACTAGTGCTTATAAACACGTTGCATCTTCATATGCATTTCAATTGAACAACGTAGCGTACAAAGTGCTCTATTATAAACCTATTTATTTTAGCTCGATTGAATTGACAGCCTAGTACGTGGTGTCTATGGCGCGGTGGGGGAGATCGGAAAGGAAAGTCTCCCTCAGTGAGTACAGGTCCTGTTACATCCCGGTCATTAGGCGGACGACCCCATCCACTTCGCCGCGACGACCGTGCATTGCTTTTGCGTTTTGTATTTTATATACTATTCAAATTTGCTAAGGATCACTTTTTATAGTATGTGTAATTTGAAGTTCACCCCTAGCTAGATTCAGACAGCGTCACGCATCAATGATAAATCATTACATACAAATAAAATATTTAAAAAACACATTCTTATATCAAAACCTGCGAAATAACAATTTAAAATGAACGCAACACAAAATTGAAGAAAATGTGAAAATAAAAAGTGATCCTTAGCAAATTTTGCTGGTTTACAATTGATGGAAACGAGAATGACATTTTTTTTAATACACAGTTTGTGTGTAAAATTGGGTTCAGAATATTGTTATAACACGTTGACAAGATCGGACGAGACTCGTTGCATATGCGTAATTTATAAAATAACTACTAAAACGGCGTCTCATCAGGGTCTGCGCTGTTTGCTTAAAGGAATTTCTGTAAGAAATATTCTAAATATAGAAATAAATATACTAGACATCCCTAATTTTGGAAATAAATTTAGTAAAGTACACTAGGCATAAATGGGTTAACTCATATTCAAAAGAAATGAGTACGCCAAGTGTGGCCATATTGTTTTGTAATCACGCTACACACAACAGATTGTCGGTCGAGTTGCTAACATGTTACGCCCCAGTGTATGTGTACAACAATCGAATATTATAATTGAAAATACAGACGCAGAGTTAACTTTGCGCACGAGTGTCTAAATGCTCGACATGAAGGCAAATCATGCACCAAAGCACAGAGGTCAGGAACAGGTTTCAAATTATGTGTATAATTAGCAATGCGTGCTTGGCAACAGAATACGAGTGTGCATATAATTACAGTGCATATTTTGTTTCATTATAAATGCTTTGATATAATTAAATACCCGGCTGCACGTCTGAACAATATATTTAAATTCGTATATTTAAATATGCAATAGAAAATCCGTCTTTCAAAACTTTGGGAAAATGTCTTTGCGTATATCAAAGCTTAAAATAATATACTACTCAAATTTGCTAAGGATCCCTTTTTATTTTCACATTATCTTAAATTTAATTTAATTTAATTTAAATTGTCATTTTGCAGGTTTTGATATTAGCATGTGTGATTTTGATTTTATTTTTATGTATTGATTTATCATAGATGCGTGACGCTGGGCGAATCTAGCTACGGATGAACCTGGAATTATACATACTATAAAAAGTGATCCTTAGCAAATTTTGAGTAGTATAGTACACAGGTGGTTAGCGTGTGGCTATGATATTAATTAGTGAAAACATCATTTTGAATGATAAATAATCATATTATAACGAAAAATTAACTTTTCTGAAAAAAAAATCACTATCAAATATATATATAACAAGGTATGCAACTAAAAATCAGCCCAAAACGGGGTGCATCGCTTTGAACAGCCATATCTTCATCAATTGTGCAGCGATTTTCACGATCTCGGTCTTATTCAACACAGAAATGAATTTCCTTTCTGGAAATGTATATGTCTTGCAATATTTTTACAAATGCTGGGTCAACTTTTAAGAAATAACACGATACACAACACGCATGACCCAGTTGACAGTGTTAGTTGACGGGCTCTTTTTGCAACCTCTCCAAAGTGGTATTAAAGGCAAAATTTACCTTTAGACTCAAGAAAATGGCATGGAAACAACATGTGTAAACACTGCATGGGCAGCATTTCAAACAATTTGTATGTCCATACTTGACACTGTAGCTCCTGTAAAAGAAATTAGGCTAAAACAGCGTAGCGAACTCTAGATGACGTCTGAAATTATTGAGCTCATTTAACTCCGGGATGCTGCATAAGATCTATATAATTTCAAGAAAACTCGCACTAACGATAACTTTGCGATTTTCACAATTTATAGAAATAAACTCCAGTATTTAGTTAAGTCAACCAAAGCTGAATACTTCTCAAATAAAGTTGAGGAACATAAACATTATTTAAGAGGACTTTGGCATCATCTTAAAAGTCTTTGTTATAAAACTACTAACAAATCCAGTTCTAATATTGTTCTGAATATTAATGCTGAAATATGCCATGACTCGTCTATTGTTGTCAATCATTTCAATACGTTTTTCACCACAGTAGCCTCAAGTCTAGTTGACAAACTACCAAGTGCCAAAAATATTATTTCTACATGACCTTACTAGTATATATTTAAAAGTTATTTTTGTAAAAAGAAATCTGAAAATACTATTTTTAGAATAAAACATGTTTCAGAGGAATTTGTATTTGAAGGAGTTGTGCAAGTTAAATGCGTCAAAGAGTACAGGTTTAGATGGAATCCCTGCTAGACTTGTTAAAGATGGTTCTTTTATACTCAAAATCCCGGTCACTTTCATTATTAACATGTCCATTGACTCATGCGTGGTCCCTGATGATATGAAATCAGCTCGTGTTAGTCCAATGCACAAAAAGTCAAGTCCTCTCGAAGTCGGCAACTATAGGCCGGTTAGTATTCTTAGAGTAATCTCCAAGATACTAGAGAGCTCTATATACAACCAGCTATCAGAATTCGTAACCGTAAATTTCGTAACCGTAAATTCCCTTCTTTATGAATTCCAGTCGAGATTTAGGTCAACATATTCAACAGACACATGTTTAATTTATCTTATCGACTTTATTCAAGGTAATAATGCCAAGGGTCTTTATACTGGGAGGGTGCTACTCGATCTAAAGAAAGCATCTGATACGGTAGACTATTCAATTCTGTATAACAAACTACATGCGTTAGGAGTGGAATCTCTTGATTGGTTTAAAGGGGCCTTTTCACAGGTTTTGCATGTTTTGAAGTTTGTCATTAAATGCATTATATTGATAAATGTAAACATTGGATCTAAAATTCTCCAGTAAAAAAATAAAAAATAAAATAATAAAAAGAAAAAAAGGTAACCCTCAGCAGGGCTCGAGCCACTGACGCCTGGAGTCCTGGAGTAAAAAGTCTCCCTTTTAAACCTCTCGGCCATCCTTCCTTATACAATGTTGGATGCATTTCATACTTTATAAAACCAATCCTCGTAGTTTCACAAAATATAACGACAAAATACAGAACTCTCCAAATTATTAATTTCGCTTTTTTCAATTTTGTCAATTTACTCAAACGTGAAAAGGCCCCTTTAAGTCCTGTCTGTCTGACCGTACACAACAAGTACACACTAACAAAGTGTCTTCAAACAGCCTCACAGTTACATGTGGAGTTCCGCAAGGATGCATTCTTGGTCTCTTGCTCTTCCTTTGCTACGTGAATGACATGCCCACGTGTATAGACACTGACTGTAAGCTTAAGCGTTATATTGTCTGCACACAAAGATTCTGCGACTATCTTTAATAAACTTTCTCGGGTTATGGAAAATTGTTCCACCTGGTTAATAGACAATAAGTTATCCTTACATTTAGGCAAGACCGAAAGTATGCTTTTGGGTCTGCAAGGAAATTAAAGAAAGTTCAAAATGTCGATGTAACTTATAATGGTCATACGGTACAATCTCAGGACCAAGTAAAATAACAGGCCTAAATATTGATTGCATCTTAAATTGTGAAGCAATTATAAACAATAAAGTCATCACGGTCAACTCTAGACAGATTTTTTTTATAGAAACTGTAAAAACCTCAGTCTATAGACCAAACAAACACTTACAAACGCATTGGTACAATGCCACTTCGATTACGAATGTTCATCTTGGTATTCTGGGCTTACAAAAAAATTACAGCGTAAATTACATGTGGCGCAAAACAAGTTCATTAGATATTTATATTACACCTGCCGTCAAGAACAAGCATTACTTGTAACGAGCTCGAGTCCGTTCAGATAATGATGCTCAATATTAATAATAGAGTTCGCCAACTCAGGTTAAATCATGTTCTAATATCTACAATGGAGGCCCCCAAATATCTTCAAAATAATTTTGTTAGAAAATCATCCTTTCACTCCAGAACAAGATTTAGTACACACAACTTTTAAGTCCCACTATCGTCTGGCTCTAAATCTGGGACTTTTTATTCAACGGCCATACATGACTGGAATGCTGCGACAAATCACATCAAAGAGATCAAATCTAAGCAGGGGTTCCAACTTTAAACGTTAAACGTTACTTAAAAAAGTCTGCACGTGATAGAGAAATCTCTGACACTTTGTATTACTAAATGTTGTATATAATGTAATTAGTGCTATTTTAGTCTATTTGTCTGTGATGAATATTGAGGTGCATGAATTAGATGTCGTCTAGTCTTAATATTCTTTTAATTCTTTAACAATGATCTATTTTTAAATCAACAGTATTATGTGCTTTAATAATATTGGTAGCAAGGTATGATATGGGTGTGCGTGTGTGACCGTTCGTACCGCACCTGTATCTGCCATGGGTCTCCTTTACTTTTTGAGTGGGTGTTTAATAACTCACTCACATAGTTTTGCTACATTGAAATTATTGTATGCTTTAGATAAAGGACCCCAATGGAAATAAGTACTTGTACTTTATTGGGTTATCCCAGGTCTGCAAGATCAATATATAGTTGTTCAATGTTATATATTGACCATATTTGTTTACTATTATATGTTCTTATCTATAGTGTTGTTATGTTATACCTTGATCTTGTACCTGAATTAACTTGGATTGAATTGAATTGAATTGAACAGGTACCGAGCGCATCAGTTGCCAGCATATTTAGAGCCCCTGAACCGCGCCACCAAGAATAAGCCCCCTCTCCCGAAAATACACACAGGAACATCACCATCTGTACTGCTGTACCGCATCTCTCCACTGAAGACGAGCACAGAGACGCATGAAAAACAAGCCTCGACACTGGCCATGCTTAAAGACAAAAACCTACGGCCAAAAGGAAGGTTCTGTAACAGGCAAATTGAGAAGGAGCTGAGCGCGCGTGCACATGGTCAGCGGCAGGAAGTCGCAGGACCAACATACCTTAACTGCATAGCTTAGATGGAAGCCTTGATACATGTTGCGAATATCATGCAAGGTAAAGTAAACAATTCTCAGTCATGGAAGCAGAACTTCCATCAAACTGGATCGCCTCATAAAATCAATTTATAACATTGAGTGCTTTATAATTGTTATAAAGTGGTTTCCCTCGTACCCCGAAATAATTAGGCAGACAGCATGGCACAGTCGAGACGGAAGAATCCATGATAAGACCAGAGTTATTTAAGAGCAATGAACACCATTGTCAAGAGCCTTTTCGGACCTAAACAACTATAAGCCAGCTACCGTCACCTGCCCAGACTAGAATAGATTATCATCTCCCGAATACAATCAGGGAACAATAGATTCAGCTACCACAGCACAAGGGATTCCACTTTGGAAAAAAATGTGTTTGTGGAGAAGCCACCTTAACGGCAGAAATGCAAGGACCACCAACCACTTAGGGAAAGTGTATTGCCTGACCCTGAAGGGAAGCAGTACGGACCAATGGATGGTTTACAAAAGACTACCTTGCCTACGGATCTTTAGCGGCGATCGAAAAGAAGAACTTTCGTTGATATGTTCATATATTAAAAAGATAGAGATTTCTAATTAATTGTTTCCCTCAAATTAATCAATCATTAAATGCCATTTTAAAGTTTTGTTCGACAACTAATAGGGCTTAGAATAGATTTGAAAATTATACAAATTGGTGTTTTGAGTAGACCTGATATTTCATCATGCCCTTATTGTCCCACGTAGCTTTCTCGATAGACATTGCGCGCTTGTTCAACATATACCATGAACATCCTTAGGTCTCAATGGGACTCAAATTTTCTTAATATGACAAGTTAATATTTACGCAACTACATCTTTTTCACTTTAAAGCTTAATGCCAACACAATGGGCCAATTATGACCCTTAATTGTGTTACGTTGCAGCTGTTGTAATAATCTATATTATTATTTCCGAACAACTGACACATAACGAAATAATTTTTTTCAAGTGTTGAAATATGGTTGTAGAAACGTGTTGAAAGACATTCGCGTTATCGCTTTTCTTTCATATAAATGACGGCCAACGCGTTCCACTGTTATTCAGCGGCCATTCGAGTATTTAATAATGGGCATATCATAATATATGCAATTTCAAAGAAAATGCTCTAAACACCAAACACATATAACGCGTTTGATGAGTATTCAGGAATACTAAAATCTATTTATTTCTATGTCTGAATTGGTACAGAGTCCTTAGACTTAACAAACATGGATAAATGGCGCGTTAATCGATTGTTTTTGTACAGAACATACCAATTGTAAAATCGGGTGTGGGTAAAGCAACATGGTAAAGCACCCTGGCATTCTGCATAGTAAGGCACACGCGTAAACGTATTGTTATGATCAGTAAGACCGAATACAAATATGTTTCAAATTTTCAACGAAGAAAAGTCATTAAAAAACCACAACATGAGGACATTTTGCTAAACTAAATGAATTTCGTGCATTATACTTGTTGACATATAAATATGGGTCATCGATTACAAAACAAGACTTTATATACTTTCTATAAGAACATAATTCCAGGAGGAATTGCAATTACTAAGAAAATGGTAACATATTTCCCAAGCCACTACTTAGATTTAAATTGTGAAGTTGCCAATAATTGTTTTTAATGATGCTTTGGTTTACTTATAATAGTATGCTTTGGAAAACTAAACTGACAGTATAGTCACTTAGTAAGGTGTCAAATTTATTAGAGGCATTAGCTTCAGAGTAAGATCACGAAAACCATGAATGGTTTAAGAAAAAAACAACATAATATAGTATATTGGCAAGTTTTGTTATGGTGGTATTTGTCATAACACAAACTGATTCACCAATTGTGTTTGTTTGCCTGTGCAGGCCGCACAGGCTAATCAGGGACAACACTCTCCGCTTTAATTGTATTTTTTTTTTGTTTAAAAAGACCGTTTTTGACGAAAAATCCAGTTTAAGCGGAAAGTGTCGGCCTTGATTAGCCTGTTCGGACTGCACGTGTTAATCTGGGACGACAATTTACGCACATGCATTAAATCCCTTTTTCACAGAGCGCGGCTAATATATTTGTAAACAACAACAGCTCAGTTGCGTGTTTCACAAGTGGCAATTCGGAAACTAATTATGAATGCATGTCAGAGCTATTGTTGCTGTTGCTTATGTTGTGTGTGTTTCGTTCAATTGTGTAACACTGCAATCGTCATTTAAAACTGTGTATTTGTAATTATGAAGGTAGACTCTTACACTAGAATAAGTATAGAGCAGTTGCGCATATTTTGAAATTTCGTTTTACAAAAGACCGTTTTCGTCTTTAACAATGACAGTTCATTCGGTGAAATATATTATTGATGAAACGATAATCTCATGTTCTGTATGAATCTCTAGAACGAGTGCATTATGGATTGTATGATACCAAATTTATCTCGATTGGTAACATTTATTTAATTATTCAGGTGGCACAGCGATCTTTACATCCCATCAAAAATAGAGTATGTGCTACGATCTTCATATAAATGATGTCTACCACAATATGCAATATTTTTTTTTTAATTTCATATAATTGAATTTCTGATGTATTCAAGTGAATGCGTGATATTTTCGAGATTACAGAGAATACAGCGAAGAAAAAAATGTACTGGAATTATATTCTTCATAAACAAAACAAATTAAAACAAAATCTGAACTTGTTGAACCTTTTCATGAAATTATCACAGTTTGAACATAAGAGATCTGCGATGAAAAAAAGTGTACTGAACTTATAATCTTTAAAGACAAAACCAATTCGAAAAAAAATCTGAACTTATTGAACCTTTTCAAATCTAAACGTTAGTCCTTCTTTATATAAATTTAGATATGTCGTCAGCTGTATTTCCGAACTATCCTAGAACAAATTCCAACAATGTAAACAATATTATTAATTCTATGGATATGCATACTGGAACATTTCCCTTCATCAACAAACAAGGACATGAATGTCTATAAATTCAATCAAATCGAAGGCAAATTAGTGTAGATGCATCGTGTAAAAATCACAACATCGTATGGTATTTGAATGTCTACACATTTCGTTTAATAATGTACTAGCACATGTTTCGCTTGACTTCACGAAACAAAATTCTACTATTCAACATTATGTTTATTCTTGTTCTAGCAAACGAAGTAATCGTTAAAGAGGAAGCATTCTAGTAGATAATAATATTATACTCCGTGCTTTCTTTTCTATAGAGTCTTGGAGTAGTGACAGATAATGTGTTGGTCAAAGTCGACACCGGAACTAGAAAGCTGATAGAATGAAAGTTTCGCTAATTTGTCGTTCCTTAGACTCTCATTCTGTAAGGTATGTATATATGTGTCCGGTTTATTGTTTTAGAAAGAATGGACGGTTGATTAAATATCATACAATTTTCAATCACTCAAGCCAGACTTTAATCTGGAATTCTAGAGCTTCTGCTCCACTCTATTCAGTAGAGAACGTCCCTGACAGGTTTACTGTTACCAATAGATACTATTTTGTTGTATTTTACAAATAGTTTACTAAACGACTTACGGCGCTTGTAATTCTTCTCTGTACCCTTCTGCTGAACGCTTCGGTAGACGTCAAGTGAAACAAGTTGAAGTTTCCAGTGGTTTTAACATGAACGAAAGGATTTAGTCAAATCGTCTGTGAAACCTGATAGGTAATTATATCAGGGACCGTTAGAACAGAAGGCGTATGTGTCTGTATGAATGACATTGTGATGGGCCTTGTACAAAGTATACATAGCTATGAAATATTAAGACCACGTTCACCCAACTTCCTTAGTACCTAACAAAACCTCGGGACACGGTAGTGACATAGACGACAAAGAACAGCCGTGGTCTGTTATGGTGGATTCATTACTTAATTATTTTACTTGGTAAGGCATCGCCGTTTTCCCTTAAGTAAAGTCCGCATTAGTGCACTGAATGCAACATTAAAATTTACATTCAAATAAAAAGGTTTTGTCTTTGTACTAGGAGATGCATTTTGATAATTTAGGTTGACTCCAAACCATAATTATTTTCTCAACCTTCCCTTAGAACACTTAAGATCAATCAGTGTTCGTGAGTTTAAGAACAAACGTAACATTGAACGATTGGCTTATTTTTATACACTTTTGTCAGAAAAAATATATTCTAGAAGAACATATGTTTCGTGCAGAGCTTTAAATATAATTGATCATAATTTTGGGCTAAATGCAACTATGCACCAAACATCAAACGACGCCATGCACAGTAGAATCATTTTTACGGATATGCTTGCATCAATTAGCCCAATATTAACGCATGTAGATGAGTAGAAACGATTGAAAAATAATAGTTAAATCTACACCAAGGTGTAAAATGCATTGAGTAATAATCATTTTAACCGCTTAATACTTTCTTTTATGATACAAATAGCAGGTTCTCTTTCATCGAACTCTCTTACGATTTGTTTACTAGTCGGCAACATGTGTGGAGTGCTCCGATGCATAAGGGTGGTCGTTCAATTAATTGCATACAGGGCTGTAATTTCCAAAGGCCTTATACTTGAAACGCTAGTTTATACTAAATATATTATTTCAACTGCTCCTTTTCTACATTTTTAGTATTGTAATGACTATCCGTAAAATCCTGATATTAATTTACCGCATCTCTTTAAATATTTAATTCATATTAATCATGGCGTGTGATACATGTGTACAACAGTCCATGTTATATTATATATAACTTACTTTCAATATTTAGTCGAAGTTTTTTCTTTATGCTCAAATCATGCAAATTGCTTTATTAATATAAGGCCGAATTCTCCTTTGCTTTATATATCTTTATATAATTCTACGTATTTCAAATGATCGTTTTACTTGATGTTCTGAAATGATATATCGCTTTAGGTTTTTGGTAATGCTCTATCCGTTCTTCATGCCCTGATTTTCTTTGGTATCATTTCTTGAACTTGGAATTATATAGTTTGGTTTGCGTATGGGTTTGTATGACTGTATGTATTAGGTAATTTCATTTGATCTTAATGGTTAATAGTGTGCGTATCATTTCACTTTGTCCTCAACACGTGTATTTGACGGTGATTTATGTGTGCATGATGTCTACAATCGGTTCTACTATCGAACATGAAAAACTTACGTATCAATGTTCTTTAATCTTTAGTTGTTTGCAAGTCATTTAAACATAAGGGTATGGTAAGGTGATTTCTTGCTTACTTCAAGTAAACAAACTGTTGTCAGGGGTGCTATTACAGAACCATCTTAAGTCATCTCCTAAATAATTTAACTTAAGTTCAAAATTACAATGTTTTGTATTTCTTTACTAAATAAGGAAACAAATATTTTTTTGATATTCCTAAAATAACATTGTCATAATGATGCTATTTAAATGTACATCTTGATGCCAATCTTTTGCAATACGAAATGAAACACTTAAGAAAATTTCCCAATTTAAGGATTAAAATAAAATTTAACTAAAGATGCTTCTGGAATACGACCCCTGATCTGTTTAGTTATGAGTTGTTTGATTGAATAAAAAACTTTGTTCAGTTCAATATTGCATGTTGTTTACTATGTGTATGTCCATTTCAAATTTTTAGGACAGACAGACAGACAGACAGACAGACAGACAGTTTATTCCGACTTATACACAAGTACATCGTCTTCATACTAAAGTATATACATTTTTTCTGTCACGTAACTAGTATAACAACACAATATTAAATAACATAAAATACACATTAACGAGTACAAATACTTATAAACTATCAAGGCGGTAATAAATTGTATTAAACAGTATTATTTAAAATCGTATTTCTAATAACAAGAGCTTCTTTGATATATTTACATACATTGAAAATAAAAAATATAGGACATGTTAAAACATTCATATTCATTTTTTCTGTTAAAATGACTAATTATCAACGTTGAGCTCCTTTTGTTTATAATGTTTTACTTCACAAAAGTTCATATTTGATATAACCATAAAGGCATTATTGTTAAACGCATTCGATCAGTCATCTTGACATTTTAAGGCATATTGGATTATATGAAGCAAGAATATTGGTATTCATAATGTTTTGTGGATGACGTCTTAATATTGTGCACTTGAGAACGGTAGAGTATTTTGTTCGTGAATTTGGAAATGTCATGAAATTGCCTTGATTATTAATAAAAAATGTACTTCAGCATGTAGCTTAGAATATATAGAAACAAAGCAAACACGCGTATAAATGAATCAGCATTCAAGAATACGCCAACATTGAACTATTTACGCCGTGAGCATTGCTTCTGAACTCCTATTGAAATTTCGTATGAAGTTTGTAGTTTCAAGTAACAACAAGACAGCTGTGAGTAAGTGATTTATAAAACGCAAGCTATGTTGCAATGTAAATATTTGTATTTCAAAACGAGAACAACGCATACACATATGTAACACTTCGTGTGATATAATCTTGAAACTTTGTGTTGACATAAAAAAAACATTTAATGTCCACACACAAATCTTTGTTACATCGATCCTGTAGGAATTAACATGCACTGTTTATGCTCGTACGTACATGTAAGAACAAATCATGCGAGTATGCATGCAATGTATTTTATACATTGTGAGAGTTAACAAAATACACATTCGAACTGATACACGTGAAATGATTTCATTTTATGGATACTGTATTTTACAATAAGGTATAGCCTGAACAAGAATAAAGGACCAGTCTGAATAAACAAATATGTCAAAGCTTTAAGAATATTCACATTCAACGAAATTGCTACCATTCTTTACTTTGAGAGAAATAATAATTTAATACCCAAACTATCATGCCAATGTCCATATACAGACAAAGTTTAAATACAGATCCTTTCAAAAAATCTATTGAATAATTAAAACACTGTATGCCTATATAATTTCGTAATTATGCATCCAAAATCATTAATTATCAAAGACCGAATTACACACATGCTCAATACAAAATATGTGAATACTATCATAAGACGATAATTTAAAGAACAGAATATGAAAGACAAATATATTTGCTAGTGACGCAGATTTTATAATCTGTGTGTGCCGGACAAAAAACAATCTTTTCTCGCATGTAATAGCATTTACAAATGTATATGTATATAAAGAATCGCGAGTTGAGTGCCAAACTTTTGTGTCTGCTTGTAAAGCGGTCCACCGTTCCATGCTCAACCCTTGGTGGTTTAATCGTTTCTCTTTTGATGCGAGGCAACACCAGTCCGCTCTCGTTCATAACCAATATAATCAAGACAAATATTGTTTGTATAAAAACGCCCCAATGTTAGCAGATAAGCAAATTTCTTTCCTTATTCTAATGTTGATTTGATTCAGCAGGTATCAGCATCTATGAAATTTTCTCACTCTTAACAAATTACGTAATAACACTTGGCACTTAAAGGTGTTGAAACACGGCTGTCAAAAAGTGTTGACAGACACTCGGTAAACTTCCTGCCTGTGATTAATAACACTTTAGTCGGCTATATAGCAATATTAACGACAAAGTGAATAGTGTCTGACATAAAGTTCTAAAATTCTTGAGTTTACATCACCGAAGTTTGCTATTGGAATACTATTGAAATATCAGTTTAAGTTTATTTTTTTAAATAATTTGCTAGACTGTTGTAATTGCAAGCGCACATATTAACTGTCAAACACAGTAAACAACCAATCCATGATACTACATTTGTAAAAAATGTAAATAAAATAACGCAATCCCATGCGATGATGACCTTTCTTTATATATCTTTTTTATATATTTTTTTTACAACATTCAAATGCAATGTTTTCACTACGGTAAATACAATGGTGAAAATGCAATTGTGTATGTACAAACATAGAATATAACAGTATATGTACGTGTTAGGTTTAGTTACGATACATTTGTATTATTTTGTATTGCACGGTTTTTATTTTATTTTTGGCCTGGGGCGTAGCCCTAAGGCCATAGGAATGAAACAAATTTCTGAGACAGTCAGAATTGGCTGGCTGACAAAACCCACGAATGAATGAACCACTTGGCGGTAATGCATGCGCAATCAAAGAAGTTCTTCGCAGATCTCAATAACCCGCCTTGCAAATACAGAACATCACTTTATAACATGACAGTGTCATAAAACGTGTAAAAAATATTATTGAAGCAAAATTGCTAAGCATTGGCTACGACATAGTTTTTGACGATGCTGGAACAGCATCGTCCAAGGTATGATAACCATAAAAAAAATCACAATGGCGACCTATGTAAAACACCGAGCCAGTCCGATTGAGATAACTCGATTTTTCAGTTACTTCCCTTTTGCATTCGCCTCTGCGTAGGAGATTGCTCGTCATTGATAACATTCTCCTAACATTCAACAATGGCCGCCCCCATGAGAGTCTCGATTTAAAACTTTCTTACTGCATAAATTGTCTTGTTTCGCTATCTAGAAGCTGTCATTTAGGATATATGAATCATTTATTCACTAAATCTCCGCTTATGACAACAATAGTTAGAATTCGAAGGATATATACTCAATGTGAATGAAGGACTTTCTGGATCGTAAGAGCTTGACACGGCAAAACTGGTATACTGGTATTTTTAGTTATCAATATAAGTCACATTGTGCTTTATAAATTGTATTCGAGCATTTTGCGACTTATTGAATGACTATGACACCCGATATCAGCATTTCATCGGGGATTTGCAGATCACCAAGCTGTACTGAAATTCAACATTGACTTCAAACTCTTTACTGGTTTGTACTATTTCTTAGTGTTAGTACTTTTTATCATTTTAAAGTTAAATGAACTGCGTCACACTAAAAGAGACATTAAGGCGATTGTGGCCAGTTTGGATCAAGATCAGCCTGCAGTCGCTTGAAAGCTGTTTGCTTAAAAGCGTTTTTCTGACAATAACAAATAATTTAATTGGATACTGATTTGACTGCGCTTTTCCTGTGACCTGGCTCAAATAATAGAATTGTCATTAATCAAATTATTTATTTCGAACATTAATCAATTGTTTTTCTTGTCCCTCGGGATCAATGACTCCAGCACTTTCCTGTTGAGAATTGAATACTGCTAAAGGCGATGCTAGGGGGCGTGAGAGATGTTGCACCTTCCAGTATCGCTCGATTGTTCATTGTCGGCTCGGGTAATACGTACATGTACCCCGGGTACTCTTAAGTATACTTACATGTATCCCGGGTACGGTAAATATACTAAAATATACCGTGGAAATTTAACCCTAAATCAGTCGTTGTCGACTATTTTTTGTAATAATTATATATACACATTTATGTCAATTTTCTGTAGAATGGCCTCTATATTATCGGAACACATACTCAAAAAGCGTGCTGATGCAGTGTTTTTTAAAGAGAAGTGTGTTTAAGATAATCGGTTGCGCGTTTTACGACATCGGATTTTGGGCGCGAATACAACTCGGGTACAGTCTAATATTGACCGAGTACAATTACGTTTATTTACCGTACCTGGGGTACATGTAAGTATACTTAAGAGTACCCAGGGTACATGTAAGTAGTACCAGAGCCGACAATGACCAATCAAGCTCCATTATCCCTCATGAACCGACTCAAAAAACCGAGTCGGCAATATTTGACTTAATTTTTGGTTTGGTTGCTCTCGAGGGATCGAAAATTTCAGAATCTTCCTAAAAACCCTACGGGTGTGATCCCCAGAAGCGACATTGAAAACTAGCATACTTTGTTATCTCAAAGGCTGCTAAACCTTATATACAATGATAATGTGAATTTTCTCTCACATGATGTTCATCAGTCATATTATATAAAAACTTACAGCAGTAGTAAACAACTGGACAATAATTAATGAACGCATCTTTCATTTGTCTTTGACACTTTAATTTTGACTAACCTAGATTTAAATATGTGACTGGACTTTACCAGCACTCTTGTAACAGAGCTAAAGTTTAAATGTACCATTGAAGATCACCTAAATCCAGATTTGCTATTATAGACGTGTGGAAAGTTTTAAGGGTGTGACAAGTAAGCAAAAATTGGTCATTACCCAGAGGCCACAACTGATCTATGACTGTATTAAAACAAGAAAGATCAGTGCCTGATTTAGATTTCCTTAGATAGTTCAATAAAAACTAATTTCATAAGCCTGGTAACAGTTTAACGGTAATGCTACCAATGTGTCACACCAGGGCCTTGAATTTGAAATCAAGGACATGCATGGTCATTTCTTCATGAAATCAGAACACAAAATTGTATTTTAAGTCCTTAATTGACCTGGCTATAGTTCTCAGATAATTATAAGCTCAATCAGTATATTTATATCATTATTTATGCTTTGTGTATTGTAAACATATACACAATCATGCAGTTACATGATAGCAATAAAAATATCAAAGCTACCCATACTATAAAGGTCATTGACAAAGCCTATGGTCAAAATGTGAAATCATTGAGTGTAATCGCCCTCTCGTGCCAGCAAAAACAACACGTTGACAGGTTGTCATTTTTGTCAGTTCTACTTTCACTTTATTTTGTGATATCAAACTATTAACAATTATGTGGCTGAGAAAAATATCGCCATTGCTGTTTATGTCCCGGTAGGGTGGCCTATATCAGTTGAACTGTCAGTCAGTCAGTCAGTGTGTCAGTCTGTCCGTCCGTCCGAAAACTTTTTTAATATTGAACATAGCAACTTGATATTTGGCATACATGTGCATCTCATGGAGCTGCACATTTTCAGTTGTGAAAGGTGAAGGTGAAGGTCATCCTTCAAGGTCAAATGTCAAATATAAAGCGTCTGTCTGTCTGTCCGAAAACTTTAACATTAGCCATAACTTTTTCAATATTGGCGTGCATGCGTATCTCATAGAGCTGCACATATTGATTGGTGAAAGGTCAAGGTCATCCTCCAAGGTCAAGGTAAAAGGTCAAATTTTGCAATATTGAAGATAGCAACGTCATATTCCGCATGCATGTGTTTGTCATGGAGCTGCACATTTTGAGTGGTGAAAGGTCAAGGTCATCCTTCAAGGTCAAAGGTAAAATATATGGCTTCAAAGCTGCGCAGCAGGGGGCATTGTGTTTCACAAACACAGCTCTTGTTTAATATATTTTCTGCACATTTCTTCAAAAAACTTACATCAATACACGATTTTCTTCGTTAATTCAATCATTCCTGACAGACTTGTGTACATATTTCGCTTACATTTTGACGCGCCTAGGTAGGAAATGTGTATTCATACTATTGCCATTTGAGGAACTTATCTGATGTTTGAAGGAAAGGGCCGAAAATGTGCGAGTGTGGGTAAAGTTCCCCACAGGTACTACTTTCCCATTCCCCCAAATTTTTTTCCGTACCTAAAATTTTTCGTAACCAATTTTTTTTCGTACCAAATTTTTGTTTCGTACCCAATTTTTTTTTTCATCCCCAATTTTTTGTTCGTACCCAAAAAATTTTCGGTCCCAATTTTTTTGTTCCCAAATATTGTTTCGTACCCAAATTTGTTTTCATACCCAAATTTTTTTCGCACATTTTTTGTATCAAAATTTTTGTTCGTACCAACATACACAATTGTGGTGATTGTGATGATGTAGATAAACTTTACTTGATGCTTTTATATCTATCCTCTCAAAAGCATCGTCACACCAGTACTGTCAGTACTTTGATTATTATTGTGTGCATATTCATGCGAGAATAAGTTCCTCACTTGACGATCTAGGCCGAAAAGATACGAGTGTCTACGGAGACAGTTAGAAGAATTTTTTTCTGATACATTTTTGAAGACATTATATTTTGTATTTATAAACATATTTTAAGATATTGTTATTTTATTTTGCGTTAACGAGACATTGAAGAAAAAAGAAAATGAAAAAAAAACAACAACACATATTCATGATCATTCTCGGAAATATACGAAATTACCGGATTTGATATTTCACTGCGCAGATCGAGCGTGCAAATCGAGCTCTACGTGAGACAACGTACACAATCTGTACACCTTTCATTATCAGGGTAAAGGCCCAGTCTCACTTTGATGCCGGCGGAGCCCCTTTGCGTGATCCGGGATCTACCGGGATGAACCGGGGCTCTACCAGGATGAATCGGGGCTCCATCGGGGACGACCGGGATGAACCGGGGGAAAACCGGGGCTTCATCGGGAAAGTATTAAAATGTTAAATACCTCCGGGATGAACCGGGAGTCACCGGGAAGGACCGGCAACGACCGGCGCGGCACCGGGTTCAACCTGGACGGCACCGGGAACAACCGTGACGGCACCGTAGCTCCACCGGGGCCAATACATACCCCGGCAGAGCTACGGCAACGCTCCGGTGAATGCCGTTAGAGTCCCGGTATAGCTACGGTATATAAGAAAACAGGCGCTCTTCCGGAACGCCTCCGGCATTCACCGAGGCTTCGCCGGGGCATTACCGGCGACGACCGGGGTATAACCGGGACGTTGCCGTAGCTCTGCCGGGGTCTGATGCCGGTATTGACACGGTGAGTGCCGACGGTGTTACGGTATACCGGGGCTCTGCCGGCTTTCACCGGGGCTCAACCGGGGCACTACCGGCGACAACCGGGGTTATGCCGGGACGATGCCGGCTTTTACCGGGGCACTACCGGCGACAACCGGGGCGCTGCCGGGACTTCACCGGGATAAACCGTAGCCATTCCGGGTTGACCGGGACTCTGCCGGGCTGTTGACCGGCTTCAACCGGGACGGCACCGGGAAATACGGGTTGACCGGGACTATGCCGGGCTGTTGACCGGCTTCAACCGGGGCGGCACCGGAAAAAAATGTGACTGCGTTAAAAAATTTCTACGAATCATTCCGGTCCTCGCCGGTCGACCGGCGTTAGCAAACCGGGATGGACCGGTGCTCTACCGGCAAAAGTGAGACTTGTGCTTAAGTGGATTTTCTTTTCTATACACATTACAAAGGAAGTATGAGTGTTTTCCTGATCTGTTAATTATGTAATAGAAAGCTATTTTAGGCTATTGAAAGTGATTTATTTGACGCCAACAATAACAGATTTTTGCGGCCATGTTGTTGTTGTTGTATATCTTCACCGCCTATGTATACGAACCTCTACCAGATCTGTAGAGTTGAACAAAAGGTCATCTTTCCCACAACCAGTATCGTGTTGTCCTCCACCGTCTATGTACACTGTAGTATATACACAACTATTGTCTTGTCTTACAGTCTCTGAGCTTCTGCACTCAACCGCTAGGGTCAATCCGTATAAATTAGGACAAAAGGAGAAATTCGGACAAAACATCGTAAATGCATTTTTCGTCACACTAAACCTAGCCCCAGGCCTTCGGTGCCTACAGCGCTTTGATTGTTATTTCAAGCGTATGTACTTTTTCTGATCTTAAATTCATCTTTCCGTTTTCAAACTGTATCAAAATTGTACATTTAATAACTGAGTGACCATGAACGCTGGAAAGCTGCGAATCAATCATAGTGTCAACACTTGAAAGAGCGTTCAATTAGTAAGAAAATTCGGTCGAGTCTTTGCGTTGGAAAAAAAACACCATCACTCAAAGACAAGGCTGAAAAGCATCATGCTAACGGAATGGCATAGCTATCATGACCATGATCATGTGCAAAGCAATGGAATGGCATAGCTATCATGACCATGATCATGTGCAAAGCAATGGAATGGCATAGCTATCATGACCATGATCATGTGCAAAGCAATGGAATGGCATAGCTATCATGACCATGATCATGTGCAAAGCAATGGAATGGCATAGCTATCATGACCATGATCATGTGCAAAGCAATGGAATGGCATAGCTATCATGACAATGATCATGTGCAAAGCAATGGAATGGCATAGCTATCATGACCATGATCATGTGCAAAGCAATGGAATGGAATGGCATAGCTATCATGACCATGATCATGTGCAAAGCAATGGAATGGCATAGCTATCATGACCATGATCATGTGCAAAGCAATGGAATGGCATAGCTATCATGACCATGATCATGTGCAAAGCAATGGAATTGCATAGCTATCATGACCATGATCATGTGCAAAGCAATGGAATGGCATAGCTATCATGACCATGATCATGTGCAAAGCAATGGAATTGCATAGCTATCATGACCATGATCATGTGCAAAGCAATGGAATGGCATAGCTATCATGACCATGATCATGTGCAAAGCAATGGAATGGCATAGCTATCATGACCATGATCATATGCAAAGCAATGGAATGGCATAGCTATCATGACCATGATCATGTGCACAGCAATGGAATGGCATAGCTATCATGACCATGATAATGTGCAAATCATAACGTCGATAGTCCTCATTGCAGAGAAATGAATTGTATTACAATGACTCTGCGTGAATATGTTGTTTCATAATTATGCACAATAAGCCATGCTTCACCCAGAGTTCGCGTAAATCATAGTTTGATGATAAGAACCAAATGCAAGTGTATTAGCTTTTCCTTCTTCGACATGTTTTATTTATTATAACTATAGTAATAACAGTCAATGTATTTCATTTCTGTCTTGTTAATACCAGTTATCTTGCTTGCTCGCAAAAAATAACATATTACTTTTGATGCATAGTTTTAGTTATACCAGCAGCATTCGCCAATCACTCACCAAAGTCTTCAACTTTTTCAATAAAACGAATCATCTGTTGCTGCTCTCATTTCCGTCATAAGCAAAATTCATGAACACTTTATGCCAAATTAGCTGCAAAACTTACGAATTCACCAAAGATTTTCGAGACTGGATTTGTTTTAACTGCTTATTAAAACTTTTTTCCAATAATAAATGTTTATTTCGTTTTATAGAGAGCAACTCCTAGACAGTTGTCTGACCTTCACTTAAATGCCATTTGAGTGGTTGTTAGTAAGGCTCGATTGGTCATGGTCGTCTCGGGTACTACTTACATGTACCCCGGGTACTCTTAAGTATACTTACATGTACCCCGGGTACGGTAAATATACTTAATCGTACCCGGTCGATATTAGACTGTACCCAAGTATTTCCGCCCCAAATCCGATGTCGTAAAACGCGCTACCGATTATCTTAAATAAAACTTCTCTTTTTAAAAAATCTGCATCAACATGCTTTTTGAGTATGAGTTTCGATAAGTGCGGGTCTGATAAGTGGGTTGTGACGAAACGGATCGAGACCGGTAGGTCAATGTCACGTTTATAATTAAACAGTGCTCCAGCCTCCAGCTAGGCTTAAATAGAAGGGCGCCCTGCCCTCCCAAACCTCCGCCCTGCCCCCCCCCCCTGCCCTTAATTTTTTTTTAACATATGATCCGTAATTAATCTCTTATTAAATTGTAATTATTTATACCTCAATGTACACATTATATTTGAATGGTTTAATAATAATGGCAAAATATATTCTAACAATTATTAATAACATATAAATTAACATGCAACAGGAAGCATTCCAGAAACGCCCGCGCGCTCGAAAGTGCCCTTTTGACAAAATACAGGCGCGTCGAGAGTGCCCTTTTGACAAAAAAGCCCCCCTGGCCTTTTTAAATCCTAGCTAGAGCACTGTATAATATATATATATATATATATATATATATATATATATATATATATTACGCTTACATGTATACATGGAATGAACTACTAATGGGGCATGCATTTCAATCTTAATAAAAGTATAAATGTACCGATGTGAATGTGAGGGTCGTCGCGCATGCATGATTATTGCAAAGGAAATTCACTAAAAGATTAATCGAGTTTAGGACGCCGCCCGTAAAATAAGGGCCTTTGGATGACTGTACTGGTGGCCGTCCGATACCTTGATGATAATATGTGTATCCCGGAAAAAAACCTCTTTGGAAAAACACACTTATCTGCAGGTACAAATAGAGCTGACCCATTTATAATCCTTTCTAAGTCACACACCGTATGAATCGTTATTATTTAAAGTAAGCTATCTTTGTTTAATTGGTTGATATAATGGACCAGCGTTGTTTGTACCGGGGTGATTAGTGGGGTTTTCTAAACTCTTGCTTTTCATCAGTCTATTGAACATTGCTCAGTGCCTTTCGTTGCATAATTTATCGCAACGATCTTATTCGAAATTGGACGATGTTTTAACAGTATATAACCTACGTCCGATCAAGTAAAAAATACCATCGACGATCTGACGGTGTGCGGCCAAACTAAAAAATATATATCACTAGGTGTGTGTTAACGTTTAAAGGATTCGTTAAACTTCGACTAAGGCCATCCAAATATCATTCAGCGATTCTTTTTATATAATTATTATAGGTAATATACACTTTCAAGCCTAGGGTTAGATCATAGGACAACAGTTGAAAATTGCAGATTTAAAATCACAAAATATGTAGAGTATTATTTTTTTAATCATACATTAACAGTTAGACACAATGCTTCAGTTGTGTGAATAAGCTGATAATTGCTGTATTAAATACAATTGACAGTGCCCATCTTTGCACCACTACTTAATTTTTTTATTTGAGCTAGTGGGACGTTACAACTTCCTGAGATGTGATCAGGTGGTTTATCAAGGTGTGAAACTTGATCGGGTTGAACAATGGTTGTTGGGATATTGAAATGAATGGATGTGCAGTTCGCCTGATAAGGTAAATATAAATGTTTATTACATGTACTTATTACTTATTTGCGTATGCTTTGCAATTGTGACAGTGCTTGTAAGTGTTAAAAAGTGTGGTTGAGGAAAATGAAAAAAATACACATGTATCACGTAAAACGAAAAAGAACGAACAAATATTTTGTTGACTAAAACACCGCTAAAAGTATTGAAAACAACGAGTATATTAACGAATTTAAGCAGAACATAAAAACACTTTATATGTTTGTTGTTTTCCACATGAAAGCGATAGCCATTTAACAATGCACTTGTGAGCCCAAAAGTGTATGAATACTTTTACGGAATCCACTCATTTTGAATTTTCAAAACTGACAGTTTTTATCCTAAATTAAAGGTTGTCGCGCTGCAACTAATTTGGCAAAATTAAATCACATTGTGATTTGGAACACTTTAAAACTTTAATCAATATACTTCGACAAAACATATTGGCGACATGTCCTTTGTCTGTATTTAACATACGTAAATGGGTGTCATCTCTAACATCTTTTTCGAACAGCTGTCCGTTTATTTGGATACAGACAGTAGCTCGCTATGGGATCGGATACACCATGACCAACTGGTGGAGGTCACAGTAAAAAGACCGAAGTATGGATCGTTGAAATTTCATCTCTGCCACTGCTGTAAATACAAAGATAAGTGATAATATATCTTTTTGAAATTGACGTTAGGCAGGTGTGATTAAAGAGATAATTGTGATGTGCGATTGTCGTTGAGTTCCTATGGTGAACAGTACTGCTGTTGGTACGCAGAAAGACAACACTGTCCATTCGACTTGATTTGTAGAGCTAGGACGTTTTAATGTTGTTGACGCTCTGTCTGTGTCTGTCTGCTAAAACTCTGGCAAGGCTCCTCAGTTTTTACTGCGAGGGACACACTTTTTTGCCCGTTAGCGTAAACACTGACGCGGGTCGACGGTGCTGGTACAGCGAGTCCGAGTCGTCCGAGTCAGCGTAAGCATAGTTAAAACGCCTTAATAATTTGCCCTAAAAAGCAAGTCTACTCGATAGCGTTTTCGTTCTGTTTTCCAACAGCATTACGGTTAACTAAAGGCAGTAACTAAGGTCTTACCTAATCTTATCAATTTTTTCAGTGCAGCTGTTTAACGTAAACTCTGACATTTTCTTGCCAAAGGACGTATTCTAATTTACCTACCGGTATATATGCTAATACGTGTTTATTTTAGTTATCTGTTATCGCCCCTTATCGTTGGTTAAAATGATACTAAAGTGTATATTTTCAATAAAGTAGTGTTTAATTTATTTTTATTTCAGTTACTAGTTCGTGTCAGATGGGACTCTTTCACGATCCGGTTCCACTGCTGGAGAAGGATGGCGCAACGTTTTCGGATGCCATGAAGATTTTTCAATTAAGCCGCTGGTGGTGGTGCTGGTGGTGATGATGGTGGTGGTGATGGTTGTGATGGTGGTGATGATGGTGGTGTTGATGGTGGTGGTGATATTAGAGGGGATGGTGGTGTTGGTGGTGTTGGTGGTGTTGGTGGTGGTGGTTTGGTGACGGTGGTTGTGATGGTGATGCTGATGGTGGTAGTCGTGGTTATAATGATGTTGATGGTGGTGGCGATGGTGGTAGTGGTTGTGGAAATGATGATGTTGCTGGTGTTGGTGATGATGCTGGTGGTGAAGGTGGTTGTGAAGGTGATGGTTGTGGTGGTGATGATGGTGTTTGTAATGATCAACGCGGGAGATCAGTCTCCACAAGGTCGCATCCGGGGGATAACTTTTGATTATCCGAAAGGGTTCCTTAAAAAGTCATACCCACTCGCCGTGGATATAGCGCACAATACATGTATGCTAAATAGGCTGTACGTACGTCCCCCCCCCTGACGCCGACCCTCAATTTAATCCAGGGAAGAAACTATGTCAGCCCGACAAGCAGCCGCCAGGAGATCAGCGTGCACAAGTTGCTTCCAGGGGAAAACTCTTTATTTGTCCGAAACGGGCCCTTAAAGGTCCATATCCTCTCGCCGTATATATAGCGCATACTACGCTTAATAGGCTGTATGTACGTCCCCCTGAAGCCCACCCTAAATAAAACCCTGGGTCAAAACTAGGTCAGCTCGACAGGCAGTCAACTGG
Organism: Dreissena polymorpha; assembly: GCF_020536995.1. Taxonomy (NCBI): domain Eukaryota; kingdom Metazoa; phylum Mollusca; class Bivalvia; order Myida; family Dreissenidae; genus Dreissena; species Dreissena polymorpha. The sequence goes on from NC_068357.1 coordinate 68,868,470, forward strand.
AGATCAGCGTGCACTAGGTCACTTCCGGTGATAACTCTGTGTGTCCGAAAGGGGCCCTACATATAGCGCATAATATGCTAAATAGGCTGTTAATACGCCCCCCCCCCCCCTGACACCGACCCTTATTAAAACACGGGCCGAATTAAGGTCAGCCCGATAGGCAGCTGACCGGAGATCTGCCTTCACTAGGTCGATTCCTGGGGAAAGCTCTTGTTTGTCCGAAAAAGACACTTAAAGATGCATACCCACTCGTCGTCGATATATCGCATAATACGCTAAATAGGCTGTATGTACGTCCACCTGACGACAAACCTTATTTAAAACCCGAGCCGAAACTAGGTCAGCCCGACACGCGCCGACGGGAGATATGCTTGAAATAGGTCGCTACCAGGGGGATAACTCTCGTGTGTTTTCGAAGGGGCCCTTAAAAGTGCATACCCACTCGCTTTGTATAAAGCGCATAATACAATAAATAGGCTGCATGAACGTCCCTCTGACGCTGACCCTAATTAAACACCCGAGCCGAAAGTGAGTCAGTCCGACAGGCAACCGACGGGAGATCAGCGCGAACTAGGGCGATTCCGGGGGATAACTATTGTTTGTCCGAAAGGGGCCCTTAAAGGTACATACCCACTCGTCGCGGATATATCGAATACTACGCTTAATAGGCTGTATCAACGTGTCCCTGACGCCGACCCTAAATAAAACCCCGCGCCGAAACTAGGTCAGCCCGACACGCAGCCGACGGGAAATATGCTTGCAATAGGTCGCTGCCGGGGGATAACTCTTGTTTGTTCAAAGAGGGCCCTTAAAGGTGCATACCAACTCGTCGTCGATATATCGCATACTTGTAATACGCTAAATAGGCTTCATGTACGTCCCTCTGATGCCGACCGTAATTAAAACTCCGAGCCGAAAGTAGGCAATCATGACAGGCAGCCGCCGAGAGATCAGCGTGCACTAGGTCGCGTCCTCTTGTTTTTCCGAAAGGGGCCCTTAAAGTTGCATCTCGACTTGCCGTAGATATCGCGTATACTACGCTTAATAGGCTTGATGAACGTCCTCCTGACGACAACCCTAACAAAAACCGTGGGCCGAAACTAGGTCAGCCGAAGGTAGATCAGCGTGCGCTATGTCACTTCCTTGGGATAACTCTTGTTTGTTCGAAAGGGGCACTGAACGGTTCATACAAACTGGTTGTGTAAATAATGCAAATGGCTTGCTAAATAGGCTTACATTTAATAATATGATGAATGGTTCAACCTATTCAATAAGATTGCTTAAAAGCTAAATAGACTGCAATGGCTGAATAGGTTTCTAAATAGCCTAAATAGGATGTTTGTTTCAACCTATTAAATACACTTGTTGAAAGGCTTCTTAATTAATATGCTTGATATGCTAAATAAGATGTATTTTATAACCGACATGTACTAAACTTGCTAACTTCGCTTTATAGGCGAAAAATACTGGTACATATGCTTTTAGGATTTATTTTTTTCAAAATATATACCAAACCTCCCAAATAGGATGAACTAGGTATAAAAGAATATACTAAATAGGCTAAGTATCATGTATTTTTCAACCTATGTACTGAACGTGTTAAATAGGCTAAAAATGGTGCTAAAAAGACTAAATAGGATGTTTGTTTCAACCTATTTAATACACTTGTTGAAAGGCCTCTTAATATGCTTGATATGCTAAATAGGATGTATTTAATAACAGACATGCACTAAACTTGCTAAGTTCGCTTAATAGGCGAAAAATACTGGTACATATGCTTTTAGGATTTATTTTTTCAAATTATGTACCAAACCTCCCAAATAGGCTGAAAAGAATATACTAAATATGCTAAGTATCATGTATTTTCCAACCTATGTACTGAACGTGTTAAATAGGCTTAATAGGCTAAAAAGGATGCTACAAAGATTAAATAGGATCCCAGCAAACATATGACGTTAAATAGACTTTGAAAAGACGTTGTACCATGACGTTGAATGACCATTGAATTATGGCTGTAAATGAAAGTTTTTTTAGACGTCATTTTATGACGTTGATTCAACGTCATGTTACAACCAAAATTCAACCATTTTTCGACCAAAATCCAACCATTCTACAGCCACTTTGCAACCAAACTTCAACCACGTTGCACCCAAAATTCAACCACTTTGCAACGTTAAAATGTATGGTTCGCTTAACGTTCCCGAAACGTTGCAGAATAACGTTATAATTTAACCTAAAACGAACCTAAATCTAATTTTCATATTGAGGATGAAAATCAACACATCTTTATTATGGTATACACAAGTTTATTGCTTGAACATACACATATATGAAACCGAATTTTCTAGCATACATGGTAGCTGAAATAATTCGCGTCAAGAATAAATCTGAGTCTGCCAAAAGTCTGCCAAAGCAAAAATCATCAAAAGACTCTATGGCGGCAATTTATATTGACTAGCATACATGGTAAAATAATCAAGCGTTACAACATCTTTAAATTTAATAATGTATTTTATGACTGTATCAATTCATAACTAAATTTGAAATTAACCTACAAGATCAATATTTTAATCATGTCATGCCCAACAAACGTTTTATATAAACTACATTTTACATAATTATATATTTCAATTTTAGATTTTAATAAAATTAATAATTGAGTTTAAGATAAAATTGTGAATTGTATTTATTTTTCAATTAACGTTGAATTCGGATTATCGGTGTTCATTTTATTTTTCATGAAATAACATGTGTTTTCAAGAATGTTTTCAACAACAAATTACTACCAAAAATGACTAAGTGAACGTAGTATATTCAAAAGTGGTACGAAGTCTCCATGGTACGAGTTTCCCCATAATTACGAATTTGAATTTAAAGCAAGTGCATAATGATATCAATTTTAAGATTACAAACTGAAATAACAATAAACACCTACCTCGCAACTTCTTGTTTATCGTCGATTGTAGGTTCCAACTTCTCTTATTATTGAACAAAAATGTTTACATTCAATAACAGCACAGTTTGAAAATCCAATTAGCCAGTAGGTCAGTCGAGCGTGAAGCTCGATTGGTCATTGTCGGCTCGGGTACTACTTACATGTACCCCGGGTACTCTTAAGTATACTTACATGTACCCCGGGCACGGTAAATATACTTAATCGTACCCGGTCGATATTAGACTGTACCCAAGTAATTCCGCCCCAAATTCGATGTCGTAAAACGCGCTACCGATTATCTTAAATAAAACTTCTCTTTTTAAAAAATCTGCATCAACATGCTTTTTGAGTATGAGTTTCGATAATATAGATGCCATTTTACAGAAAATTGACATATATGTAAATATAATTATTTCCAAAAAATAGCCGACAACGACCGATTTAGCGTTAATTTTTCCGGGTACGATTAAGTATATTTACCGTACCCGGGGTACATGTTAGTATACTTAAGAGTACCCGGGGTACATGTTAGTAGTACCCGAGCCGACAATTACCAATCGAGCGTTAGTAAGTGTGCTTGTAGTTTATTGTACTTAAAATTGTGTTCTTTGGGAAATAACAAAATATGCAAAATACTTAACTCTAAATTCCAATTCCATACTAATATAGTTATACTTAACTCTAATAATGGGCTGGTATTATACTGCTTTCGATGATCTAGTGCGTTTAGTGTATGTTTCACAACGTGTTGGATGACTTGCATTCATCCTTCGCCGTGTGACATTTTTGTCACTACTACAAATTCATGTAAATGCTCTATGACATCGCCTGTTGGTGCAACATGTCAGTCTTAAAGAATAATTGTGCATATTATTCCATTTTTTTCATCTGATGTACATGTATTCTGTATGTGCTTGTTAGCTATAAATACGTTGGCTCTTGCACAATAAAACATATTTTTCAATTTTAACCAGTATACTGATGTAAATACTTTGATAAAAACGAGTTCACTGATATGAAATGGTCGCGAAATTTTAAGCATACACATGTATGCATCTTCAAGGCCTTTCCGCTCTGAAGTTTAGTTAGGAAATAAATTTACAGCAAATACCTAGTTTACTTTCTAACGAATTATCAGGTATTGGTAAGAATTGTACAAGCAACGATTTAATAGCTGCAATGTCGACTCAAATATAAGTGATCTAAAACGACAGTCGATTTTCGACCAAGCAATATCCATTCGATCTTTCATATATTTATACAACACATATATGTATACAAGAGTTACATCTTCGTTTGCTACTATATTCGAGCAATTGTGAAACATAAATAATAATTACATCATTTTATGTTTAAATATAGGTATGACAGACAGGAACCGCGCAACAATAAGCAGTCAAATTGTGTTAATAATAAACAATTAGTATGCAAGTCCTAGTGAAAAAGTACAGAAAAACAAAAATCGTGTTCAGCCTGACAATTGCAAAAAGTATTCAAAAATGACATCGGCATGTGAATCTACATTCATTGGTGGCAAATATTAGACAGTACTTGAGTACATTCACTGTGTATATATTCATGCCTGGTCTGTATTTGTATCAAAACTGCTACGAATAGCTTTTACTGTTACGGAGACGCTATTTGCTTTGCTGGTGCGAGGTTTAAAAATGTAAAATGGCATTACTTAAATGATCATGAGGGCGTTATCCAAAAAAACGCGAGATTCAGATTGTGTATAACGAATGTGTGTTATTTGCATTGGTAGTCCCATAGTCCAAAATAATTTTAATTTCAGTTGTACAATGTTCTCGAAAATTTCTTTAAACATTATGTACGAGTATTTCATACAAATAACTATCCGATATAAATATTACCTTGTCGCAAACCCATTTATATATGTCAAGTGACGGTTTTGTCAAATGTTAATATGTCGAAACTTATTTACCCACCCCTTGAGGCACTGAAGATCAATCAGAATAGATTTAAAAAAAAGCGTTGTATTTAACGTTAAGCATTATTGCATTAAGCATAAGTAACTTTAACAGATATTTGTGTAAATAATCATTCACCATGCGAACATCTGTTCCGTACAGAGCTTAATTAATATTTGATCATAACTTAGAGAAAATGCAACACGTAACCGAACTTCAAAAGCACCCATGTACAGTATCATCATTTGTACGAATATGTTGTCATGAATTATCTCGATATTTAAGGCATGTAGGAGAATAAAAGCGATAGAAAAATCTTAGTTAAAACTATAATAATGTGTGAAATGCTATGAGCAAGAATCATTTAACCGCGTAATGCCTTTTTTCGTGATGAAATAGCAAGTGCGTTTCCATCGTGCTCACTGAACACTTGTCGACTTGCAAGCACACCATGTGTGAAGAGCTCGATTGCGTTTGGGTGGTCGACCAATAACTTACGTACAAGGGCCCTGTGCACAAAATGTCTTACACTTTACACATCGTTTGATCATATAACGTAGATTTTCAGCTCAGCTGACTAGGATCATTTTTGACATAGATTTAAATGAGATAATGATGAGACATGAACTATAATGTCAATTAGAATTGCGTAAATTATCTTATTTTAGGAAATGCAAACGTACAAAAATGTTTGATTTCCCCTTATAACGGTTTTATATATGTGTTGACAACAATGTTCATGCTAATTTGCATAATTTGTTGAATACCATTGTGAATATATTTCCGAAAAAAACACAGTAGAACTTACAATGATATTGAATAACACTATTACTAATACCGAACATAATATTGTAAACATTTACATAATTTAAGAACTATTTTATTTTGTAAACTTTAAAAATAGCGATTACTTGGCTCCAATTCACTGGGTACTTATCGATTAAGATGAACAATTGTGTTTCTAGTTTGCGTCCCGGCATCAATTTGACGGTTTTCAATAGACCGTTCCATAATCGATAAATTGACCGCCGCCATATTGTCAGTCACGTGACTGTCCGCCATTACACTGCTGCTAACTGGTGCGAGACTGCGAATCCAAAAGCCAAAAACGTAGAGAATACCCGCTTAACCGTTGTCGGATAAATAAATTACTTAATGAATTAATGTGAGGCGATTATCACATTTTTGTTGTTTAAATGATTGTTTGAAGTTGAGATTGATTGTTACAAATAAAATGTTTAAAATGCTTTCGTGTATTTGTTTTTTTTATATCTGTAATCAAGTGGTAATCATCGGCGAAAATTTGCCGGTTCAGTCGCTCATACTATGTCTTTGATTAGACTTGTTTCTTTTAACGTTTCACAAACAATTCACGCATGTATTGTTGTGTTGATTTTAATAGCCGCAACATCAAGCAATTTATATTTTAATTAATACTTATTAAAGATTCTCGCGCAATTAATTACCGCTAATTGTTTGTAATTGGTCTCATGTGGTAAAAATCTACATTCCAAAATCATAACATATTATATTAAGTATGATATTTTTGATACGCCTTCCTTTATTTTTCTTGTTCTAACTGATATCAAAGATAAAAAATTGTGGTTTGGATTTATATTTAATTATGGAATTTTGTCACGTTAAAAAACGAGCTTTTTATTATGAGAGAGTGATATTGATCTTGACGATCTTTTATGTGATTATTCGGAAGATGAAGAGAATGTGATCTATGTGATATATCTATATTTTCATCTGTGAATCATTTAACAGCTATAAAGCTAAAAAATACTAAAAAATGTATTTTATAGGTCTTTGAAGTAACGCAAAACATATGGATAACGACACCAAATGTTTAGTCAATTAATCCACACAAAAAACTCCGAAAAAACACCTAAATAATATTTCAAAAATATATTATTAAGCGCCAAACGAATTTATTAATACATTTATTTGCAACTTTAAAAACGCGGCATAAGCATCAAATTAAAGATTATCTGAAGACTGAAAGGCCGACAATTTGACACAACAAAGAGCTCTATGCATAAGCCGTAATATTTTTTGCAGAAAAGCTTCAATAAATTACAATAGTAATACATCTAATTATAAAAATATAATTATGAATGGCATGAGTACGTTAGTGTGATAAACACGTGAGTAATAGAAAGTATAAGGGGTGCATTGAAAATAAACGTACTACAAAGCCCTATTAAAAGCGAAGTGCATGACAGTATTAACATGTAAATTAATTTGATGGGTTTTGTACAGAGAATGACGCTATTGAGGAATATAAACATATAACTGAAAAACACAACTTTACATGATGCAATTTGAACTGTGTATTCATGTATATTGAAAACTCGTTACTAGTGAGTATGAGTGGCAAATATCTAACATTTTAACACACATATATCTATATTAATATTTTTTTTAAACAATATTTACCCCCGTTCGTGTCAAATGTAATTTCTTGTTTAATGATGTCGTTCGTGCATTGCCGTAACATTAAATCTTCATACGAAATGACGTAGTTTTAATTAACCGATACCCGCTAAATACGTTAAATGTTATGTTTTTAGGTAAATTTTATAATTATCAAATACTTTTTTTCATAAATTAAACCAGGGATTAAACGGGCTAGTATCTTTACGGTGTACAATTTATGATATTCTATATTGGACATAACTTTTAATTTGTACAATATGTAACATATCTAATGAACGCAACTGTTAAGTATGTCGGAGGTAAAATATTAAACCAAATGACTGCTTAATACTACCAGAAAGAGAAGACATGGTGGCATCATCAATTGTGTTTAATGACCAGACTGTCATCTGCCACCCAGTGTGGTTTATGACACCCCGGGATGACGCCATGTTGTTAGTTAAGTCTGGATAATATCTGATCAAAACGAGATAATCGGATTATGCAGAACAATAGGGCAATTCAACACTGGAATGCAAAGGATTACGCGATTTTAAGATTGATGCATATAATCAAATGATAAATATTGCATTTAGTTTAATTAAATGTTTTTTTTAATGTGTTAACGTGTTTATTTTCCTCGACAAATACCTAAAAAAATGCACGTTTTTCAAACATTTTTCTGTTATAACACTAACTTAACATCTCCTCTAGCAGAAAAACTTTATTTCATACAATTTGCATGACAAACAAACAAGTTTTACAAAAAGAAAGAAATTCACCCGTTGAATAATCGGTGCTCTCTTATATATGTTACCGGTTGTTTGGCAGTAGTGTAATGGCGGACGCGGAGAGTAATCAGGGGAGATAATTGGGTAATTACTAAATTATGGAACGGTCTATAAATGGAGAAATTATATTCGGAAACTTACTGTGTATATTTATATATGTTTGAATCGCTATAGCGTTCTATTGCGTGTTATTTATAAGTGTGCCTTTAATCAAGTTGCCAGCAGATGTTGTTCAAACGTTAATGTTAAACATATTTCCATAACATCAGATTAACTTGATTATACAAGTATTGTAATACTACAAAAGGTTATCCATTTCATTGTCGTGAATTACTTATACATGTATCAAGATTTATGATGAAAAACTGGGGAAGTGTACAGTAGTTTATTTTCGGTACGTATATTTAATTTGAGTTTATGTCAAATTAATTTTGGGTAAGATACGTTTTTTAGGGTCGTCGAAGATAAAAGAGTCCGGGATGTCACCTTAGTGGCGACCGAACAATTTGTGGTCAAAGAGTCATGTTACTGACCAGTTGGCCATCATGCATTAATTAAAAACAAAACGGACACTCAATATATATTTCAACACCGTAAGCCACACGCCTTAAAATGAAATACATGTTAATCAAAACATACCGATGCAATTTGAAAGTGTGTTAAATTGTCATTAAATCTATAGCCTAGTTAGCAAGTAATTTTTTATTTTTATTTTTTTTTATTTAAAGACCGAAAGTAGGATTTCTATAAGTAAACGTCCATTTCGACAAAAGCGATTATTTTTAAGTTAAGTTTTAAAGCACAAAAGGAAGAATTTCTACCTTGTAACCACCAGATATATTATAATAGGCATAGATACAATTAAACTATAGCCTAGTTAGGAAGTAATTCATTATTGTTCAAACGGTACCGCTTTTAAAACGAAAGTATGATTTCGAGACGTATACGTCCATTTCGACAAACGCGATTATTTTTAAGTCTTAAAGCGCAAAAAAAGACGGATTTCTACCTTGCAACCACCATATATTATTCCACTTGGCAGTGAAAAAATATGTTTCTTATTTATACTTACTTACTATGTCATGTATTTTCTTTAAAGGTGTGTGACTTTAAGGCATCTCTTGTTTCAATATTGTATGGTTTCGACTTACAAAGCTAGAGGATTGATAACTATTCATAAATAAATCTGCATTTTTTATTTACATGCATATATGTAAATGATTGATAATACAAATTAAATAATACCAACTACATGCGAATAATTGAAGATATATACCTTCATGTGCATAGGTCGTCTATATACACACCCAGTAAAATACAATTGTTGTCAAAATATAACCTTTGTTTGATCTTATATTCACAATCGGCCATATTAAAAATAGAACACAATTTTTATGTCAGAATCATAGAAACAACAGTTATAACTACACGAATAAGTAATTACTTAAACATGTATAAATATGTTTTTGATGCGTTGCCCTTTCTTTCAACTTACTCCTTCAGTGTTTGTTTTGGTCAGTGTTGCAACTGTTTACCTTAAGCTGAGTTTAAACGTAAGTTTATGATATTTTTTTATATTAGTGAGGTAAACGAAGCAACAATACAATATTTCGAACGCATTCTTTGAAATTAGTTTAATGAAGAAGCGAGTAACGAGTTTGCAGCAAAAAAACCATTTCATTTTATAGCCCCCAAAAACATGCCTGCATTATCAGCACCACATAAAATAGTTTGTAATTTGTTGATGCCCGAGACTACATATAATAACACAGTAAGATCAAGTGAAGTTATTTGTTGTAATACATTTATGCTGTTGCTTTACATGCAGCGTTATTTTATTAAGTTATAAATTCTTACTCAACATTAAACATCTAACAAGATGAACAAGAATGAGTGAGAGCTTAGATACCCAGGATAGACGTAGAATTTCCATGGGAACTGACGTTATTAGAAATTTCATTCAGGTTGGAATAAAAGCATTAGTCTGATGAAAGACTAGCAAGTGTGATGATAATTTAATCAAATAACAATCACAACAAAGCATCACATCTGTAAATCTATCGAATAACTATAACAATTTATGAACATAGTGTTGGGTAATTATGAACAACAGGCAATTAAAGATCACAAACCCAGTTTCACACAAACTCCACCCAGAATCTGTGTTCAGCAGCTGAGGACGTTAAATTAAATTGCTGATGCCACGTGCATTTATATTAACCATATGTTGCAATGTGTGTATTCACTTTGCGACGGTCCATATTCGAAAATACGAAAAATATGTAGTGCGAAATATTTTTATTTGAAATTTATGGAACAAAATATGGCAGGCTTATTAAGTTTATAAAATAAAGAGTTAAGTTTAAACGTATTGAATAAAGCTCGATTGAATCTAAAGCCGTTTACCAATATAAATGCTATCGAGTCGATGTTCTGGGTAGAAACCCAGGAAACTTGGTATCTTTGGAGGAGGCTTAAGAACCTGTGACGCCTGATCGTTAAGCGGACAACACTTAAATCAGAGACAATTGATTTAACGTTGTTAATAAAATGCGATTAACGTGTTTTATGTGTTCCAGTATTTCAGTTCTAGAGCGCTAGCAAATCTGTTGACCATAGATTCTCGACTTCAAAACGGAACAGTAAATATGATTTGCACAGTAAAGCATAGCATTCGCTGTTCCATAGGACTTGCATTTAATACAAAAAATAAACGACAGCAACTGATAGTCATTTATTCAGTCATTATTGAAATTCTACGTGTATTTAGTATAGTAAACTGTTGAAATAATATAGACAGAATAGGCAGATGTCAAATTAAGATATTTGAAGAATAATCAATAAGGTTTAACAAAAATACAAATCAAAGATTAAATATGCAATACGTCACATGAATAAGTTTTCCCCTATGAGTTTAGTCATAACACAAGTTATTACATAATGGTTTGCCTCTTGAATGTCCCGTCGTTGGACTTCAGCACACACTTATAGCGAATATGAATGCACATAATACATGGAAGTCATGGAAGTACGACATTTGCGCTCAGCTTGTGTTTTCAAACGTTACAAGTTGGAAATTATTATGAAGCTATTCGAGGGGCAATATTGGAACGTTGTTATACACGTTTTCGTAATATAAATTATAACACCGTCCCTGCTAACTCAAGGCATTCTTAATACATCGGCTTATTTGCGTTGTGTTACTTTTCACATAACTGGTACGATGAAGTGGTGTTTTTTTTTCATTTTAAACAGTTAAAACGCTATTCCACAAACATAATAGAAATTGTATTTAATAGGATGAACTTCATGGGTTAAACCGCTCCTACGTTGACTACGTTTATAAAAAACAAGTGTGTTATGGATAATCAGATACCAAAATCAACTCCATTGGATTAATTGTATTTTATATTTAATATGCTCAGGATGCACATCATTCAATAAAACAGATTTAAAGTAGAGTCTGTGTTAAGATATAAATCTTTAACGTAGGTTAAAGTTACGATATTTTCAATTTATATTAGATTATTATATCTTCAGATTGACATTAAATGCTTGAAATATTCGGGAAAATAGCGTTGAACAAGTGCATCACAGCTATTTCCAGCATAAACAAAAACCTCCAATCATGAATTTAGGCAGGCTCTTAACTGGTTTAATCCTTCCAAATGTAAATTTAGTTCTTCATCTATCATACACAGCGCCAACGGTAATGCGATTATTAAAACTAAGTATAAAAAGCTAATATTATTTTTTTCTAAATACTTGAATTTTCATTTATTATTATTCAACGACACTTATTTCAATAACGTCGCTACGAACCAAGCTGAAATCACGTCGCTACGAACCAGCTGAAATCAAGGTGAAGAGCACTAATCTCTTTTGTGCAGTTCAAATATCATGGGTATTTCTTCCCCCGATGTATGTGTGCGTGCGCGCGCTTGCGTGCCCGCGTGTGTTATTTCAGTGTGCTTTTGCATTACTTACGACAAACTTAATTTTATTCTATAAAGATATCGAAAAGCACTTCAGATGCTACCCTTTATTCGATTCTTAGAGGACTAGAGCAGAACAAGTAAAGACGTGATTGATATTCGATCTGAGGCCTGCACATTTATATTCATGCTCCTTTATATTGTTCATATAAGATTTATATTTATTCAGCTAGAGGAGTTATCATGAAATCACCAAACGTTTTAAGTGAACACGTAACGCCAATAGTTGGACTGTTTGTATTCAAATATATGCATATTAAATATAAATAAAACTCGAATATATTCCGTTCAATTTTCTTTAAAAAAAACAATGTTGTCAAGCAAATTCACAAATATCAGTACGAAAAACAAACATATACAACGTAAAGACAACAAAACAGATTGTACAGCCAAATACAAGTGTACGCAAACATTTACAAATGACAATGGTGTGTACAACTACATTCATCATTCTATTGTGTTTCCATTGTTTATCAAGCATCAATATGCATCATGAAAGCATATGTCTGGTAAATGTACGAACTAGTTCCAGCTTACTCGTTGTTCTACTAATAACTTTTTCATTCAAATACTATCAATACATTTTGGCCGTACTCTGTGAAAAAGGGGTCTAATGCATGGGCATTAAGTGTCGTCCCAGATTAGTCTGTGCAGTTCGCACAGGCTTATCAGGGACGACACTTTCCGCGTTTATGATATGTTTCGTTTAAAGATTTAAGCACACGCATTAAAACCCCTTTTCACATAGCGCGGTTCATTTCAAAGGAAAGTTTTACAATAGGTCATTTGCAATAAATGAAGAACCTCATGAAAACGTTCATTTGCAAATGGTGTTTTCATATTTAAATAGTTGCAAGTGTTGATTTTCTCAGCATATGTTCACTTTTTTCAGCACCGGAGCAATTTTAACATTTAGATTACAATTAAAACAATTGTGTTGGACTATTTGTATTTGAAACAACGAATGTTCTATGCGAAGCTTTAATTTAAAAATTAATCACAAGTATGGGGTATGCAAAATAACACGCAACTTCAAATGCGTTCGAGTACAACACCATCGATTTCCCAAAAAATGTTCGCATCTATAAGAGTGATAATTAAGCACTTAGAAGTGTAGAGTCGATCGGAAAATCGGAGTTGAAACAATTACAACGTGAACAAATATCTAATAAGTAATCTTTTACCCACTTAATTTATTCTTTCAAGTAACAGGTTCTCTTTCAATGTTCACACTCAGCACTTGTCGCCTTGTAAGCACACCATGTGTCAAGAGCTCCAATATGTGTGGGTGGTCGTCCTATGAGATACATTTTCCCACAGGTGTTGGGCGCGTCGCCATTTCACTAAAACACTATTGATATGTCATAAAACAACATTGTTCATCACATTGAAAAAACAATTTGATATAAAATATAAGTTCATATATAGTATATCGGAAATATTTTGTTCAAAGTGATGAAACATGTTGTTTTATGACGTATCGATAGTGGCTCAGTGAATTGGACAAGCGCCAACATCTGTGCATTTTCCATGCTCTGTGTGCACAAAAATCTTATTTACTACGGTGTGCTTATTTACGTATGCTAAGGAAGTTTACTCGGTACCATTATTACTCGACGTTGTGTTTGTGCAATTGCCTCGATTTTATTTTCAGCTACGTTGTGCTCGTTTACGCTTGCTCATGTATTTGACAAATTGACAAGGTGCTTGTATTCAGCGACGTTGTGTTCGCCCATGTAAGGGTATGTTTTTACATGAGACTGTTTTGTATAGACGATGTGCTGGTTGTTTACGTTTGTATGGCTGGTCAAACGTTGCAAAATTCAATGTTTCCATATGTATGTGGTATATTTGCATATATATGTTGTATAAATTCATATATATATGGTAAAATCCATATATATGTGGTACATTTGAATATATATATGTTGTATATTTTCATTTGTGCGTGGTATAATTGCATATAAATGTTGTATACATTCATATATATATGGTAAAATCCATATATATGTGGTATATTTGAATATATATGTTCTATATCTCCATTTGTGTGTGGTATAATTGCATATATATGTTGGATAATTTTCATATATATGTTGGATAATTTTCATATATTATATGTTGGATATTTTTCATATATATGTTGGACAATTTTCATATATATGTTGAATAATTTTCATATATATGTTGAATAATTTTCATATATATGTTGGATAATTTTAATATACATATGTTGGATAATTTTCATATATATGTTGGATAATTTTCATATATATGTTGGATAATTTTCATATATACGTTGGATAATTTTAATATATATATGTTGGATAATTTTCATATATATGTTGGATAATTTTCATATATATGTTGGATAATTTTCATACATATGTCCTATAATTTGCATGCTGGGAAATATTTTAACGTATATGACTAAACAACGGATATGGCTTTTTCGAGCGTTAAGTGCGTTCATCAAACATCATGGCCGACAAAGACGTGAGTAAAATGATAACGCATTTGGTTTCAAATTCTGAGTCTCAAAAGGCAAACAAATATAAAGTTTTGGAGCATTACTACAGTATGAATGTTCACATTTATTATCCTGCAATTATTTGTAACATTATGGTGTTCTTTCATTTTGTTTGAGCAGTATCTATTAATTCGGATATGCACACTTCAATTTCCATTTTATTCACGTCAAATAAAATATACCTTACCACCAAACTGATGCTCGATTGGTAATTGTCCACTCGGTTACTAGTTACATGTACCTCGGGTACATGTAAGTATTCTTACATGTACACCGGGTACGGTAAATATACTCAAACGTACCCAGCCGATTTTAGACTGTACCCGACTGTTTATTCCCGCCCCAAAAACACGCTACCGATTACCGTAATTACGAAACAAAGTGCTATTTAAAAAATGCATGAACATGCTTGTTGCGTATGAGTTTCGATAATATAAATGCCATTTTAACAGAAAATTGACAAAAATATGAATATAATTAATTTAAAAAATAATTGCTGACAACGATCGATTTAGCGCTAAAGTTCCCGGGTATGTATGAGTATATTGACCATACCCGGGGTACATGTAAGTATGCTTAAGTGTACATGGGGTACATGTAACTAGTACCCGAGCCGACAATGACCAATCGAGCCTGACTGACTGTCCCATTCCTTATTTACGCTCTTAAAGCCTCTTTTAACATTGAAATGCGTTCATCATTATAATTGATTGAAGATGTGGTGACACTTTGTATTTCAGACCATTCAATCAGGCAACATGCCTATGAGTACATTTTATCTGTGCTGAGGCAAGGTTTGTCATTCACATTTTGTCTTATCTCTTTACTTTCAAATGAAACTTGCAAATGTGATTGGTTACATGTTTAATGACAATTAGGGATTCAAATAATACAAAAAAGTGCATGTGCTTGTATTTTTTTCCGATTGTTTATTGCGAAAAAAAGTGATTGTTTTGTTTTAATTTGAAAGGAAACATTGTGATGTGGTCACTCCTTAAAATACTGAATGTTTTGTAATAAGTAAAATAATGGGTAGTCGCAAATGCGCATATATCACAAAAAATTGCTTTACTTTCTGTCTCAAGAAGCACAGAGGTCAGGAGGCATCTAATGCATAAAATTAGTTGTTGACCTTTTTATGAATATAATTACCGTGTGTGTAAACAATGTTTACAAATAATGTACATGAATTGATTTTAAACTTAGTTCATTTATGTTTGTTCATTTTAAAGACAAGCCTCTACATTAAACATTATTTGAAAATTAACCATCACAATGGAAAATGCCATCTTGCAATGTATAAAAAATCCTATAGCTACTGAAAGAGATTTTATTATCCCCCGCCATAGGCGGAGGGATATTGTTTTGGCGATGTCCGTCCGTCCTTCCGTCCATCCGTCTTTCCGTCCGTCCGGCACTTTTGTGTCCGGAGTCATATCTTGGAAGTGCTTTGGCGGATTTCATTGAAACTTGGTGTGAGTATATATATGGCTAAGAAGATGATGCACGCCAAATGGCATTGTACACCATCTGTTAATAACGGAGTTGTGGCCCTTTGTATCTTAAAATAAATGCTTTTTTTGTGTCAAATATAACACTTTTGTGTCCAGAAGCATATTAACGTGGGATATCAATTCAATGGATTTGGTTGTTTATTTTGTATTGCAGGGAAGACAAGTGCTGGTAGTCCTAGTGATGGTGGTGGCGGTGGTGGTGGGGGTGGGGGGTAAGGCTGTTGGTGATGATGATTGTGATTATGACAAGGATTGTAATGCTGATACGGATAATTCTGATGATAATAATGGTGTACGTGAGTGGATAATTATACGCCCACAAACGAAGTTTAGGAGGGTATATAGGAGTGAGCTTGTCTGTCTGTCGGTCGGTCTGTCTGTCGGTCCGTATTAAGTGTCCGCTCTCTAATTTAAGTTGTTTTCACCCGATCTTCACCAAACTTGGTCAGATGTTGTATCAAGATGATGTCTAGGTCAAGTTCGAATATGGGTCATGTCGGGTCAAAAACTAGGTCATGGGATCACTTAGTGCGTTTTAAACATTCAGCATGGTGTCCGCTCTCTTATTCAAGTAGTTGTCATCCGAGCTTCACCACACTTGGTCAGAAGTTGTATCTAGATATGTGTAGGTAAAGTTCGAACATAGGCCATGGCGGGTCAAAAACGAGGTAATGGGGTCACTTAGTGCGTTTTTAACATTGAACATGGCGTCCGCTGTTTTATGTGAAGACAGCATGCAAAATATTCTGTGTCAATGCGGCATGTGGGGGTATTCGTTACGTCTGTGACAAAACTCTAGATTATTATGTTTATGATAGTTGTGAGGAAGATGATAGTGATGGTAAGGATGGTGAAGATGGTGACAATGATGATGGTGTTTGTGGTAATTATGATCATGGCAATGATTATTATGCTTAATGGGGGGTAATGATGATGGTGATAATTGATGATGTTGATGATAGTTATGATTATGCAAAATTTGGTGGTTGAATTAAGGGTACATGTATTGCTGACAAGGATCATTATAATGATGAATATGGGTGACCATGAGCGGATGATGATTTATGCTGCTGTTGATGTTGACAAAAATGAGGATTTATGATGGTGATGATGAAATTCATTGAGTTAATTTCCTACTTTGTATTTATAACACAAATACATGTTTAGGAATTTGCATTATATCACACATTTAACCTGTATTGTGTTATAAATTAAATCTTATTGTTACAGCATAATAAACTCATGCACAATCTTATGACCAACCTCTAAAAGTGCAGCTTTCTAAAACGCAGCATAGAAGTTGGCCTATCATGCTGTGAATGTTATCACACCCTTTCACAATGATTCTTAAAGCAATGGTCAAGGCCTGCTCAAAAGTGATCAAAATTTGAAGTGTGTATGTAGGAAAGGGTTATGATATTTAACAGTTCTCTATTATGCACAATGTATAAGTGTTTATGTCTTGCCATTATTTATAGATGTGTGTTAATGTTATTGTTTTAGATGCTGTAATTATACCCCCATTACCATTGGTAATGGGGGCTATATAGGAGTCACTTTGTTGGTATGTCTGTCGGTCTTTCCCAAAATTTCATCTAATCTTCAACAAACTTGGTCACAAGTTGTATCTACATGATGCGTAGGTCAAGTTTGAATATGGGTCATGCCTGGTCAAAAACTAGGTCACGGAGTCACTTAGTGCGTTTTAAACTGAAAGTTTTTCCGAAACATAACTGTCATTTATCGTTAGATTTTAAAATGACTTGGTACATTTATTCACCATCATGGAACGGTGTGTCGTGCGAATGAAGTACGTCGATATCTCCAAGGTCAAGGTCACATTGGAGTTCAAAGGTCAAAATGCTTTTCCGGACAAGAACTATGTCATTTATCGTTAGATTTTAAAATGAATTGGTACATTTGTTCACCATCATGGGACGGTTTGTCGCTCAAAAGAATTATGTCGATATCTCCAATGTCAAACTTTAAGTTCAAATGTCAAAAATGGCCATAAATGATCTTGTCCGGGTCATGACTATGTCATTCATTGTGGGATTATAAAATGACTTGGTACATTTGTTCACAATCATTGGACGGTGTGTCATGTGAAAGAATTACGTCGATATCTCCAAGGTCAATGTTACACTTGGAGTTCAAAAGTCACAAATGGCCATAAATGAGCTTGTCCGTCCATAACTATGTCATTCATTGTGAGATTTTAAAATGACTCTGCACATTCATTTTGATCAAAGTCATTGGACGGCGTGTCATGCGAAAGAATTCAAGAGTTCAAAGGTCAACATTGCCATAAATGATAATGGCATAATAATTCTTAACAATCGCCATAAATAAGCTACTTTTTGTGAAGACAGAGGTTAAATGGTTACATAAATAAAGTATGTGGAATATATGAAACAAGGCACAATGAAACAAACTGTCGATTAACTCTCTTACAAATCCGTTTTTGTAAACAGATCTAAGACGCACGCAGGTATAGAAAATTCAAACAGTTACTAATCTTTACCATTAAGATCGACTTGTATTCACATAGCAATTTTTTCGAACACTGACAAACACGTGTGGTTAGTTCACAAAATATCTCACTAGCAAAATGTGTTGTTTTCTTTGTGCCTCATGCACAGTGGAATTTAATGTGTGTCTCAAAACACGGTCATTTCGTGCTATAGCTCGTTTTCTTCTTCTTTTGTATACCGCAAGCAGTTTTCCTGATCATGTTTATAATTTATAACGCAAATTATTAAACTTTCGTTGTTGTTTTTACCAAGAGTCATGATTGAACATTTTCCGTTTCGTCAGGTCGCACAATATAAAACGTCTATTCAAGTTATGTCACTTACTAGTAGAATGACGTTCCATTTTATTTCACATTATATCACTGGTCGCATTACACCAGTGTTATATATTTTATATAACTTATATAAGTAATATAATTTTATAAAATCTATATGAATTATATAATTCGACAATCTAAAGAACAATAAAGCATAAAGTGTCAATCTTATAAAAACAAATGTGTGCCCGTTCTATTTGCAAATTGTTGCACTCTTGTGTCCTAAATTATTTTTCCATTTAATTTTAGCAATTAGTAGTTATAAAGTATTATTCACCTGATTGCATGTAATAAGAATCGATGTATGTATCACCGTACTGGGATAATGTTAACTTAACGTTTTAGTCTGGGCTCTCTAAAAAAACGGCTGTACTTTCTTCTTTTACAAGTGATAAACAACGCACGTCAAACTATCATATTTGATAAACATGCAGCGAGATTCATATAGTGATGAATTATGCTACTATTTATCAATGATTGTGTATGATGTGTGATTAATGGTTAAGTCACTGACTTAATGAATACCGATCATGATAAGAAGGAAATGACAGAGCTGCGAAAGCATACACGCAGATTTACGTAAGGAAGCGAGCGTTAAACTGAGAAATAGATAAAGGTATCTTAAGTGAAACTACGGGGTTTCAAATATATGAGTAATGCAATATGTATGCTTTTGAATCTTTTAGTTTGTTTCATTTTTTCCATCGTCTTTACTTTTTCAACCCGTCTTGGACAATATGTTTCTATCATAATATTGCAAACGAAAAAAGTAACAAGAAAAAAGTAACCAACTGTTTTAAGAATAAGGATTCAATCTAAGAAATATTTTTGTTACGTCTAGCACTATTATTTATCCCTTTGTCTTGGAATGGTTTCGAAACATGAACCTCCGTGGTTATTGAGACTTTTTATTGAAATTTAGGCTATTCACGCAAGTGGTCGCCGTCCCAAACTCGAGTTTAATATACGAATGGTGGGTAAATCGCCAAACAGTTGCTGCTGTCTCACATCTTTTTGGGCAATACTACAGACCCATGTTCAACTCTGGATAAGTGACTTACTCGTACTTGTTCTGATGCGAGGCAACACGAGTCCGCTCTTGGCGCCGTCTACCGCTTGTCCAACGATGACAAAGGGATACAGGAGCTATCGGAACGGTACCGCCGCTCCTTCCTTTACTCCTTGATTGCCGTGTAGGCCCGGCAACGGCAACGTGGAATGAAGAGTTGGATTTCATAATAAGGTCTAGTTAGTAAATATTTTTTATTTAAGGGTCGCACATATTTTGACAATAGATCCGGCAACTGACACAGAACGGAATATGTTTCCAAAACTTGAGCAATTTCGAAAATGTTCATAACTCAAAAATTAGTATCCATATTAGTGGCTGTAAACGCATATTAAAAGTTGGTAATACGTGTCTACCTTTGAAAAGGAAAATGCATGAGTCCTCTGTTTCTGACAAAATTGTAAAAGTATGTAGCATTCGAACTGATTATTAGCAGTAAGTTTGTGTTGGATAAGCAAACCAAAGAACATATAGGAATAGAACTGTAAGCTCGAAAAATATTATAATACCGTCAAAATTCATTTGACCATGAATTGCTGTTCATATTATTCAGAATGATGGACACATAGTTTATTTAACCTTATTGTACTTGGTTTATACTATAAACACCTTATAATATTTTACACAAATACTCTATAGCGCGTGCTTTGATTTTCTTTCTCATTTGTCTTGTCATTTGTAATTATTGGATAATCATTTTAATCAGGTAAAATGTATTTGTATATGGAAATGCTTGTTTTGTCCGTATTTGTCAGTTATTTTTTTTTTAACGACACAGGCACAAACATTTTTAAAGTACAACAGTTGTATCTTTTGTTATAAACATGAATGTTTATACCGTAAAATTGACAAACTGCTATACTATAAAAAATATCGAAAATAATATACATAATGATGCGCAAATGATTTGAACAGTTACAAAATGACTTGATGGAACTGATTGATCTGGTATTCCGTCAGAACTTCAATGTTCCACCTCGGTTTCTCAATAAATATTTTTCATTTGACAAATTGAGACCTTTAACCAAGTCGCATATAGATCTTTGGACTTTAGCATTCAACAATTAGATCTACATGAATATATATATACTTTATGTGCATGCATATAACAAACCGCCTACTGACAGCAAATATGCCTTACATATTCTTTTTGATTCAGCAGATACCAGCATATATGTGGTTATTTTCCGAAGAACTGACCCTATACACATTAAGTGGTAACAGTTTGCGCTTCGCTTATAGGCGTTGAAACACGGTTGAAAAAAACGTTTTAAAATATACATTTAAACTAACTTCCTGCCTATGATGACCAACGCCTTCAACGGTTATAAAGAAATATTAACCACAAACATATAGATAACATGTTCAAAATGTGTCTTGATAATTGCTTTTGAATTAAATTTAAATTACAGTTGAAGATCATCATTTTAAAAATATATGTTCAACTGTTGTAATAAAAATCACGCATATTAACATATTATAAACTGTTAAAAATAGTGGAAAAAATACATGTTAATAATTTTGTTACATTTTGTTGGTACAATATTTCAATCACACGCGTTCATGACATATATATATATATATATATATATATATATATATATATATATATATATATATATATATATCTAACCTTCAAAACAAATGTTCGCCCTAAAAGTGCTTTTTTTTTAAAACAACATTTTGTGCATATGTTATTAATTGTTTTTATAAATTTGTATTGGTTTTTGTTTGTACAATTTATTGAACAGTATTTATTTAATTTTAATTTCAAACAAATTTACGTAAATCGATTTTATTTTGTAACTTTACGATTTCAAACTGTATATAACATATGGTTTATTTCAGTAACTCACTAAGTCTTTACTTTGGAATAAACAAATAACTCAGATGTGAGGTTCAAAGGCGTAATGATAATTCAATTACATAGCTATCGTAACAATGACAATGCGCAGAGCATAACTTCAATAGTGATATGTGCAAAATAATGTTCTGAATAACTGTGATTCTGAATGAACATATTGTTTCATAATTATGCACAATATAACATGTTCCAACCAATGTCCTTGCACACCATCTTGAGTTGGTGATTTAAATAACAGACACTAACAACACGCTTTGTACTAAATGTTCCATTTAGATGATCTCTGTTTGACGGACCAAATGGAAATGTTTGAGCTATTAGACTTATTACTTGAAGAAAAAACTTGCACTGTATTTTAATAGTGTCTTGCTTATACCAGTGATGTCGATTGCTCGCATGCAATAGCATATTAGTGCCCATACATTATTCTAGCAATAACAACAGTTTTGGCAAATATCTTGTCCGATTCTAAAACTATTTGAATAAAATGCAATCACCTGTTTCTGTACGCATTGCCATCATAAGCAACATTTACATAAACTTTCTGACAAAGACGTTCCATAATTGCCTCATTAATCACCGGCTTAAACTGCTTATTAGAACCGTGCAAATGCATTACCAAAAAAAGGTATTATATATATTGTTTCATAGAGAGCAACTCTTAGACATGTATCAGACTTTGTCTGAAATGCCTATTAAATGGTCATACGAAAGTGTATTAAATGGTACTTCAGTGAAGTATTAGTTGTAGTCTGTGGAAAATAACGGCATGTGTCTAATTCAAATATTTGTACATGTGTATAATTCACCGTTACAGGGGAAACATTAGATTTGTTTAAATTATTTAATGGTTTGTTCAGTCCAAGCACAAAATCCTGCAGCGACTATATCTTGCTTTTTTTCGAAGTTGTATTATTAAATACACGCATGTTGAATTCATCCACAAATTTGTAATAAGTGAATATACATATATAATTGAAAGACAAAAACCCTCATCCGTATACTTTCAAACGTGTCAATGTGAAAATTAAGCTCTAAGGCAGTCCAGATCTTTTTATGAAGAAGGTACATGTAAACATTCAAAACAAGTGCATTGGGTACTAAATACTAAAATAATCTGTTTTGCTTTAATTGTATTTCATATTCAATTGTTAATGAGAAGCATCGTTCATTAATAAATTATTCGGATTATAGTATGTGCTACGATATAACATAATAATATGAATGTCTAAAGTTGCGCTGCATATTTATGCATAATTGAATGTTTGTAGATTACAAGTAAATTGCAAGATACGTACGCAATGACAGAGCTTTTAAAAATAACATTGCAATTATGTTGTTTATAAAAACACGCTACCATGACTTCATTCCAATTCTGGATTTGTTTACCCTTAATAAATTTTAAAGTTTTGATTTCCCTGTTTATTAGAACCTTCATAGAACACACAGCCTATTCCGATATGAATGTATTTGTAACGTATGTTTTTATTGAAAATTAAAATCTTATCTTAGGTGTAAACATATTTTATCAATATATTATAATTTAACACATATAAAAAAATCGTATAATCTCGCTTTAAGAAAATAGGAAAAATACGCTCCATTTAAAGGGATCTTTTCACGCTTTGGTAAATTGACAAAATTGAAAAAAGTTGTTCCAGATTCGTAAGTGTTCGTTTTAGTTATGATATTTGTGAGGAAACAGTAATACTGAACATTAACCATGCTCTAATATAGCCATTATATGCATCTTTTGACGATTTTAAAACCTAAAAATTATAAAGCGTTGCAACGCGAAACGATTGAATAATTTGGAGAGTTCTGTTTTTGTCGTTAAATTTTGTGAAACTTCGAAGATTGCTTATATAATGTATAAAATACGTCTAGAATGTGTACTCGGCGGAATAGCTCAGTAGGCTAAAGCGTTTTTACTTCAGGACTCTGGCAGGACTCCATGGATCACTGGTTCGAAACCTGCACCGGGAAATATTCTTTTCCTTTTTTTAATTGTTTTCTTGATTTTTTACTGGAGCTTTTATGATCCAATGTTTACATTTATCAATATAAAGCATTTAATGAATAAGTTAAAAAAAATGCCAAAATCTGTGAAAAGGCCCCTTTAAATTCTTGTGTGAACGAATAAAAAGTAGTAACCTGAATTGAATCAGTTTGTACCTGATTAATCCCGTATTTTGCTTTACGATTTAAAATGTCGCTAAATGTCTGATTCAGTAAGCTTATATTGCAGGTGTAATAACTTTAATAAATGCTGATGCCAGAACGGGCAGTTCAAAATGAAATAGATAGTGCAGTATTGCAGCGACGCCACAATCATTTGTATGCAGTGACGTAAATCCGTCAGTGCCGGCGTTAACGCACACCAACGGATATGGCTTTGTTTAACCCAGTTCTCGCAGTACTCTTAACAAACGTCTGAGGTTGAAACTCTTCTTTAGCTTAACAATATCTACACATTGACATCATATGCAACGAAAGAGTTCGTATGTTATGCATCTATAATTTACGCCATATGTTTGATTGTGGTACCTTTTTCAACTAATTCCGTCAGTGTTTGTTTGGTCAATGGTAGCAATTGCTTGCCTAAAACTAAGTTTAAACGTTTGTTATGAATGCTGTGTATAATGTGATAACTATTGGCTTAAATAAAGACTGAGTTTTGCTTATACATATTTCAAATATATGCGTTGACGTTCGTTTCATATGACCACAAGCTTGTAGCAAACACCTATGCTATGGCATCAAAAAGGAATCTCCGTCATATGCCCTCGCATGCATACAATACCAAAGTAAGAGCATGTGGTAATAATGGTTTAATACATCGTTGATGTTACTTTTAAGTTTAGGGTATTTATGGAAATACACATTCTTTTTTAAAAGCATTGTACATCTTAGTTACACGGTAAACACGAATTCAGGAGTCATGGGAACCCTAAGAGAGACGTAAAATTTTCAAGAGCATTGCATTGTTAGAACTTGCCATCATGTCTTTACGTTGGAATTAAAACATATTATTATGTATTATATGAATACTTTAAATAGTCAGCAGGCTATTTGCACAAAAATAATGTATTATCATGTATGTAAAACCGCTCGTATGCTGACTGTGCATAATGTAGAACAAATGCATTATGGACAATCATGTTTCACCATCAGCTCCAGTTGTTTAAATTGTATATATATTTAATATTTTCAGGCGGCGCATTATTCATTAACCGAGATTAAAAATAGAGTATGTGTTAAGATACATCTTTCAAGTAGGTATATCCAAAGTTACGATATTTTCAATTTATATATAATTGACATGTCTGCAGATTGGACGCAATTGCGTGATATGTTAGTGATGATAGCGTTGAACAAGTGCAATACAATTATGTTCTGCATAAATAGAACCTGCTATCACGACTTTAGGATGGTTCTGAATCTGTTTAATCCTTCGTAATCTTAATTTACATCTACCGACACCTGTTTGTATGAACAATAATAGAAATAATGCCAGCGACGTAAACAATTTGATTGTTTAAAAGGCTAAAATACGTGTGTGCGTGCATAATGGAAATGTCTCATTCAATATCATTCAGCAACACTTTATTAACCCTTTGCATGCTGGGAAATTTGTCATCTGCTAAAATGTCGTCTGCTGAATTTCTAAAATTAGCATTTTCTTCAATTTTTTTTCCAAAGATTACTATAAGATTAGCAAACAGTTTGGATCCTGATGAGACGCCACGTTTTGTGGCGTCTCATCTGGATCCACACTGTTTGCAAAGGCCTTCAAAATTCGGTTCCAGCACTGAAAAAGTTAACTTCGCGATATACCAAGCTGAAATTAAGGTAAAAAAGTAAGGGCAGATCAAATTTATGTATACTAAGTGGCGTTTCTTCTCAAATGTGTATGTATGTGCGTGCGTGAGTGTTTTTGTTGTTTTTAGTTATTATTTTAACTAATGGAAACCCCGTATTTCGTTTAATAAAAGAGATCGGTAATCACTCATTCGATTTGTAAATGAACAGCAAAAATTATGATGCAATGTTAATGCCAATTATAGGCCTACGCATTTCTATTTGATGCTCATTTACATTGTTTATGTAAGCTCTAGGTCGATTCAGCACGATGAGTGATCATGGCATCATCGTAATGGTTATATCGAACTAAGCTGTTGATACTTAGAAGTTTGCGCCAAATGAAGACTGTTTGCATTCAAATATAGTTATATTAAAGATGAATGTTGCTCGAAAATATCCCGTACAATTTTCTAAACAAAAAGAATTGTTGTGAAGCATCCGATGAAGGTTTGCACTAGTTCGTGCTTGCTTGCTGTGTTTCTATTGAAAATCTTTCGACACATGAATTCACATTTGGTCACTTAAAGAGATATTATGGGCATCAAACAGTATATAGGTGTCTATCACAACCGTTGTTTATTTTTGGTATTTTCACTTCATATACACTTATATTTGTTAATGCAGCATCAACATACTAAAACAATATCCCGGAAAGAGAAAAATAATCCATTTGAATATCAACCGTACTTTCGTTTTGACAACTGATGACAGAAATAAGTCGATGTACGATGTGATTCTTAATATAGTTTTCATCCAGATTCGTTCATACGACACAAAGACAGCATTTTGTTTTACGGATCATTTCGGCTTAGAGGACTGGGTGAGTCATGTTAAATATCGAAAATAATACATAATATTTTTTTATCAACAACTGGTAGCAAGATCAGATGTAGATAATTGGTCAGTTTCCACATTTTTACTTATTATTTTGACCTGTTAATTCTGTTCAGCTCAATTCATCAGTGAAAAATGCCCATAATATCACTTTAAAGTAAATATAGAAACTCGAGCCAAAGAAAAAATTTCTGTCCTGTTTGTACAGCTGTCGTTTCCATTTGTAAATATTTTGCAAGTGTTGATTTGTCGACCTACGTTCGCGTACCATTTAATTAAGCACGGAAGCCATTTAACGTTTACCATACATTTTAAAGTGTGTATGCACGATTTTATCAAACATTTATGAATTTATATCAAATGTGTAAAAAAAAACTTATTATACATATATTTCAATGTAAATTAAAATAAAAGTTAAGAAGAACATGTGTCGAAAAATGCGAAATACCGGGGGTAAGCCAGATATTGAATTCTGAAATCGAAAATGACTGTACAGTCGAATTCGCCAGCATGATGTACAATGTGAATCTAGCTTTATATTTTAGTGCAGTTCGTTCATACGACACAAAGACACAATTTTGTTTTACAGATCATTTTAATTTCCTGCAACGATATCTATTCATACTACACACGAACACTAATAAAAAGACGAATGCTTCGGTTATTGTAGGAAAATATTTACGAAATATCTTTGTCACAATCGGCTCCGGGCGCTAAGTTGTATTTGCTGCATTTTATGAAATTCTTCTTGAATGTATTATTTTGTGTTATTGTAACATATTTTTATCAATATATTACAATTAACACATATAAAAATCGTGCATACACACTTTAACACAATTTCGTTGGACTGATTATATTTACAACAACATATGTTCTATGCAGCTCTTTAATTAACAATTTATCATAAGTATAAGGAAATTAAACAATTATCGAAACTTTTAACGTACAAAATAATCTATTTCCCAAAATTGTTAGAGTGATAATTAAATCATTTACAAAGGGAGAGTCAATTGGAAAATCTCATTTGAAACAATTATAGCATGTACAATGATGTACGAAATTATCGTTAAGTACATAATGTATTATGTCAAATAGCAGGGTTTTTTCATCGCTCACACTCCGCACGTGTCGACTTGTAAGCACCATGTACAAAGAGCTCCGGTTGGGTGGTCGTTCAATGACCTTTATATACCATGATATGTGTGAAACCAAAAATCTTATATTTAACAAGTTGTGCTCGTTTACATATGCTTATGGCTTTGACTTGGTACCGGTATTTATCGACAGTATGCGTGTTTTCGCAGGCCTATTTATATGAGTCGATATTTATATTCAGCGACTTTGTTTTCCTCTTTGTATTCATATGTATTTTACACGGGACTTGTATTCATATACGTTTTGTTTGTATTAACATATGCTTAGTTGTGTGTATTTTACACGGTGCTTATAATAATAGACATGTGTTCGTGTTTACATTTGCGTAAGTATTTTGCTCGTTGTAAGTTTTTATTGACGTTCTCAAATTCATCTGAATATGATATTAAGTAAGATGTCTTTTGATGCTATGGCAACTATGAACACACTCCATTTATAAATCATGGACGTGAAAAAAAGTATTTGCTCATAGCCATTTCTCTAATGTCGCTAATACAGTTATTGTGGTGGAATGGTTCAGCTCTAAGTAACATGTATGTATATTTCAGAAGCTCGAACTCTTCGAGAGAAATCAACTGACAAAATAACACATTTATGGTCTACAATTTAATAATCGAACAATCTATTTCTTATGAACATGCTATTAATATTAAATTGAAAATAAATTACACAAACAACACTTAAATAAATATTGATACACGCGTACATATAGGCGGTAAATATATGTAATTCATAACAGCGTGTGGTGCTACAATAACCTTTTGTTAATAAAGGCAAAAAGCAAAATGGAAAAAGTCGACGCACGCTTAATGTTATTCATATTCAAAAGATCTCGCGACTTTCTATATTTAGAGAATTGTAACAAGATGCACTGTAAATAACCAAATCGATCCCAATGATATGTGAACCACACAGTTTGTAGTGTAACGTGGGCTCACAAAACAATCTAGCTCATGAAGTCTCTTTGCAAGGACCCCTCTACGATACTAAATTGCATTATTATAAATGTTGTAGATCGTTTAAAGGGGCCTTTTCACGTTTGGGTAAATTGACAAAATTGAAAAAAGTTGTTTCATATTCGCAAAGTATCGTTTTAGTTATGATATTTGTGAGGAAACAGTAATACTGAACATAAACCATTCTCTAAAATAGCCATTATTCATCTTTTGACGATTTAAAACCTGAAAATTATAAAGCGTTGCAACGCGTAACGAATTAGTAATTTGGAGAGTTCTGTTGTTGTCGTGATATTTTGTGAAACTACGAGGATTGCTTATATAAAGTATAAAATACTACTGACATTGGATCTGGAAGGATGGCCGAGCGGTCTAAGTGGTTGACTTTTTACTGCAGGACTCCAGGGGTCAGTGGTTCGAGCCCTACTGAGGGTAACCTTTTTTTTCTTTTTTAATTATATTCTTGATTTTTACTTGAGCTTTTTAGATCCAATGTTTACATTTATCAATATAAAGCAGTTAATGACAAACTTCAATACATGCAAAAATCTGTGAAAAGGCCCCTTTAAATTGTAAATCACTTACGATGTATTAAACAATATTGTTTACATGTGTATGCAAATACGAAATTCAAATACAGCATCGTCAGTTAATGATTTTGAGAAATGTAAACAAATAAACGGCCCAAGCAAGAGCGGTTCATAATAATTAATTTCAATTGAATTGCCATCACTCTGAACGGTCTTGAATTCTGAGAAAACTGGGCTTAATTCATGTGCGTAAAGTGTCGTCCCAGATTAGCCTGTGCAGTCCGCACAGGCTAATCAGGGACGACACTTTTCGCTTTAATGGTATTTTTAGTTTCAAGGAAGTCCCTCCTTACCGAAAATCAAGTTTAGGCGGAAAGTGTCGTCCCTGATTAGCCTGTGCGGACTGCACAGGCTAATCTGTGACGACACTTTACGCACATGTATTATGCCCAGTTTTATCAGAACAAGACACAAATTCAGAGTGCAAATAACGCTGTAATTGCTATTCACAATAGAAATAGTCTTTAGTAAATGATCGAGATTTTCAACTGTTTCAACACTAGCCGTGAACCACCCAAAAGATTTTCGAAGAAAGAAGGTCACGGCTCATGACGTCATGGTTTGCGCTAATTGAGGATATCGCTAACGACCTTGTCTCTGTAATTCTCCCAGTTCAGTTGATCATCGAGCGCGTGCCTCAGTTGACCGGAACTCGGATATGGCGGCAACTAAAAAAATTATATTAATTTTCTACAATCATTATGTGTTTTGTGAAACGAACCCGGTCTAAAATATTGAAATTCACCAAACTCACATGCGCCGGGATAGCGGATTGCACCAGAACAGCTAAGGTGAGATGTGCCTCAACAACAGCTCTAACCGACACCATTTGACCCCGCCCCCTTACTAGTGAGTACAATACAAACACTGCTCTCTGTCTGGAGGGGATAGAGCTCCCTTAAACTGGGCCCTGAAACTAGGCTATTTAAAATGATTAACAAGTATATACAATTCGTACCTTTGCCTTGAGCCGATTTGCTATGCTCGGCGTGATGTGGTCTTTTAGAAATTGCTTCGATATTAGTACACACTCGGCCCCTTGGCTGACCTGAAACAAGAAAGATAACTCTAATTGACGAGTTTTAACTTATTCCGAGCATTATTCGATTCTCTGTCGGGAGGAAGGAAGAAACTGGGCTTCGTCTACAAATCATTTTGGAACCAAAATGGAATATATCTTCACTCCTAACACACACGGCCACAATTATATTTCCTCTCTGTTCCGGGGTTGTCCGGTTTAGAGGGGCCCCACTGTATAAACAAGTTGTAATAAGAACATCTGTTTTGAATAAATGAATCAATTTTTCCATAAACAGTTTTATTTACATTTGAACCAGCGTTTATAGCCCGCGAGTGCAGAAATACTAATGCATGAAACAAGAATGTATGTTGTTATCTTGAAAGGCAAAAAAAGCCTAACATTTCCAAGATTATGTTGAAATATTATACGATGTGTAACTGCGATCTTATATAATTTTGTAATGAATAATAACCAACATATTCAGAAATCAGGTCATAAAATAATATCGATGTATAATGTTCGACTTAACACACGTAATTCCGTTGTATAACCATATGATATTTCAGAGAGAAGTATAATAATTTTGTGAAATACATGTACTTACTCATTAGTTTATGAAAAACTAATAAAAGACGAATTGTCAAGTATAACTTTGACGCGTTCTGAGAAAACTGGGCATAATACATTTGCGAAAAGTGTCGTGCCATATTAGCCTGTGCAGTTCGCACAGGCTAATCAGGGACGACACTTTCCGCTTTGATGACATTTTTCTTTAAATGAAGTCTCTTCTTAGCAAAAATCAAATTAAGGCGGAAAGTGTCGACCCTGATTAGCCTGTGCAGTCCTGGGACGACACTTTACGCACATGCATTATGTCCAGTTTTCTCAGAACGCGACTCCTTTGATCATGGTTATGATTAATGAGCGTAAGGGCCAGTATTGTGAACACGATCGTGAAAACATAAAATAATTATTAGAATAGATGAAGAGGAAAAGAAAACGAAAGAGCAAGAAGGCGTTGTATGGATTAATTAATTCTGAATTACTTTGTACTTACTAGACTAAGGTTTGGCATATCATCATAGACTAGCGAGTGCATTCCCTGTAATAAAAAGATTTTGAAACTTAAAGCAAAGCACACATTAAATTTCAAATGCTTATTCAGAATTGCACTTCTGAAATGAATAATGAATAAAACAAAACAATCATACAATTTACAAAGGGGAAATATATAAATAAGTACTTAATGATGTTGTTGATTTTTAATAAAAAGAAGAGTAAAATATTTGGTGAAATATTATATAACCAGATACAATCCAAAAGAAATCGACGTAAAAGCCTTCTTACAAAGACCCCGTTTTCGCTAATAGCACCGAGACGCACGAAGAATGTAGACCCTATATCGTCCCGTGTGCTGTCGTGACCATTACGGTCCGCTTGCGTTTGCATATCGTTACTCTCTGAAATATTGTAGCACTTTCTTGGAGAGTTCATGGAATCGCTCCCGGATAAATTTGGTGATTTCTTGTTCCTAGTCGAAGGGCTTTGCGATTTTTTCCGGCTGTGTTGCGCACG
The DNA here is from genome assembly GCF_020536995.1 of Dreissena polymorpha. NCBI lineage: Eukaryota > Metazoa > Mollusca > Bivalvia > Myida > Dreissenidae > Dreissena > Dreissena polymorpha. The sequence goes on from NC_068357.1 coordinate 68,900,369, forward strand.
TGGACTTGATACTGAGGTGTCTCTCAAAACACTGTCAGTTCGTGATAATCGCAAAATGTCTGGCGTATTTGTTCCTAGCTTTTTACTATTTTTCTGCTTCTTTTTTTCAGGCGTTTGTTTCGTATTCTGTCTTGGAGATAATTCGACGCTTTCGCGATGCAGACGTGAATTAGTGCGAACGTTTGGACTCTGTAACAAAGAAAATATGTGTACGTATTTTGATATTGGTGAGATCATGGTAGGAAGATTTGATGGTATGAAATAATTGCGAATAATACAATGTATTGTCAATGCTAAAAAAGTTCGTTTCAAACCGGGCTTAGTAACCCGTTAGCAAATATAAGCGGACACGATGAAAAAAGAGGACAACGTAAGATAACGCAGTACTAGTAAGCAACTTACGTGTAATCTCTCGTTTTCTTGGACTGTATTGATCAGTGAAGTCTTTCCTGAAATATACATCAAATGATATATGATTGTCCAACTGTCGTAATATAATTCAAATCGGTGACAGTATATCAGTAATGTCCATGTATCTCTACAGTTCTTTTATACATTCCTCCTACAGTAAAGATAAATAATTTAATCGGTGTTATTTTGCTCTTGTTGTAACTGTCTGTGATACTGGTAATCTTTACAGCATGTCTCAAAGCAAGGCAGTACCATTTTTATCTATAGCAACGACTCAAGATGTCCCGTCACCGAAGGTCACATACATGTCATATGATGTCAAGTAATATCAAGTTACATAACATATTACATTATCAGTCATTTTTTATTTCGCATCAATCAGACACACTTAAGTCTCATGGGTGAATGTTGTTTTTATGAACGACGCATTGAATTGTGTAAGGTATTGATTGTTGTCGGAAGCAAACAACTTGGCATTACATGCTAAACTTTTAGAGTAACATGAAGAACGAATGTTTCGCAAAATATTTTGTAAAATAAATTTGACCCATACAAAATCAGTGTTCCGTATAGAAATAGCCAAAATTTCAACGCTAGATGTGGTTTGGTAACATAGATTTAACAGATACAAAACGCTCGTTTTTATTTGTGTGGCACAATATTATTTCACTTTGAATTTCCCGCAACGATATATATTCATACGACACACGAACACTAATTGAACATGTGTTGAATGTATTGTCCGCACAAACAAAAAATAGTATATTGTATCTTGTTGAATATATATTGCCAGATGACATCTAGCATTGAAATTTTGGCTATTGCTATAAGGAACATTTTTTGTAATGTGTTAAATTTATTTTTCGAAATGGTGTACGAAACATTCCTTGCCTTTGAGGGTTATGGTCTTTTAACTTTGCATCGTACGCCTCTCCAACAAAAATTGCACTCCCGAAATAAATAAGCTGGTCAATAAAACTTATGCAACAATTGGGTGTTTATATTACAAATTGTTGCACAATAATTATTCTCCTTATTTGTGTCCTTCCTTCCATCAAATATTCTATTATCGATTTAAAGCGAGATTATACGATTTGTATATGTGTTAAATTGTAAAATATTGATAAATATTTTACAATAACACAAAATATGCAAGATAAAATATCAATTGAAGACGAATTTCATTAAAAAAAATAGCAAAGACAAATTAGCGCCCCGAGCCGATTGTGACGAAGATATTTCGTACATATGTTCCTACAATAACCGAAGCATTCGTCTTTTTATTAGGATCAGAGTAAGTGTTCGTGTGTCGTATGAATAGATATCGTTGCAGGAAATTAAAATGATCCGTAAAACTAAATTTAGATTCACATCGTACATGCATGATATACATGCTGGCGAATTCGACTGCACAGACATTTTCGATTTCTGAATTTAATATCTGGCTAATTTCGCATTTTTCGACACATGTTGTTCTTAACTTTAATTTTAATTTATATTAAAATATATGTATGATTAGTTTTTTACACATTTTATATAAATTCATAAATATTTGACAAAATCGTGCAGTCCCGCTTTAATTCAAGTTAAAGTGATATTATAGGCCTCTAACTGTTTATAGGTGTCTATCGCAACCGCTGTTTATTGTTTGTGTTTTCACTTCATATACACTTATAGTTGTTAATGCAGTATCAACCTACTAAAACAATATCCCGGAAAGAGAAAAATAATGCATTTGAATATCAACCGTACTTTCGTTTTGACAACTGACGACAAAAATGATTTGATATACGATGTGAATCTAAATGTAGTTTTAGTGCAGATTCGTTCATACGACACAAAGACACTTTTTTGTTTTACGGATCATTTCGGTTTAGAGGACTGGGTGATTCATGTAAAATATTGAATTAATATATATTTTTAATAAACAACTGGTAGCAAGATGAGTTGCAGATAAATGGTCAGTAACCTCATTTAACTAACTCTTTTGACCTGTTATGTCTTTTCAGCTCAATTCAACAGTGAAAAATGCCCATAATATCACTTTATATAGTATCGAAGAGCGTAACAACTTACCTGGATTTACAGACGGTAACATCACTGTCTGTGCTCTCTCGATACTCGGATGTACTTTCTTCTTCTACAAGTGATTGACAACGTAAGTCAAACTATCATAAATGATTAAGAAGCATCGATAATAATTTAGTGATTAATGCATTCTACTACTATTCAATGATTGCGTATGATTAGTGATTAATGATTAAATCGCCCAATTTATAAAATTCTAATAAAAATAAATTGCGATCACATAGCTTGAAAAGCATTCTTGTGTAATGCAACCAGAAATGAAATGAGAAATAGATAAACTAATCTAAAATGAAACGACGGGGTTTCAAATATGTGAATAATGCATTTTAAACCTTCGAATCTGCATCGTTGATTTCGACCGTGGATGAACTTTTCAATCCGTCTGGAACAGAAATTCATCCTTACAACAATCACAATATAACACACGAAATCATAAATATCTTTAAAACTGAAATACGACGTCGATGTGTTTTTTGCGGTGTTGGTGTTGGAAAAAGAATATCGTCAGTAAAATAAATGAGATCAAATAGGATTGAAAGTATTTTACAATCTTATCGGAGGCGAACCTTCGAGAATATAACGCCAACCTAATGCTAGAACTGTTAAAAACAACCGTGGAGATGAAGTGGTTGCGTGTTACTCTTTTTGTCGACATCCGTGTCCACAAGAAAACTTGTCATAAAAACTATCGATAATAGTACAATAAGTTTTTTTCTAAGTATAACGCATATACCGGCACTCATACTCGCAAACGTAGTGGAACCAAAATGTGTGTCTATGTGTTGTAAGAACAAATATGCGAATAATATGTGGGTATTTCCAGACAATATGTTATCCCTTTACCTTACACAGTGCGAACTAGTTTGTCAAGCAAAATGTCATATTATTAGTTAACAGACGTTGGAGACAGTATATACCCTAATTAGTTTTATATTTAGCTTAACACTTTTTTATTTGCCGAAATTCACTTTGTTCATTCGGGCCTGTGGCATGAAATTTGAAGGTGAAAACCTGGCTAATACCACTAAGCTGAAAACTAACGCCCGTAATAAACATGTTCATCCTGTATATATTCAAGCATTCAAATAGATTTAATATTTCAATGCCTTCAGTGTGTTATTTATTCTGAAGTCTTAGCAACAGTTCTTTAATTCGCAATATGAACATCAGCGCTTATTGATGCTTAAAATCACTGTGGCTGTTAATGTATGGGACTTCATACCGTCCTCACAAGCTTTATTCAAGAGTTGGGCGTTCATCGCTTAGCTGTAATGTAAGCTATATAAGAAATTTTATATATTCAAGAAACGATAGTTTAAAGGGATCTTTTCACGCTTTGGTAAATTGACAAAATTGAAAAAAGTTGTTTCAGATTCGCAAATTTTCGTTTAAGTTATGATATTTGTGAGGAAACAGTAATACTGAACATTTACCATGGTCTAATATAGCCATTATATGCATCTTTTGACGATTTTAAAACCTAAAAATTATAAAGCGTTGCAACGCGAAACGATTGAATAATTTGGAGAGTTCTGTTTTTGTCGTTAAATTTTGTGAAACTACGTAGATTGCTTATATAAGGTATAAAATACTTCATGTATATGTACTCGGCGGAATAGCTCAGTAGGCTAGAGCGTTTTTACTTCAGGACTCTGGCAGGACTCCAGGGGTCACTGGTTCGAAACCTGGTCCGGGCAATGTTCTTTTCCTTTTTTAAATTTTATTCTTGATTTTTTACTGGAGCTTTTACGATCCAATGTTTACATTAATCGAAATAAAGCATTTAATGAATAAGTTAAAAAATGCCAAAATCTGTGAAAAGGCCCCTTTAATGCTCAACATTAGATAGGGAGTTCCTACGTACCTGTTTTAATACGGGGAAAGACGAGGCCGCTCTTGACGCGATCCTTCCGCTTGGTCATCGAGGACGGGCGACTTCCGGAACGCTGCCGCCTCTCCTTCCGTGCCTCCTTGGTCGCCTTATAAACCTGACAGGAGCCCTGAGGTGTGGTTAATGAGGTAAAGTAAGAATATCTCTTGCTTAATTCGTTTCGCATTCGACTTTCCCCGTTAACTATAATACGAAATTATAAAATAGCACTGATTTGTGTTAACTTTGAAAAAAGTGTCAACATATGTGGAAGCATTTTTACTTGCGATTGCAGTGGTTTCTACTGGGAAGGTAAATGCTACGTGGAGTTTGTATGAGGTAACTAGTATTTTAACAATATAATTGTTCGTCTTAAGACACGACTCAATATTTAAATTTGAACCCTGTACCGTTTTCACGATGTAGACCCACTCCGAGTCGTTGCTGTTTTTGACAATCACCGAACCCCGGCGGTAGTGATGGACTGCCATGGAAAAGTGGTAGGTTTGCAGAAGAGCAAGCGGGAAATCGGAAAGTTCCGGTACAGATCTGTAATCAGCATGGAATGTTACTCTGGATCAGCAGACAATTTATTTCATAAATCAATTATACGGAGGAGTCCGGGTTGCCGATGTATCACGATTGCAATGAATGCATGTTAGTTCAGTTGATTTTTTTTAAATTGTATTTCATTTAACATTGGGCCAAAATAGGTCAATATGGAACAAGTTCAGAAAAAAAGAACATCAATTCATAATGAAATTTAGTTTATAGACAACAATAGTTTGTGACGTTGTCCTGTAAGAGTGCTCTGTTTGGGTAAACAATTTACCGTGCAAAACAAGGGTTGAAACCAAAAGCGTCGCGTTCAGATGAATGACAGAATAGCATGATAAAAAGAATAGTTAACTGACACAAGTGCGGTCTATTGTGAACTGTTAATCCAATAGGGCATATACGGCATATATTTTTATACACACGCATGTTATTCGAAACGTTGTTACGTCATTTATAAAAAAACAATTAACTGACACATCTTTTTACAACTTAAAATGCACAAATCCGCGTTTTTACAGCTCTACGGACAAGAAGTAGCAAAACATCGACAAATTGTATACCATTTATAATACATTTTAAAGGTGTGTCAAATTACAGAATAAATTCAATGTTGCCCGTTAATTAAAGATCACTCCACATTATGCCACGTCACATCACGTCCTGTCACGTCACATCAGGTCACGTCAGGTGAGGCCATTTGACGGCTGGTCAGGTCAGGTCAAGTCACGTCACGTAAGGCAAATGTAAAGCTATACGTAAAACCACGTAACGACGCTTTACGTGAATGTTCCTTTAAAACATCACAAACAGCCATGAATATTGCAACATACAATTATATTACACTTGACATTTGCCCTTGTTTATGAAATATATGGATTCTGAAAAAAATAACAATTTTTTTATTCAATGACAGTAAAAATCGCAAAGCATAAAAAATGCGCGCGCTAAAACGCCAACGGATCCGATTTGATTGCATGAGATACATCCTATGTTTATATTAGCCTCGTCCCGGAAAAAATATCTAAACGCATGTGCGTTAAGTGTCGTCCCAGATAAGCCTGTGTATTCCGCACAGGCTAATAAGGGACGATACATTCCGCCTGAACTCGATTTTCGTTTAGAAGATCTCTTTTAACGTCCCTTATAAACTACGCAGGCAAATCTTTACGCACATGCATTAACCCTAGATTCCCATGACTCGGCTTATATATTTAAACAAGGAAACAACCTAGACACTCACTTGAGGAACTCTATGGATCCCAGCCCTCCGGCGGCCCGGAAGATGTCGAGCAGGGATTCCCTGTCCAGCCCAAGCACCTCCATGTGCTCCTTGCAGACCACGGTGGCCGGTCGCTCCGTGTTCGTCAGGATCTCCCGCTCCTGGTAACAAAGCAGGGGTGAATATTATAATTAGTGGCCTCGTTCTGGGAAAACGGGGCTTCATGCGTGTGCGTAAAGAGTCGCATCAAATGAGCGTGTGCAGTCTGCACAGGATAAATCAGAAATTACACTTTCCGCTTATATGGCAGTTTTCGTTTGTTGGAGGTCAAAGCGAAAAGTGTCGTCCCTGATGGGCCTGTGCGGACTGCACAGGCTAATCTGTGATAAAAGTTTACACGCATACAATAATCCTTGCTATGTGAACCATTGTAACGAATTCGCAGTTTTGCCTTATGTGGAGGAGTATTGATACGTTTATTACTACCGCAATACTTTATCTCACTACCAACCTCTGATTCAGATAGGGGACACTTGTCAGTTACTGACGTATTGGGCACTTCAGCTGGTACACGGATTGATCGGTCGTTTTAAAGTTTTGCCTAGGCTATTGGTCTTATTAAGTTGACTTCCTTACAAAATTAGGCATACGGAAGGGAGACGAATCATACCCCATGCACAAACACGAAGTGTATGGTAGTCTCCCTAATATAAAGAAAAATCACGTCGAAAGATCGAAGTCTTATTTTGAGTAATGGATTCAGACTCAGAAAGTACAATAGTTTAGTAATTTTCAAAATATTTAAAATGTCGAAAATCATGCATCTTATTAAATACGATTGTTTTTAATGAACGCAACAGATGGATTTACCTTAAACAAGCAAATACATAAATTCATTTTAACCTTATGGACTGAAAATAAACACCAAAACACAACTCACCCCTAATGTATCCCCCGGTTTTAAGAAAGACGCTGTAGGCGTAACGTCCGCTTTCCTGAATGCTTCCGTTTCCGTCTCTACGTCGCGATACACGGCTATAAAGAGACGGTAAAAAAATATTGCAATACTACACCGCAGTTCCGTCAACGAAATTTGTCTTCGAAGAGGCGTACACACGTTACTTTAGTAATAAATAACAATTATTACAAATACATTCTCTATAAATATTGCACCAAAGGTTGACAAAAGCAGTGAAATCTGTATGACATTGTAGTAATCATCTACTTTTCGAACAATACATGACTTACTTAGTGGTATATGCACTTCACAAACATATTAAATAGTTTCTTATATAGACTTACTGAACAGGAAAATATAAATTATGTATACAAATGTATTTATAAATGTGTTTTATGTTTAATTTTCACACATGTGCATATATTCTAAATATGGCCATCATAAAATATCATGTATGTAATATATTACAGTTTAGCTGTGTGCACAGCTCAAACAAGTGTTCCAAATTTGGAGTTGGGATAATGTGTAACTTTAAAGTAGCTGTCAATACCACGTCTTGGCACGAATGATGATCGGATAAGCCTCTTTCTGGCAAAAATGGGCTTTATGCAAGTGCGTAAATCGTCATCCCAGAATAGCCTGTGCAGTGCGAACATGCTTATTAAGGACACTTTCCGTCTTTATTGCATATTTCGTTTTTATTAAGTCTCGTCTTGACGAAAACCCAGTTAGGTCGAAATGTGTCGTCCCTGATTAGCCTGTGCAAACTGGACAGGCTAATCTGGGACGACACTTTGCGCACATGTATTAAGCCCATTTTCCCCAGACCGTGGCAACTATTCTCACCAATTCCGGAAAGGATGAGATAATAATATTCCGCCCTGCTGCCCTCCTTGACAATCACTCGGGAACTCTCAAATCTGTAAGACACGTGGACAACGAAATGAAAGAAATGTACCGAAACGAACAATTAATGTTTAGTCGCCTGTTGGATTCAGTTCTTTCATTATGACTAAAAACAGGTAGCTGGGCTTCGGATATTGATTCTGACGGATTGTATCCGCACGAAGAACATAACTATGTGGCGTATAACTAGAATTGTGAAAAATTCAATTAAACCGTTGAAAAATTCAATTACATCGTATTGTAGTTTTATCTGACACACATTTGACTGATGCAGTCTTTTCTGGCTAATGTAGATTGTGTGGGTGTCCCCACTACGATCAAACCAGTCAATATAGTAAGAAATGTTTTTTTCTGAAAGAAACTTAAAAAAAATGCCTCAGCTATCACTCGATGCCTTTTTTGACATAAAGATGCAGTTAGAACGCCAGTCGGATGAGAAGGAAGTATAAGTGCCCCTTAAGATTTTTTTATGTTTTCAGATGTTTATATCATAAACTGACGTATGGTGCGTGTCGTGTCCTAGAATATGATGTCAGCAAAAATGGTCAAAGCTGACCGCGTACGTTTTGCAAATGCAAGACAATAAGTATGCAGAAATGTATTCATTGTTGCTATGGCAACTCACCTCGCGTACCAGCCTCGTTTACATATGTCCGTCTGCACGGCGAGTGGATAGTTAGCAAATTTAGCGAAAGTCCGCATTGTGTGCACCATCTGGAATATCCCAAAGTATGACTTGAAATAGTAATAGACTACGTGATCATATAATAAATAACTTAAGAATCGAACACAGACGCGATATTATGAACCAGAAACCGCCTGTGTGTCACTTTATTCACGAAGCGTATATTGATTGCCATCTAGAGTCCGAGATTTATTCAATGAAAAGCTTTCTTATCATTTGTTTTAGCTCTTTACTGAGCAACTTTTAACACACTGACCACAAACAGTTTATTTGAAACGGCTCTCCTGTTCCCTTCAGTATTAACTAGGAAAGATTGTTCTTAATTAAATGTAACATGTTGCATTACGATATTTCTGGTGGATATATGAATACCTGAACAGTACACTCGCACACTGTTCTACTCACATGATTGATCTGTACGTCCGTACGCTCCGATGGCGGGATCTCCAGACACGACTTCACACTTGCCATCTTGGTTTTCTAAATATGAGTCGCGTTCTGAGAAAACTAGGCATAATGCATGTGCGTAAAGTGTCATCCCAGATTAGCCTGTGCAGACCGCACAGGCTAATCAGGGACGACACTTTTTGCTTTTATTGTATTTTTCGTTTAAAGATAGTCTCTTCTTGGCAAAAATCCAGTTTAGGCGGAAAGTGTCGTCCCTGATTAGCCTGTGCGGACTGCACAAGCTAATCTGGGGCCTCACTTTACGCACATGCATTTTACCCCAATTTCACAGAACACGTATCAAATATTAATGAAGTTTATTTACAAGTACATGTATGTGTATTACTTTGACCAAAAAAAAGTAAAAATACAAGTAAGCGCGGTCAAATAACTTTAACTCGGGCGTACTTATTTAAGTACTAGATACGTTTAAAATACGCGTAAATATTCCAACAAATAACGTTTTGAAAACAAATATGCTTTTATAAAATATTATTCATTTCATGTTTCATTACTTTACCAGAACAATACATTCCATAAGGAAAGAAAAAGTGTGTACAGAAAGACGAATATTTCTTACAGTGATGAAGTAAAGAGAATGTGGACGCTAAATATGGATACACAAAATAGCTCTAAGTTGCTTACATTTAAAGTAAAATTCCATATAACGGTATTTATTACTTTTGCAATTCATCGTGAAATTATATTTTTTAAACTGTTATTTGACCATACTTTTTTAATTTTCGCCATTGGGTCACCTACCTGCCCTATAGATTTGAAAGCGCTGACGTCAAAACTCGGCATTTCCGTTTCCAGTTGTTCACTTCTGTTCGTCTCTCGGTCCATGAAAAAGAGAATACTGTCCCGCCTGCTCAGAGTCAAAGAGCGACGGCTGAAAATGAATTGACAGTTGTTACCAAGGCGACAAACATTTCTATGACTTTGTCATATACTTCAAGATACATGAATGTATTGAACATTGAGTCGTGTTCTGAGAAAACTGTGCATAATTCATGTGCGTAAAGTGCCGTCCCAGATTAGCCTGTGCAGTCCACACGGGCTAATCAGGGACGAAACTTTCCGCTTTTATGACATTTTTCGTTAAAATGAAGTCTCTTCTTAGCAAATATCCAATTTAGGCGGAAAGTGTCATGCATTATGCCCAGTTTTCTCACTACGCGACTCAATATCAAGAACAGTTAAACGAGTTTATGTAACAGTCAAACGATAATCAAATAAGTACGTACATCTGACGAGTCTTGTGGTCAAACGCGATTACACAATAGTCAACAGATGAAATAATTTTGTTAACAGTATGACGAGCTGTTATCAAAAGTTGAAGCTACAGTCAAGCGAAAGGCAGATTATACAGATTAACCCATTTATGCCCAGTGGACTCTCCCATCCTTCAAAATTGGACCAATTTTTTTCCAAAATTAGGGGTGTCTGGTAAAGTTATTTGTATATTTAGAATATTTCTTACAGAAATTTCTTTAAGCAAACAGCGCAGACCCGGATGAGACGCCGCATTATGCGGCGTCTCATCTGGGTCTACGCTGTTTGCAATGTCCGTTTTTCAGGACGCTAGGCATGAATGGGTTAAAGGAAAACTAGTTGGTTCTATATACAGTCAGGCGAATGTCTATTTAAAAAGTATACATACAGTACTACAGACAAACTTATGTTACTAAAGCAACCGCGTAGGCAGTACATACTGGTTAAGCCATTTATGCCCAGCGTCTAGAAAAAAGGCCTTGGCACCCAGCGTAGACCCAGATGAGACGCCGTATGATGCGGTGTATCACCAGGGTCTGCGCTGTTTGCTTAAAGGAATTTCTATAAGAAATATTCTACATATAAAAATAAATATACTAGACATCCCTAATTTGTGAAATAAATTGATCCAATTTAGAAGGATGGGACAGTCCACTGGGCATAAATGGGTTAAATTTCCCTCCATGCATTCGTATTGCAACAATGGTAAAACGAATGTCCACGTCAGTCACCCAAGTTAAATCTTCAGTTGTACAAATAAAAGAGATTACATTGAACAGTTATGTTACAGTTTTCCTTTTATAACATTCAACTTAGTATTATCGGTAATTGATCCCTTCGTTTCTATCTCAGTATACATGTAACAAGATTCTAGTTAGAAAACCAGTGGAACAAGCTGTTAACAAAATCAGACCAGTAAATTCGTGATAATTAAATCATTAAACTTTGTTATTACAGTAACACGAGGCACTTCAACTGTCGAACGATTGGCTATTACAGTGTAACGAGTTTCTTATACAGCATAAAGAGTAGCTATACTACGAGTTGCTTTTCGATATTGTGAGTTTCAATCGCAGGTCCACGAATTTCTATTTCAGTCGACGAAATATTTCACTGAAAAGTTCTAAGACACAGTTGAGCGACTTGTTACTCACCGAGTGAAGACGTGCCGAGCCAGGATGACGAACTGTACCATCTTCCGGAACCGCGCGATGCCCTGTATAGACATTGATAGTTCAGCATACACAATGGTTCAAATCCGAAGGTATCTTATGCAAAAAAATATCAATTCCAGCGTCTCGTATTAGATTTGCACAAGCACGTTCTTTGGAAGTCACTTGCAATTCCCTTGACATACACGATTAGAATGTATCACGCGTTAGGTTGTAATACGTTAGTCTCGATTTCACATTAATACGATCTTGATATAGCTGTAAGAGTCAATTCAAGTCATCTCAAAATCTACCAAATCATTATCCAAACAGTTGACACATTGTTGAAACCATTTAATTAAACGCCTTGCAATCCCTAATTTGACCTGTATAAACGTCAAAATCTACCAATCCTATGAGAAAAAAATTCAAATGTGTCACATTTTATTTTACTGGCCCTTTTCTTTTCCGCATCAAGTCACATTGTTTAAAAAAAAAACATAGTACTCTGTTAATCACAGTTAATTTAAGTTCAATTGTATTCATCAGTTTGATATAATTGCACCATTTGCATTTTGAACCTAACTTTCATGAAAATGAATATTTTAATCTTAAATTCGAGATAAATACATCTGCAAATGCTGTAAGAGAACAAACAAACGCCTACATGTATATGATATCTTTATAGCATGTACATAACATATCTTTATAACAATTTGCGCTCGTTGGATTGCACATTTCTTTGTATGTTTTGTTTTTAAGATCCAACGAGTTGCTGTCACTTAAAATTCAATCGCATTGTTTATCAACGAGATACTTGAAGTAAATCACAACTTCGGGTGGAAAATAAATGTATTGTTCATTCCTGGAGTGGCTACGTTATCAATAGTTACTCGATTACAATTCGAGTGGTCTGTGAAACTCTATACAGACACGTATTCTGTACATACGTAGACATTGTTTAGCAAAAACAATATTTTAATACAGATAAACTTTGATATGAGTGTCAGTTAAAACTGGTATTTTCTTTAATTTAAACTTTTACTTGAAATCTTAAAAAAAAAATAAGTACTTGTTATAATTAATCCATAACAAATACCGGCATTTGTGTATTACAAAGTTTAGTGCATTTAAGTGAATTGTTACGGAGTTATCACGCTTTGTTTACGGTTATCTTAACATAACGTATTTTTTTTTCGATTTAATACATATTCAAAACGTTGTGGGCGCTCTATAAACAATTTAAGTATTGCTTTCATTTTAACCGGTGGAAAAATCAAGATAACTCCACCAGATGGAAGTGCATTTTAAAAGATAAACAAACAGCCGCGAGTCCAGATTTAACCCTTTCAGTGCTGGAACCGAATTTTGAAGGCCTTTGCAAACAGTCTGGTTTCAGATGAGACGCCACAGAACGTGGCGTCTCATCAGGATCCAAACTGTTTGCCACTCTGATAGTATTCTTTGAAAAAAAAAATCGAAGAAAATGCTAATTTTAGAAATTCAGCAGAAGACATTTGTGCAGACGACAAATTTCCCAGCATGCAAAGGGTTAAAGGATTTTAATCAAGATAAAGCACAGCATCAAACCATGATTTACATAGGCTAAGACCTATTCCATATGAATATCCTGAATAATTAAAGGTGTCTATACCAGGGCAGTGAACCATGGCTTCAGAAGATGATGAACGTAGCATATCGCAATTAATTAATTTTTTCTTGCATCGCTCCTAGTTTTTAAAACATGTTCGGGATTCATTTGGAAAATAATCCACAAGCGAGAATAATTATTATTTGAAACGGTTATAAAAATTGAAAACGACTATATGACTGTTTGTTCAATAAAACATATGCAAATATACCTCGGAGGCTCCCACGAATGTCCATTTCCGGTGCTGCTGTCCGGCCACCGGATCCCCCTCGTCTTCATTATCTGAATCCAGGGCACCAAAGAATAGAGAGTTACTGTTTATGGCTTTCCGCGGGAGTTCTTTCCCTTTGTACTCATTCAGCGTTTCCTGTACGAGCTTTTGAACATATCCGGACTTTCGGGAAGTCGGTGGTGTTCCGAGTGTGCTTTTGTCGGGTTGTTTTGCGCCGATTATGAACGGACTGAGTTTTATTTCGCTCTGAACTGTTCCGCCTTTACTTTTCGTTAATTTTACATCTTTCGTCTGCTTTCGGCGCGTGGTGCTTTGCGTCAGAATCCTCTTCCGGTGAATTGTCGTTACTTCCTCTTCCTCAAAGCGCATGCGCTCTTCTACGTCTTCCATTGTCCAAAGAAAGCGACCATAGGATGGAATTACTTATTCAACCCGTCTTTGTAACGAAATTAAAAGATGGAAACACCGACAATATGATTATTTATTGCTTTGTCGAGGTGTTTTTGTCTTTGCGTCGCATTTAAATACTCCTGATTGATATCCAATCTATGAGTGGATATTAACCTCACATACACCAAAAAACACAATATCTTGTACCCATTTGAATAAAACAAAATCCACTATTTCTGACATGAAAGTTATTAAACAATAAATAACTTCGCGCTTATAGGCAAAAACACATCATGGTTCCGAAGTCATATATCATCGATCGTAATACCAGCGTATCCAACGTGTGAAGTCCGACTCGAAAAAACACGACTTAATAATAAGATACGGTGTATTCAAAATACCGCCTCTCGGTCAGTGATCACTTGATAGAAATAATGATGAATAGACGAAAACAAATGATTGTTCGATTTATTTATTTTGGAGTCCAATCTTACCCTGACAACCGGCGGGTTTGTCTTGGCGTGGAAAGACCGATGCGTGAAAAACCGTTGCTCTACCGGGCTGACAGCATAAAACACGTCAACTTCGCTTAGCAAAAAACTCGTGACAAACAATTTAGCAAACTCTATTACGGTGTATTGCACCACCACGGATTGTTTGTTAATTAAATCAATGTTGAACAATTTATCAAATGTTTATTTGCGTCAGCGAAACCGACTGAACCCGCGAGGTTGAAAGCACGATGTATTGATATTAGTGCACAACAGTTTTGATCAGTTACGTTATTGCAAGCTAGGTATCCAGTAAATGTATTTACATTAACATATCAGGCATGGGTACTAAGGGTGGCCTTTAATAATTCAAATAACATATATTACCCTATTAAACATCAGTTTATATCACTTTACTTATAATTTAATTTGTACAAAGGAGTACAATACTCGTGTTTAAAAGTTGGTTTTGAAAAGTAAAGACAACTGATGAAGGCCGAATAAAATACTACCATAGCTTTTTGCAAAAAATACAATAATTCGTATCGATATGAGCGTACGCCTTGTAAAACGCTGGCACTGATCTAATATTGAAATATTATATAATATATATTAATATAATAATTAATAATAAAAATATAATGAGATCACAATAAAAAAGTATATGAATTGCATTGTCATTAAAATTTTCTTTTTTTTAAATGGATCGTTCTTATTCAGAATAAGTATGAGAATAAGAAAATGTTGATAATTGTTTTTAACTAGAGTCATAACGTGCTCTTTCTTTAAAGAGCGCTTCGTTTCACTTCCCATAAACTTCAACTATGATCAAAGTACAAAAATAATTGCAATTGTTACCCGCGTATGTGAAGCTTTTAGTGTGTTTCAATTGTTTTCTAATATTTTTTATGTCCCTCTGTGGGACATATTGTTTTTGCCCTGTCTGTTGGTTTGTTTGTGTCAAACTTTAACATTGGCCATAACTTTTGCAATATTGAAGATAGCAACATGATATTTGGCATGCATGTGTATATCATGGAGCTACACATTTTGAACGGTGAAAGGTCAAGGTCATTCTTCAAGGTCAAATATATGGGGGGACATAGTGTTTCACAAACACATCTTGTTTTATTTACTTTGTTTAGACTGAACTCGAATTCAAATCCCTTATTTCTCGTAATCGTTCATTTCAAGCATATACTCGGGTTAATGTACGGAGCAAAGTGTACGATTACTCAGATTAGGTAATACTTAACCCTTTGCATGCTGGGAAATTTGTCGTCTGCTAAAATGTCGTCTGTTGAATTCCTAAAATTAGCATTTTCTTCGATTGTTTTTCAAAGAATACTATCAGAATAGCAAACAGTTTGGATCCAGATGAGACGCCACGTTCTGTGGCGTCTCATCTGGATCCAAACTGTTTGCAAAGGCCTTTAAAATTCAGCTCCAGCGCTTTAAGGGTTAAGTCATAAAATAACAATATGCAATTGTCGTTTACAAATCATTTGGTATTAATTGCCTATCTAGTAATGTCACAATAAATGACCAACTCGAAGTAAAACAACAAATAATGTTCGACCACATGTTTTATGAATTTTTTTTTTTTTTTTTTTTGTACAAATACATAATATACCTGTAAATATACATGGACACAAAACATCTTATAAACGTAACAAACACAACTCTAAATAAAATCAAATGCACTTTTTTATTTTGCTCCTAAGTCATTTAATATGACCACAAATGGCAAACTTATCTTTAGACACAATAAGAACGGGTTTCAAAAATAATGGGAACGTGTAAACCAAACGTACCATAATCTCTATACACACAATTAAAGAATAGGTCTGTGATACATCAATCTCATCTATCATACTGCTGCACCCACTATGCAAAAACCTTGTTCGAAAACAAGCTACAGATGTGTTTGATTTCTGGGTAAGTCTGATTATGTACAAAATTCTGGAGATAAAAATATTGGTGGTCCTGTGGAAAAAAAAACGACAGAACATCCAAGAACAAAATCCACAAGTGTCTACAGAACATTTAATTTAATTTATATTACAGTGGAAAAAAACAACAAATTCATTCAATCTTAATGTATTTCTGAAGTATTGAATATGATATTATATCAATTTGTGTTGTTCTTGTTTAATCAAGAATAAAACAGTTTAAGACAATAAAACTAGAGGCATTTACTGACAAATCACCATAAACAATTTCAACAAATAGCTTTATCTACACTTATTAAATTTAATGTAATTTTTAAAACACTTTCACAGATTAGGGCTTGTGTGTGTAAGTAAGTAAATGCCTTAAATTGCTTGATTTACACACCAACCGTAGAGCTCCATTATAATAATCAGAATGGATTTGACGAAAAAATAAAGGTTGAAAATTCTCCTAATTGAGGATAGGTCCAGTGTCCTTAAGCTTAAAATGCTCTCATGCTTTGTGGGAGCAGTGGTCTAATGGTAGGACGCTGGCTTAGGGATCAAGAGGTCCCGGGTTCGAATCCCGACCTGACCGCTGGAATTTCCTTGAGCAAGAAATTTATCCCACATCTGCTCCTCTTCACCCAGGTGTATGAATGGGTACCTGTGAGGGAAATAAGCCAATGTGCCGTGGCTGCATACTGCGCCATGATGTTAACAGACGACTTATGACCAAGTGATCAGGGAAAAATGTAAAGAGCCTTTGAATTCACATAGGTTATGAAAAGGGCGCTACATAAATATGGTATATAAAAAAATCTCACCTTCATCACTCAGCTATAGGGACTTATTGATTCATCTGCTACTTTAAATAACAGATCATTGTGTGGCAACAAAATGTAACGGAAAATAACAGTATCATTCTTTATTTTGTATTATTTCGCCATTTTAACCCTTTGCATGCTGGGAAATTTGTCGTCTGATAAAATGTCGTCTGCTGAATTTGTAAAATAAGCATTTTCTTCATTTTTTTCAAAGAATACTATCAGAATAGCAAACAGTTTGGATCCAGATGAGACGCCACGTTCTGTGGCGTCTCATCTGAATCCAAACTGTTTGCAAAGGCCTTTAAAATTCAGCTCCAGCGCTTTAAGGGTTAAAATGTTATAATTTAAACCATATCAAGTGATCATTATTGAAAAACGACAGAAAGTGATGTTTATTTCACACACACACACAAAATATTTTTATCTCTTCATGTTTGACTACTCTGGGTGCAAAAATAATATATACATTAATGTAGGCTTGATACAAACATAGTAAAACTTATCAACATTTCTATTTATAGCGTGCACAGAAACTGCATTGACAAGTAATACTTACCAAAATGTTTAATTGTGATGATTTTATGTATTTTGATTAGAAATATGTCGATATAAAACAATATCTACCTTTTTTTTTAGTTTTGGCAACTGCTGCTATTTTGCTGCTAATTAACTGGTTATATAACTTACTACATATTCTGATTTAATCATAATAATCAGTAAAATTAAAAAATATTATAATAAAACATTCATTGTGTTCTTTATAAGTAAAAAAAGGCCTGCTTTAAAAAAACAACAACATAAAAACGTATATTAAATCCAAGGGCTTATGGTAAATGTAATGTATCTCCTTAACATTTATATTTTAGAAACTGGACCCTTGAAAAGGCCTTGACTAAACTAGAGCTTTGTCACTGCCGTGACGTATAGCCCCACATGCCGCATTGACACAGACTATTTTGCATGCTGTCTTCACAAAACAAGAGAATCTAATTTATGGCAATTTTTAAGAATTATTAAGCCATGATCATTTATAGCCATTTTGACCTTTGAACTCTTGAATTCTTCCACATGACACGCCATCCAATGACTGTGAACAAAATGAATGTACAGAGTCATTTTAAAATCTTACAATAATGACATAGTTATGGTCCAGACAAGATCATTATTGCAATTTTTGACCTTTGAACTCAAAGTGTGACCTTGACCTTGGAGATATCGACATAATTCTTTCGTGCGACACACCGTCCAGTGATGGTTAACAAACGTGCCAAATGATTTAAAAATCTCACAATAAACGACATAGTCATGGCCCGGACAAGCTCATTTATGGCCATTTTGACCTTTGAACTCAAAGTGTGACCTTGACCTTGGAGATATCGACATAATTCTTTGGCGCAACACACCGTCCAATGATGGTGAACAAATGTGCCAAATGATTTTAAAATCTCACAATAAACGACATAGTTATGGCCCTGACAAGCTCATTTATTGCCATTTTTGATCTTTGAACTCAAAGTGTGACCTTAACCTTGAAGATATCAATGTTATTCTTTCACGTGACACACCGTCCAATGATGGTGAACAAATGTGCCAAATGATTTTTAATTCTCACCATGAAAAGCATAGTTATGGCCCGGACAAGCTCATTTATGGCCATTTTTGACCTTTGAACTGTAAGTGTGACTTTGACCTTAAGATATCAACTTAATTCTTTTTGCGCAACACACCGTTCAATGATGGTGAACAAATGGGCCAAATGATATTAAAATCTTACAATGAATGACATATTTATGGCCCGGACAAGTTAATTTATGATCTTTGAACTCAAAGTGTGACCTTGACCTTGGAGATATCTAATAATCTACGTAATTCTTTTGTGGGACACACCTTCCAATCATGGTGAACAAATTCTACAAATGATTTTAAAATCTCAACATAAATGACAAAGTTATGGCCCAGACAAGCATTTGACCTTTAAACTCCAAGTGTGACCTTGACATTGGAGATATCAACGTACTTTTTTCACACGACACACCGTCCCATGATGGTGAACAAATGTACCAAGTCATTTTAAAATCTAACAATAAATGACATTGTTATGGTCCGGACAAACTTTCGGTTTAAAACACACTAAGTGACCCCGTGACCTAGTTTTTAACCTGGCATGACCCATATTTAAACTTGACCTAGACATCATCTAGATACAACTTGCGACCAAGTTTGGTAAAGATCGGATGAAATTTTGGGACAGACCGACAGACCGACCAACTAACCGACAAAGTGACTCCTATAAAGCCCCTATTACCAGTAATGGGGGTATAAATATTTTTAAAAAATGGGACCCTTGAAAATTCCTTGATTACATTTGTTAAGATATACAACCCTTAAAAGATCCTTGATTAAAAGCTATTGGTTTAGGCCAATATTATGCGGTATTGCAAAAATGAATCACAGTTAAATCAAGAAGTTGCATATTTAATTAACAAACATATAAAAGCTGTTCACATGATAAAGCACACATCCAAACATGATATCAAAACATACAAATAATTAAATCGCAAATCTTGACTTCTTTTTAGAAATAAACACATAGAACTACAAGGCCTTGTATAATTGTGCTGTTTAGATATCAACTTTTGCAAAATTAATGTATTATAAGTAACATGATTTATTTTCATCATAATAATTTCCTTTTAGGATATGAGATATTATTATCCATTAAATTTAAAACTACATGTATATAAAATTTAACTAGATCTTTGTCACAGACGTGACGAATACCCCCACATGCCGCATAATATTTTGCATGTCGTCTTCACAAAAAACAGCGGACACCATGCTCAATTTTTAAAACGCACTAAGTGACCCCTTGACCTAGTTATGACCCAGAAAGGCCCTTGTTCTAACTTGGCCTTAAGATCATCTCCATCAAACTTCTGACCAAGTTTGGTGAAGATCGGATGTAAACTACTTGAATTAGAGAGCGGACACCATGCTGAATGTTAAAAAACGCACTAAGTGACCCCGTTACCTTGTTTTAGCCCCGGAATGGCCCATGTTCAAACTTATCCTAGAGATCATTTAGATAAAACTTGTGACCAAGTTTGGTGAGGATTGGATGAAAACTACTTAAATTATAGAGCAGACAACATGGTGAGGTTTAAAACGCACTAAGATACCCCGTGACCTAGTTTTTGACCCGGCATGACCCATATTCAAACTTGACCTAGACATCATCTAGATACAACTTTTGACCAAGTTTGGTGAAGATTGGATGAAAACTACTTGAATTAGAGAGCGGACAACATTGTGATGTTTAAAACGCACTGAGTGACCCGGTGACATTGTTTTTGACCCGGCATGACCCATATTCAAACTTGCCCTAGACATTATCAAGATACAACTTCTGACCAATTTTGGTGAAGATGGGATAAAAACTACTTGAATTAGAGAGCGGACAACATGGTGAGGTTTAAAACACACTTAGTGACCCCGTGACCTAGTTTTTGACCCAGCATATCAAGATTAACTTGTGACTAAATGTGGTGAAAATCGGATTTAAACTACTTGAAATAGAGAGCGGACACCATGCTCAATGTGTTAAACGTACTAGGTGACCCTGTGACCTAGTTTTTGATCTGGCATGACCCATGTTCGAACTTGGCCTTCAGATCATCTAGATACTACTTCTGACCAAGTTTGGTGAATATCAGATGAAAACTACTTGAATTAGAGAGCAGACAACATGCTGAATGTTTAAAACGCACTTAGTGACCTAGTGACCTAGTTTTTGACCCGGCAAGGACCATGTTCAAACTTGGCCTTAAGAACAGCTAGATACAACTTCTGACCAAGTTTGGTGAAGATCAGATGAAAACTACTTGAATTAGAGAGCGGACAACATGCTGAATGTTTAAAACGCACTAAGTGACCCCGTGACCTAGTTTTTGACCCGGCAAGGACCATTTCCGAACTTGGCCTAGATATCATGTACCGGTAGATACAACTTCTGACCAAGTTGGTGAAGATCGGATGAAAACTACTTGAATTAGAGAGCGGACACTTAATACCGACAGACAGACCAACCGACCAACTGACAAGTTCACTCCTATATACCCCCCTAAACTTTGTTTGTGGGGGTATACAAAAAATCAGAATCATGCTGTGTCTAACTGCATACATATTATGATTACTGTAAAAGTACTTCACTTAATTTTCTGGCTTTAGATCACATTAAACAAGTATTGTATACAAGGTGGGTCATCCTTTACTTCATGTTTTTGTGGATTTTGACGACTCTTATGATGTCAAAATAAGCCCAGAGCCCATTCAGACTTAAAAAATCATTGCCACACCCCCACACTGAAACGCATATTGTTGAATAAAATAACTGATATGTATACATAAGGAGTGAAGGTAGAGGTAATGCCATTTGAATGTTCAAGTATTATTATCACAACTTGAAAACTTTGGATAAATTACAGCAGAAAATACATTGATTTCAGTCCTATCCAATATGAAATATAAATAATCATTACAAACTTTTTAACCTAACATAGATCTATTATTTCAACAAAGTGTACCCTTTTTGTACATACATCAATGATAATCAATGATACAAAAATATTGATACAATTCCACTTATTGTTTGCTTTTATTCTTTCCTCCTTAATGTTGACCATAAAAAAATTAAGAAAGTGCACTGCACATCATAGTTAAAATACATTCTAAAAGTAAATTTTAAAAGGATTATACACATACATCGCTTTGGACACAGAATTTGCATTCAATTCAGTTTTCTTATAAATAAACCTTTAGACACATCAGCAATACAGTGGGAAAACTGTCACTTCTGAAACAGATTCTGTACCCTTTCTTTTTGTATGTATTGTCACTAATGGCAAACAAGCCTTTCACCTAGCTAAAAATGGTTTTAATGTCGAATAAAAATGGACGTTACAAGCATTTGAAGATATCAGATGGTAAAGTTTACAATTCAAGCTTTGCTTAATCTCAGATCTCTTTTTCCATATGCAGTAAATGCCAATTACTGTAAGTTACCATGAATAGCGCAGTTTTTTACCTCCAAGTTTCAAACTAAAAAGTTGGTGGGCGTTTTTTATTGATACAACGCTATCATGGCCAGTAAATCAGTAAAAATGGAAAGAATAATTAACATCAAACATTTGTCTGCCTTTTTTTCTTGCCAGGACTTCCACGGCTGCAATTTTGGGAGTCCTACAAAATAACAACTAGAAGAAAATAAAATAACTGACAGGCTTCCCTGAACATAAACAATCAGACAACCCTAACAAAATCAGACAAGAGTGCCATGCTTCCTAAAAACGCCGCAGGTTTTTGATATAGGGGGTATATTTCATAATATTCTGTAGGAATTTTAGAGTCAGTAACTGCCACTGTTTTCTTACACACACTGAGTGGCTCAGTGGCAAGTAAGCAGTCACCACAGAGAAAGCTCCTTTTTCATGAATCCGGTTTGTCCGTGACATCTTCTTGGTTTGAAACCGAGTCTATTTCGTTGTCTCTCTGGGCACTGTCTAATAACGGAACATCTAAAATAAGGAGAATTGCGCACTGAGTGAAACATATCCCACATTATCAGGTCTTCAAGGCCATATAAAAATAAGGATTAATTACTAGCAACACATTTTAATTTCACCCATTTATGCCTAGTGGACTCTCCCATCCTTCTAAATTGGATCAATTTATTTCCAAAATTAGGGATGTCTAATATGCGAATAAAGCGCTATAATGAAATAACAGTAATGGTTATGATTCTGTTGAAAAAAACAACACAATTGAAACAAAACTATCAACTCTTCAAACCCATCTGTGTTGCTGAACTTGGGTAATTGTACAACAAACTATAATAGAAACTATGGAAGAAAAAAAATATTTTTATTAAACCAGGGCTTTATAAAAGTATTAAGCAGGGCTTTTTTCCTTCTGTGAGAATGGCCATTTTTCACAAATTTGGGAAATTCCCGACTCAAATTGTCACAATGTCAAGAAGTTCGCGAAATTTTCACAATTTAGAAATTTCGCGACTCATTTTTTCACAAGGCCGCTTCACAAAAACAGAAAAAAAAGCTCTGTCAAGTACATTTTTTTCCTTTTTTTGATCAACTCAGATGATGATATTCGAACATTCACTCAGATGAGTATACAGAATGTTGTTCAGCTCAAATGACAATCTCAATGACAAATCTGGGATATAAAAACATGCATATATTCCTCCTCAACCCTTTCAGTGCGGGAACCGAATTTTAAAGGCTTTTGCAAACAGTTTGGATCCAGATGAGACGCCACAGAAAGTGGCATCTCATCTGGATCCAAACTGTTTGCTATTCTGATAGTTTTCTTTGAAAAAAATCGAAGAAAATGATAATTTTAGAAATTCAGCAGACGACATTTTAGCAGACGACAAATTTCCCAGCATGCCAAGGGTAAATTCCTCCTTAAGCACCCTCAAAACTAAACAAAAAGCTTAAGTGAACAAGAAATTGAGCATTATAAACAATTTCATCTAAAAATGGTGGAAAAAATTAACATTGAGTACGAATATTGATGTAACCCTTCCCAACTAAGAAGCAAAGTGAAAATGGCTTTTGAAACCCGCATAAAACCAGAACAGCCTGCAAGTAACTCCCAGTCTGTTCAGGTTTTATGCTGTTTGTTGCTTATCAGTAACTTAGGGTTGAAAATAAAGCCTTTAAAACTTAAATTTAGTAAGAAAGGTATTTAACTTTGTATGTAACTTTCACAGGGACTACAAATGCATCAAAAATCGTATCTATGTGGGAAAGGGTAAAGTACTTATGTGATAGAGAGGCCCTGTTCGAGAAAGCTCACCTTCCGTCACGAGACTCCCGTTGGAGGAGTTGATACTGCCTGCATTGGCCCTCCTCGACATGTTGGAATGGTGGGAGGAGGCACTGTCCATTGACTCGATGGTAACAGCGGTACTGGCATCACTGACACTCACGTTCACAGTGTCAATGGAGCCGAAAACCTCGCGCTCTGAGATCCCGTCCCTATTCATCGTGCTTGTGGTGATGATAGAATGTCGGCTTGTCGTATCGCGATGAGGCAACTGACTGGAGCGGAAGTTTGACGGAATGCTCGGTAAAGGTCGATATTCTCCCACTTGACCTTGACCTCCTGACCTTTGGAGGAAGTTTCCGGAAATTGGACTGTTTCCTCTCCGCGTTGCCTCTTCATATGAGGGTAGAGTAATTTGTGTATTATCATAGCCGATCAGAAGCATTCGGTCATGCTCGTCTAATGAGTTGCTATGAACGCGAGAGTAAGGGGGCGGGACCGAGGAGGGTCGACAGAGGCGGGGAGGGTGTGGCTTACGACGTCTAAACACCATGACGACCATGACCAGCAGGAGGACGCCTAGAACGCTGCACGCTGTTGCCACAACAATAGCTAGGGTACTCATGTGGTACTGGGAACTGGCTGATTCTCCTCTAGTGTCGCCGTTAATTTCATGGTCTGCAAGGGATGTTTACCATGAGGGTAATATAAATCAGGTAATATAGATCTCTGTAAAAGGGGCTTAAAGCATGTGCCTAAAGTGTCATCCCAGACTAGCCAGTGCAGTCTGCACCGGCTAATTAGTGATGGCAATTTCTTCCCAAACAAGATTTTCGTCAAGAATAGTCTTCCTTTTAATGAAAAATAAAATAAAAGCTTAGAGTGCCATCCCTGATTGGCCTGTGCAAACTGTACAGGCTTATCTGGGATGACACATACCACACATGCATTAAACCCCCTTCTCACAGAGCTTGTCTGAAATGCATTGTATGATCAACAAGCAAATTCGTTGAATTGATATCCCCCGCCAATATGCTTCTGGACACAAAAGTATTATATTTGACACTCAAAAAAGCATTTTTCAAGATACAAAGGGCCATAACTCAGTTATTAACAGATGGTGTACGATGCCATTTGGCGTGCATCATCCTCTTATCCATATGCATACTCATACCAAGTTTCAATTAAATCCGCCAAAGCACTTCCAAGATATGGCTCCGGAAGGACGGAAAGACGGACGGACAACGCCGAAACAATATCCCTCCGCCTTTGGCATGGCATAATAAGGTTAAATACCCATTAAAACGTAAATACACACTTGAACAGAAACTGTGTTGTCGTTTTTTTTCCTAAGTGATGATCAGTTACAGTAGTTAATGACTTTTTTAGGTAAATATCTATTACAACACCACCAAACACTGCCACAATTTTAAACACCTATTTTTGTATATTAAAGCTTATATATTTCTCCAGTGCATTGCACTATTTCGTATCTCATGTGTAATACAGCATCAATAAATCCACTCTGCTTATGAAATAATTAACAAGCACAACATTCAGTGTGCATATAATTTAAGAAAAATTCTTTATTTATATTTTTTAATTCAAGCATTTCTCACGAGGAAATAAGAAAAGTTATAGAATAGAATAAGAAATAGTTTTTTTTAAGCAGATTCATAACTGACTAATCCACACTAGAGATATTTTACCAATACAGGCCATGCTCAATTTTCAACAGCTGCATACCTTGGAAACAGGCAGGAATGTCATAGTCCCACTCTCCACTACCCTTGCATGTGATTATGGACTCCCCTCGCATAGTGTAGCCACTGTCGCACACGCACTCCACATGCAGTCCAGCATAGAAAGGCTCGCAGTACTGGATGTCACTCTTAGACTCGCAGAAACAGTGACCGTTATTGATGGACCGCAGCCCGGGGCAGTACTTCGTAGAATCTGTACATTGGGATGGAAAAGATTGGAAATAAATAATACTTGCAATCTGAGGAAAATCTCTGTAAAATATGCATAGGTACTGGCTCTGTTTATAGGAGTAAGAAGATACATGAGGGAATTTCAAAAATCAACGCCGGGTGTTTTGACTGGAAATCGTTGGGAAACTATTACAATCCTAAAATACTGAAAACATGATAAATTCAACTCAGAAATGAATGAAACCTTTTTTCAATGTTATTTTATATAACCATTTTCATGATTTCTGCAAAGGTGTCAAAACATACAGCAATGGGCATTTCATGTCCGATTGTGTTAAAATTATAATTTTCTTTACCCAATTTATTTTTATTCAATTATTAATGTTTGTCAATTCACCACACATTAACCTTAAAGAGAATTCTCGCACAATTTATTGAGGGACAAGCTGGACATTCCAGGTTAATGCAGTCTTTAAACAAGAGCACCGCCTTGCGGGTGCAGACCGCTCATCTATTTTCTTTTTAAAGGTGAAGGGACTCTCATTTTCAATCACAAAGGAGGGAGGAGTGGAGTGAAGAGGGGTGTATAGTGTGGGGTTGTGGACATTTATTACATTATCTTCCAAAAAAGCGAAAAAAAAAAAAAAAAAAAAAAAATCGGGGGGGGGGGGGTAATAGTGTGAGGGTGTGTGGTGATAATTTGTGAGATGATCTTAAAAAAAAAAAAAAAAAAAAAAAAAAAATCAAAAAAAAATTTGGGGGGGGGGGTGGGGGGGGTGGGGTGGGGGTATAGTGTGAGGGTGTGGTGGTCATTTGTGAGATGATCTTATAAAAAAAAAAAAAAAAAAAAAAAATTAGGGGGGGGGGGGGGGGGGGGGGGAGGGGGGGGAGGGCACGGGGGATGGTTTGGGTGAAGTCTATTGTGGTATGTCAGGTAAGAGTAGTTTCATCAAAGTATCAATCAAATCTAATCATAAATAAAGAAGTTATGGCAATTTTAGCAAAATTTAATAATTTGACCTTGAGAGTCAAGGTCATTCAAAGGTCAAAGTAAAATTCAAGTTGCCAGGTACAGTAACCTCATGATAGCATGTAAGTATTTGAAGTTTGAAAGCAATAGCCTTGATACTTCGAGTGGATCGAAACACAAAATTTAACCATATATTAAAAGTTACTAAGTCAAAAAAGGGCCATAATTCCGTAACAATGACAACCAGAGTTATGCAACTTGTCCTTTTACTGTACCCTTATGATAGTTTGTGAGTGTTCCAAGTATGAAAGCAATATCTATGATACTTTAGGGGTAAAGTGACCAAAACATAAATCTTAACCAAATTTTCAATTTTCTAAGTATAAAGGGCCCATAATTCCGTCCAAATGCCAGTCAGAGTTACATAACTTTGCCTGCACCGTCCCCTTATGATAGTTCATAAATCTTGCAAGTATGAAAGCAATAGCTTTGATACTGTAGGAATAAAGTGGACCTAAACACAAAACTTAATCAAATTTTCAATTTTCTAAGTATAAAAAGGGCACATAATTCTGTCAAAATGCCAGTCAGAGTTACATTACTTTGCCTGCACAGTCCCCTTATGATAGTTAGTAAGTGTTGCAAGTATGAAAGCAATAGCTTTGATGCTTAAGGAATAAAATGGACCTAAACACAAAACTTAACCAAAATTGTCAATTTTCTAAGTATAAAAAGGGCACATAATTCTGTCAAAATGCATGCCAGAGTTATCTAACTTTGCCTGCCCAGTCCCCTCATGATAGTAAGTAAGTGTACCAAGTTTGAATGCAATAGCATTGATACTTACTGAGAAAAGTGGAACTAAACGCAAAACTTAACCAAAATTTGCAATTTTTTAAGTACAAAAAGGGCACATAATTCTGTCAAAATGCACGCCAGAGTTATCTAACTTTGCCTGCCTAGTCCCCTCATGATAGTAAGTAAGTGTACCAAGTTTGAATGCAATAGCATTGATACTTTCTGAGAAAAGTGGACCTAAACGCAAAACTTAACCGGACGCCGACGCCAACGCCAACGCCAACGCCAACGCCAACGCCAACGCCGACGCCAAGGTGATGACAATAGCTCATAATTTTTTTTCAAAAAATAGATGAGCTAAAAACCTCTGTCAAACCTTTGAAAAATGGGAAAACTGTAACACTGCAAAAAGTCCAGAATAAAATTTCAGAATACAAAGGACTCATGGCTGGTGAGAAATACTAAAAACAAAATATAAACTTTCATTTGATTGGGTAGTAAAATTGTGTGAATATTAAAAGATTAAGTAAACATCATGTCATTTAATTGATTGACAAATTTCGTGGAAACTGAATGTACACATTTTAATAATAAGATAATACGCACCTTCCACGGAAATACACTGTGGTGGGTAATGCGACCACTTGGAATCCTGCTCACAAAACAGAGTAGCGTCCCCCACCAGTTTGTACCCATAATTACAGTAGTACTTAACGTGGGAGCCCAGCATGTACTCAAAGTCATAAAGCCTGTTTGTGTCTGGATTATCTGGATTGTAGAACTGCCCATTCTGGATGTCCCTGGGTCGGCCGCAGGTTTGCTTTACCACTAAGAGGTCAGGAATGAATGTCTTTAAATATATATTGGCAAATAGTCAACATAAAATAAAAAGACTGCTTTTAAACATTCATTGAAAGACTAAGCACAAAAAAGAACACTCAGATTCAGCAAACTGTTAAAAAAAAAAAATTACACAAGACTGACTTTCCACCCTTCACCTTTTTGGCAGTATCATGTTCCGTTTGCAATCTTGTAGATGTTCCTCTTTGAAAATTTCTTATGAAGTAAAATCAAATTGAATTTTTTTGTTCTACCATACATCAAGAAAAGCAGAAGCCAACAATAGATGTGTTTGTCAGAAACACAATGCCCCCTATTGCGCAGCTTTGAAATAAAGTTTCAATATATCATTTGGCAGGTTTAAAAATTATCTCCCTTTTAAAGCTTATTACTTCCCTTGGATTGTATTCTTTTTACTTTTAACCTTGAAGGAAGACCTTGACCTTTCACTACTCAAAATGTGCAGCTCCATGAGATACACATGCATGCCAAATATCAAGTTGCTATCTTCAACATTGCAAAATTGCAAAAAAATTATGGCCAATGTTAAAGTTTTCGGACAGACCGACAGACGGACAGACAGACGGACGGACAGACAGTTCAAATGCTTTATACCCCCTACCGGGGGCAAAACAAGAGCTGTAAGAGGACAGCACGCTCGACTATTTGAGTGCTTGACAGTATAACGTAAGCCATCATGGGGAAATTGTTCATATTCAATAATTTATAAGACGATCTTTCAAAAATAAAAAAGGAAACATAAAAAAAACAAGGGCTGTTTGTAAAACATGCATTCCCCACATTTGGGCTGTCAGTTGTAGTGGAAGCCATTGTGTGAATACGTTTTTTGTCACTGTGACCTTGACCTTTGACCTAATGTAAGTTATCATCCGGAAACCATTGTTCTATTTCGAGTCACTGTGACCTTGACCTTTGACCCAGTGACCTGAAAATCAATAGGGGTCATCCGCCAGTCATGATCAAGGGGGGACTGAGAGGGGGTATAATGTGGGGTGGGGGGGGGGTAGAGGGAGTGAGAGGGGGGTATAATGTGGGGTGTGGTAATTTATTAGATGTTAACAAAAAAAAATTGGGGGTGGGGGTGGGGGGTGGGGGGTGAGAGGGTGAGATGGGGGAATAATGTGGGGTGTGGTAATCTTTAAGATGTTTAAAAAAAATATTTTTTTTTGGGGGGGGGGGGGGTGGGGGGGGTGAGAGAGGGTAATAATGTGGGGTGTGGTAATTTATTAGATGTTTAAAAAAAATATATTTTTTTTTCAGGGGGGGGGTTAGGGGGTGGGGGGGTAGGGGGTGAGAGGGGGGGGGGGAATTATGTGGGGTGTGGTAATTTATCAGATGTTTTAAAATTATTTTTTGGGGGGGGGTGGTGGTGTTGGGGGGGGTAGGGGGGGGGGGCGGGGGGTAGGGGGGGGTGGGGGGTGGGGTTGAGAGGGGGTAATAATGTGGGTTGTGGTAATTTATTAGATGTTAAAAAAAAAATGGGGGGGGGTCGGGGGGGTAGGGAGGAGTGAGAGGGGGGTATAATGTGGGGTGTGGTAATTTATTAATGTTAAAAAAAAAAAATTGGGGGGGGGGTGTGGGGGGTGGGGAGGTGGGGGGGGTGTTAGGGGGGGTAGGGGGTGGGGGTGAGAGGGGGGTATAATGTGGGGTGTGGTAATTTATAAGATGTTTAAAAAAATGGGGGGGTGGGGGGAGGGGGGGTGATGGGGGGTAATAATGTGGGGTGGGGTAATTTATTAGATGTTTTAAAAAAAAATTGGGGGGGGGGTTTTGGGGGTGGGGGGATGGGGGGGGGTAGGGGGGAGTGAGAGGGGGGGTTATAATGTGGGGTGTGATAATTTATTAGATGTTTAAAAAAAATTGGGGGGGGGGGGTAGGGGGGGAGTCAGGGGAAGTGAGAGGGGGATATAATGTGGGGTGGGGTTATTAATTAGATGTTTTAAAAAAATTGGGGGTGGGGGGGGTAGGGGGGGTGGGGGGGTAGGGGGGTGGGTAGGGGGTTGGGGGGTAGGGGATGGGTAGGGGGGGTGGGGGTGAGAGGGGGGTAAAATGTGAGGTGTGGTAATTTATAAGATGAAGTTTAAAAAAAAATGGGAAAGGGGGGTTGAGGTTGGTGGGGGGGGAGGGATTCTGGTAGGGGCGTGGGGTATTGTTTGGGTGGAATCCATTGTGGTATTCAGGTAAGTGTTGTTTTGTCAAAGTAATAGTAAAATGTGATCATAACAAGGGCTGTTTGTAAAACATGCATGCCCCCCTATATGGGCTATAAGTTGTAGTAGCAGCCATTGTGTGAATACGTTTTTTGTCACTGTGGGTGGTGGTGGTGGTGGTGGTGGTGGTGGTGGCGGTGGTGGTGGTGGCAGAAGAAATAGTAGTAGTAGTAGTAGTACTAGTAGTAGTTGTAGTAGTAGTAGTAGTAGTAGTAGTAGTAGTAGTAAGTAGTAGTAGTAGTAGTAGTAGTAGTAGTAGTAGTAGTAGTAGTAGTAATAGAGTAGTAGTAGTAGTAGGTGGTGGTGGTGGTAGCAGAAGAAATAGTAGTAGTAGTAGTAGTAGTAGTAGTAGTAGTAGTAGTAGTAGTAGTAGAAGTAGTAGTAGTAGTAGTAGTAGTAGTAGTAGTAGTAGTAGAAGTAGTAGTAGTAGTAGTAGTAGTAGTAGTAGTAGTAGTAGTAGTAGTAGTAGTAGTAGTTGTTGTTGTAATAGTAGTAGTAGTAGTAGACTTAAACGAAGTAGTAGTAGTAGTAGTAGTAGTAGTAGTAGTAGTAGTACTAGTAGTAGTTGTAGTAGTCGTAGTAGTAGTAGTAGTAGTAGTAGAAGTAGCTGTAGTAGTAGTAGTAGTAGTAGTAGTAGTAGTAGTAGTAGTAGTAGTAGTAGTAGTAGTAGAGCAGAAGTAGAAGTAGTAGAAGTAGTAGTAGTAGTAGTAGCAGCAGCAGCAGCAGCAGCAGCAGCAGCAGCAGCAGCAGCAGTAGTAGCAGTAGTAGTAGTAGTAGTAGTAGTAGAGGTAGTAGTAGTAGTAGTAGTAGTAGTAGTAGAAGTAGTAGTAGTAGCAGCAGCAGCAGCAGCAGCAGCAGTAGTAGTATGCATTACAAAAATGCAGTTAGCCTTACATTTGGTAAAATTTTAAATATATTACAAGGGAGGCAAATCTGTAACAATAAATTTAAACTTATTGCATTTGTTTCCCCTGTAGTGTATTACCTCCCCTGTCCTGCTTATATTTATATTAATTAACAAAATTAAACATTAACACAATATTTAATATACAAAATATACAAAAAATCTCATATTCTGATAATATTTTTACTGATCCACTGTATTTTACTAAAAGGATGATGTTTCATTGGACTGATAATTATAGATTTAGGATTACAAACCAGTTGCTTCAGTAATATTGTTCAGAGTGTGCCCTGTTGGCCGCGTATGCATTCTTAAATTATCATTCAAAAAACCCTTTTACTATTTCGAGTCACCGTGACCTTGACCTTTGTACTAGTGACCTCAAAAACAATAGGGGTCATCTGCGAGTCATGATCAATGTACCTATGAAGTTTCATGATCCTAGGCCCAAGCGTTCTTGAGTTATCATCTGACAACCACCTGGTGGACGGACCGACAGACAGACCGACAGACAGACCGACATGAGCAAAGCAATATACCCCCTCTTCTTCGAAGGGGGGAATAAAAAAATTTTTTTTTGGGGGGGGGGGGATGAGTGAGAGGGGGGTATAATGTGGGGTGTGGTAATTTATAAGATGATGTTTAAATAAAAAATATAAAAAATTTGAGGGGGGGGGGTAGGTTGGTGGGGGAGGGATTCTGAGTAGGGGCGTGGGGTATTGTTTTGTTTGGGTGGAATCCATTGTGGTATTCAGGTAAGTGTTGTTTTGTCAAAGTAATAATAAAATGTGATCATAAATAAAGAAGCTACGGCAATTTAAGCAAAATGTTCAAATATCTAAGTGTAAAAGGGGCCATAATTATGTCAAAATGCTTTATACAGTGGTCTTTTCTTGTTTATAGGTTGGGGTCATGTTGGTAAACAAGTATGCAACATATAAAAGCAATAAGTCAAAGGGTATAGGAAATAATTGGGGAAGTACGCAAACTTTAACATAGATTTATCAATAATATGCATTCTACATGTAAGTATAAAAGGGGCAAAAATTATGACAAAATGCTTGATAAGAGTTGTCTGCTCTTGTTTAAAGGTTGGGGTCATGATGGTCAACAAGTATGCAAAATATGAAAGCAATATGTCAAGGGACATTGGAAATAGTTTGGGTAGTACGCAAACTTTAACATTTGCTGCATATTCTAAGTGGAAAAGGGGCCATAATTATGGCAAAATGCTTGATAGAGTTGTCTGCTCTTGTTTATAGGTTGGGGTCATGATGGTTAACAAGTATGCAAAATATGAAAGCAATATGTCAAGGGACATTGAAAATAGTTGGGGTAGTACGCAAACTTTAACATTTGCTGCATATTCTTAGTGGAAAAGGGGCCATAATTATGACAAAATGCTTGATAGAGTTGTCTGCTCTTGTTTATAGGTTGGGGTCATGATGGTTAATAAGTATGCAAAATATAAAAGCAATATGTCTAGGGACATTGAAAATAGTTGGGGTAGTACGCAAACTTTAACATTTGCTGCATATTTTAAGTGGAAAAGGGGCCAAAATTATGACAAAATGCTTGATAGAGTTGTCTGCTCTTGTTTATAGGTTTGGGTCAAGTTGGTAAACAAGTATGCAAAATATGAAAGCAATATAATAAGGCACAAAGAAAATATTTGGGGTAGTACGAAAACTTTAACATTTGCACGCTAACGCAGACGCTGGGGTGAGTAGGATAGCTCCACTATACATATTTCATATATAATGATACAAGACAGTCCCAGAGAGAGTCGTAAAGTGTTGTAGCAGATAAGGCTAATCAAGGACAAGACTTTTTCGGCGTAAGCTGTATTAAGCCAGCTTTTCACCCTGACTTGACCTTTGTAAGTGTCCAATAATACTCAAATAAAATTTCCCGCGGCTAGGTACGAATGAATACACTTCATTTATTCCATTGGCTGATTTGAGTATAACACCAGAACATTGGAAACATATCCGCGTCTTTGTAACACTGTTTTACTGCATGAAACTATTTTATCTCTAATGAAAAGGCTCAATAGATAGAACAGTTTTACAATCAATTTTCCAAATAAATACAGTTTGTGCGTTCACCTTTTATTTTCAGAGAATTACCAGCGCAAAAGCGGCCATTTGTGAAAGTCAGAGTTTATATACAGTTCATCACCGGAGTTCGCAGAAGGGGTTGCGATCATTGTGTTACACCGGTCTTACTGACAATAACGTAGTGACTGTAATGCATTGCATTCAATCCGCAAGGTATCAAGGTCAGTTTGCGGTCAGTTGCAGAAATCTTTATATAAACGCCGTCTCGTAAACTTTGTGCACTTGTAGTCTGTTTTGATCAGAAAGATACTAAATAAAGATATTCGGCGATATTATTGTGGTATGTCAATCATCGATTTTTAATATGGTTTCAACATTTGCATGATAAGGACCAATTTTGATAAAATTAATTAGAAATTTTTATCCATTTAGACCAGTTTATTAAGCATGAGCACAATAATTCACTATACTATAATTATTCAATTAAATAAGATTCGAGTATTGCCGGCTGACCTATATGCACTCGTTTATTTTCATGTTGTGTTTTTCTATTCTGTAAATATAGATATCTGAGCAATAATATCACATAAAGCAAAATAAGCCACAAAATCTGGCGCAACACCCCATAATTGATTTGCTTATGATGTAGCTAAGAACTGGGCAGAAAAAAGGCATCCGCTACTTTTTATCTCATGGAGATAACTTTTGATCGTTCATAAACATCGACCACAATCAACGCCGTATATCTTTTTTAAAGATATTTCTTGTTACATATATACTGGACTTTTGTTTAGAAGAAACTTCCTTAATCTGAAAACAAGATGCGTTTGTGAAACACAATGTCCCCCTGTATGACGTTTGACCTTGTAGGATGACCTTGACCTTGACCCTTCACCACTCAAAATGTTCAGCTCCATGAAATACACATGCATTTCAAACATAAAATTGCTAGCTTCAATATTGCAGAAGTGACATTACATGAGCAATTTTGACCCATATATTTGACCTTGAAGGATGACCTTGACCTTTCACCACTCAAAATGTGCAGCTCCATGAGATACACATGCATGCCAAATATCAAGTTGCTATCTTCAATATTGCAAAAGTATTCATAAAATAAGCGATTCGGGCCACATATATTTGACCTCTGACCTTGAAGAATGACCTTGACCTTTCACCACTCAAAATGTACAGCTCCATGAGATACACATGCATGCCAAATATCAAGTTGCTATCTTCAATATTGCAAAAGTACTCATAAAATGAGCGATTTTGGTAACATATTTGACCTCTGACTTTGAAGGATGACCTTGACCTTTCACCACTCAAAAATGTGCAGCTCCATGAGATACACATGCATGCCAAATATCAAGTTGCTATCTTGAATATTGAAATACTGCAAAAGCGTACATTAAATTAGCAATTTTGACCCATATATTTGACCTTTGACCTTGAAGGATGACCTTGAGCTATCACCACTCAAAATGTGCAGCTCCATGAGATACATATGCATGCCAAATATCAAGTTGCTATCTTCAATATTGCAAAAGTTATTGCAAATGTTAAAGTTGGCGCAAACAGACAGACAGACAGACCAACCAACTAACCAACCAACAGACAGGGCAAAAACAATATAACCCCCACTACTATAGTGGGGGACATAAACAAGATAACATCAGAAAGTGTAGTAACGCAGTCCCCAAAGGCTAATCTAGGACAATACTTGATCAGTGTTTTTTGTCACCATAAATGGGGAATGGGGCTGGGTCCCTTTGGATTAGAAAATATGCACTTTTGCCTAAAATTGGGAAATTAATAATATTGATTTTATGCTTACAAATACTTTAAATTCGATAATAAAAGTGATTTCAATAATACATTTTCTAAGGTTCCACTTATTCAGCTGGATTTGGAAATAATTGACATGTTTATACTTATTAAAAAATATTTAACAAAATTAAACCTTCATTTGGGAATTTTAAGGACCTATTTGGAAAAAAATATATTATACTTTTTTCCATTGGGAATGGGTCCCCCTACGTGACCCAAATTTGAACGAAAAAAACCCACATGCACATGCTGCATATCCATTTTTCCCTCGTATTTATTGAATATTTCCTACCACAAGAAGGCACACTGCCCTGCCATTCCCCATTGTGGCACTGCAGCTGGTTTGCCTTGGGATCTACGAGGATGTACCCCACATAGCACGTGTACAGCACAATCTCTCCATCCACCGGCCTGCTGTAGTGTTCACTCATGTCTGTACGACTGTACGGCACTTGCGGAGGAGCGTCACAAACAGACACTGCAGAATGAGAATGATCAGCAGGGATCAGACATGCAGCAATATACTACTAGTCTACTACTCTTTGAAATACAATCTATAGAATATTTACATTGTATGTCAAAGAAGAATAGCAAAATGTTGAAATATTATATATGCCACATAAGGGCATCTGAAAATCAATAAATCTAGTTAAAGTATTTAAATTTTAATAGGGTTTTTCAACCCTTTCCCACTTAGATACGTATTATAACACATTTGTAGTCCCTGTAAAAGTTACATTTAATTAAAGACCTTTCTTACTAAATTCAAGTTTTAAAGGCTTCATTTCCAACCCTAAAATACTGATGAGTAGCAAGCAGCATAAAACCTGAACAGACTGCAAGTTACTCGCAGGATATTCTGGATTTATGCTGTTTGCACATTGCCATTTACACTTTGCCTCTGGGGTACAGGGTTAATGAAGGCCCCTGAGGCATACTTGAATACCTTTTCATTTGCCATGACATAAAAACTACCGTTATGTATAAGCGTCTTAAAAAAAATATTGATGACAACTAGGCCCGTATTCAGCAACTGATGCTTAGACTTAAGAAACTAGAGTGTTAACAAGATTTTACTATAGCCATATAAGGAAAAATGCCCCGCCCCTTGGAAGCCATTTTTTTCAAGCAAACACAATTATTTTCAAACTCATCCAAGATATCATTGACCAATCTTCTGACCAAGTTTCATGAAGATCGGAAATTCCCCGATAATAAATGTGGCCTCTAGAGTGTTAACAAGGTTTTACTATAGCCATATTAGGAAAATTGCCCCGCCCCCTGGCGGCAATGTTTTTCAACCAACCGACATCATTTTCGAACTCGTCCAAGATATTATTGGGATGAATCTTCTGACCAAGTTTTATAAAGATCAGACAATAACTGTGGCCTCTAGAGTGTTAACAAGATTTTACTATAGCCATATATAGCCATATAAGGAAAAATGCCCCGCCCCTTGGCAGCCATGTTTTTCAAGCAAACGTAACCATTTTCGAACTCATCCAAGATATCATTGAAACCAATCTTCTGACCAAATTTCATGAAGATTGGACAATAAATGTGGACTCTGGAGAGTTAACAAGGCAAATGTTGACGCCGCACAACGGACAACGGACAAAAAGCGATCACATAAGCTCACCATAGCACGTTGTGCTCAGGTGAGCTAAAAAGAATACACTCATAACAAAGAAAATATGCTCAGTATTTGAATATAATATATTTATCCTGTCACATGCCTTTAAATCAGCCTGATAACAAGGTAACCTAATAACCCAAAAGATATTAGGCTAGTTGGTCACGTGACCTCGAATATCCGTCAGTCGCTTTCTGCACATGCGCATGCCTTTACTATTTTCTATTAATAAATTGTATTTTTTCTATTAATAAAACACCAAATACATGTAAAGTACTGTTTGTTTAAACGTTATTATTTAAACAGCATAATTTCGTCTTTGTGTATTGAATTAATAACAAGTAACTCGAAGCTAGGGAAGCTAGCCTAAGCGCTTTGCATGACGTAACGTCACAATCTTTTTGTTCGCACGTATTGTTTCCCATATTAAATATTTAAACACAAAATACTCGAAAACTAGATATTTTAGAAACATTTCAACCAATGTTGTAAATGTGACATGATAAATAGAATAATAGGTTGGTGACGTCGATGGAGAATGGTCATCTGGCTCGTCAGACGATCTTATCGGGTGAGCAGATAAATTCCTACGACTTGACAGATAACCATTCCATCCACGTCACCAACCAATTATTCTCTATATATACAGGCTACCTTTGGTGATTATACCATGAACAAAACGTTCTACATGATGTAGAGTAAAGTGGTGGATGCCAAGCTTGACTCAGAATTTGAGTAATTCTTAAATATTCCTGTTTAAAAAGTATTCATTTTTCTTAGAATAAAGTCTGAGAATTGTTTGGCGAAAATGGGCACAGGTCCTCTGGATCTAACTCAACATGCAAAATATCAAATTGACCAAAAACTGCTCTAGATTACGTCTCCACATGAATACAGGCCTATTGATGGACAAACATTTTATCCCTTTGCATGTTCTGTGGCGTCTCATCAGGATCCAAACTGTTTGCAAAGGTCTTCGCAATTCAGTTCCCGCACTGAATGGGTTATTTAGCCAAATTTTCTGCTGAACATGCTAATATTAACCAAACAAAAAAAATGCTTTTAGTACAAAAAAAGCTAGCTAAACTTCTTTTTTAATTTGCTGCCATTGGCCAATTTACTGAAAGGTAACGTCAGCCTTGCCACCAGGTCATAAATACCATTACGTCACGCTTCAATTCCCTCAATCTCACCTGTACATGCTGGTTCCACTTTAAAACCACTCGAGGACACCCATATTCCGTCTTGACTACACCTGAAGGCCACTTCTCGCACTATGTTATCATCATACTGAATGGCGTACAAACCACTGCATGTAAATGTAAAAGTGTCGCCCACTGAGTAGTTACTGCCGCGATATCCAGTAATGTTACCGTTCACTGCATAAGGTTTTGGGCACTTCACATCTGGAATGTTTTAAAACATACAATACAAATTTATAGTATGCCATTTCATAATCTCTAATATCTGTATATTTTGTGCATGAATAATGCTTACTAGTTTTCTCCACAGATCTGACTTTTTAACCCTTTGCATGCTGGGATATTTTTTGTCTGCTAAAATGTTGTCTGCAGAATTTCTAAAATTAGCATTTTCTTCGATTTTTTTCGAAGAATGCTATCAGAATAGCAAACAGTTTGGATCCTGATGAGATGCCACATTCTGTGGCGTCTCATCTGGATCCAAACTGTTTGCAAAAGCCTTCAAAATTCGGTTCCAGCACTGAAAGAGTTAACATATTTCAAGAGTGTTGTAATGAGCAAGTTTCAAGATTATTGGGCACAAAAATGTGTTTCTAAAGAGTTCTCAAGCTTTTCTTTAGCTGCCTTAAAGACTAAGTTTTTGATCACAAATGAACAAGATTAAATTTTGGCCAAGGTGTCATTGTACGGGACAACATATTCTGACCAAGTTTCATTCAGATTGGGCAATAAATGGGGACTCTAGATTGTTCAAAAGGTTTTAATTGACATGAGCAGATGATTTTAACAAAAGCTCACCAAATAGCATTTGTTGCTCAGTTGAGCTTAAAAGAATGTTGTTTCCTTTGAATATTTCCTTCAATTTGTAGGTTTGTTTTTTCCCTATATCTGGTTACAAGCTATAATCTCAGCCCAGCAATTCATTTATTTGTTAGACATTCATATAATAATGAAATGATGTAAAATTTTTTATTTCATTTATATAATTTTGAACAATTCAATTATAGAATGTAAAATTGAATCAATTATTTGGAATATCTAATTAGTTTGCACCCACCAATAGCGCAATGCCAATACCACAGCAGAACACTGGTATATTACATTTTAAGGGGCCTATAAACATTACACGCTTGACTAGATGAATAAATCATTTTTCATTGTTCAGAAGGATTTTAATTGTTCAAAAGGTTCCATAGAATAGACAAGAATACCGCATAACGGGCGCCAACGCTCCGCTGCTGCAAAAGCTTGTCAGAAAAAAAATAATTTTTTTTTAGAGGTCACAGTGACCTTGACTTTTGACCTAGTGACCCTAAACTGGGTGTGGCATGTAGAAATCATCAAGGTGCATCTATATATGAAGTTTCAAAGTTTTAGATGGAAGCACTTTGATTTTAGAGCCTATGTTAAAAGTTTTATATTAGAGGTCACAGTGACCTTTGACCTAGTGACCCAAACATGGGTGTGGCGTGTAGAACTCATCAAGGTGCATCTACATATGAAGTTTCAAAGTTGTTGGTGGAAGCACTTTGATTTTAGAGCATATGTTAAAGTTTTATATTAGAGGTCATAGTGACCTTGACCTTTGACCTAGTGCCCCAAAAAATGGGTGTGGCTCGTAGAACTCATCAAGGTGCATCTACATATGAAGTTTCAAAGTTGTAGGTGGAAGCACTTTGATTTTAGAGCCAATGTTAAGGTTTTAGCACGACGCCTATGGCGGATGGCTGACGGCGGACGACGAGCTGGCTATGACAATACCTCAGGTTTTCTCCTAATACAGCCGAGCTTAAAAAAAAGCTTTGACAAAGAAAGAACAGAAGCTGTCTACAGGGTTTATGGTGCCTGAAGAGGAATATTCAGACTTTGGATTTCACTTATTTCAGTTACTAAAGAAAGCAAAAAAATAAATAATAAATAAAATAAATGTAATAGAAAAAAACCTGAAAATACATTTATACTCCCAAAATGGCCCTTTTTCCCTTAACTAAGTTCCATAAACCAAGATTTAGTACTTTTTGAGACGTCCAATGTTCAAGATTGTAGTTTACACATATTTCTGTCACCACAGCAACCACAATTTGTAAATGACGAAAAAACTAACAGGCATATTTCCCATATGGCCCTTCATTCACAAACCAAATTTTATGAACAAGGCTGAAGCATCAATACTTTTTGAGTAATCGCATATAGTCTAGTAGGAACGGAGGTCCACGGTGCATGATTGGAACCTTTTTTTAAATATGATGATGATGTTCAAAATTGTCTTGGGTAAAAAATTGTTCCCAAGAAAAAAATTATGCCCACGGTGCCTAAATCCACGATGGCCGCCAAGATGGCCGACCAAAAACATAGGAAATGCCGTTTTTTCGCAAATGACACAAACAAAATATATGTTCCATGATTTTGTTACGCTTTTGAATTTAAGCCATTAAGAACATACTATTCTTATTACACAATATTTTTTCTATATTGTTCTTGTAACGTAAACTTTCCTTTCTATGTGATTATAGGAAACATAATGCATTCAATCAAGTAAGTAGATTAAATCTAATTAAGTTGAGCAACCATATACTAACTTGATTAAATGCAATATGTTTCTAATAATCACATAGTAAAGAATGTATACGTTACAAGAACAATATACAGAAACTTCATAATTTAGTAAAGACTAAGAGTTTTTCTCGCAATTGTGTATTAT
This sequence comes from Dreissena polymorpha, assembly GCF_020536995.1. Taxonomy (NCBI): domain Eukaryota; kingdom Metazoa; phylum Mollusca; class Bivalvia; order Myida; family Dreissenidae; genus Dreissena; species Dreissena polymorpha. The sequence goes on from NC_068357.1 coordinate 68,941,408, forward strand.
GCAGTGTTTCAGTTTTAGTAAACAGCATTGACACTTTACCCTAATATCCACACAAAAATTAAAAAAATACACATCTTAGGTAGATTTTTTGTGTGTAAAAATAACAATCTTTGTTTCGAAACAATGTTTTTTTATCGGATAATGTAAAAGACATATTAAAACAGTGTTTTTAATTTGGGGGATTATAATGCATAAGCTACCTATGTGCATACAATTATATGATCTTGTTTTCCTATTTTTATTCACAATACTGTTAATGATGTGTTATGCGTTAGTGGAATTAGCTTCTAAGTACATGCAATGTACATGCACTAATCGGTACGAAAATAAATCCATATATCTGTGAACATAACAAGTTTAACAAGGGCTGTTTGTAAAACATGCATGCCCCCCATATGGGGTCTCCGTTGTAGTGACAGCCATTGTGACAGTGTGAATATGTTTTTTGTCACTGTGACCTTGACCTTTGACCTAGTTACCTGAAAATCTATTGGGGTCATCTGCCAGTTATGATCAATGTACCTATGAAGTTTTATGATCCTAGCCATAAGCGTTCTTGAGTTATCATCCGGACACCATTTTACTATTTCGGGTCACCGTGACCTTGACCTTTGACCTAGTGACCTGAAAATCAATAGGGGTCATCTGCAAGTCATGATCAATCTACCTATAAAGTTTCATGATCCTAGGAATAAGCGTTCTTCAGTTATTATCCGGAAACCATTTTACTATTTCGGGTCACCGTGAACTTGACCTTTGACCTAGTGACCTCGAAATGGATAGCGGTCATCTGTGAGTCATGATCAATGTACCTATGAAGTTTCATGATCCTAGGCATAAGCGTTCTTGAGTTATCATCCCGAAACCATTTTACTATTTCGGGTAACCGTGACCTTGACCTTTGACCTAGTGACCTCAAAATCAATAGGGGTCATCTGCGAGTCATGATCAATGTACCAATGAAGTTTTATGATGGTAGCCATAAACGTTCTTGAATTATCATCCGGAAACCATTTTACTATTTCAGGTCACCGTGACCTTGACCTTTGATATAGTGACCTGAAAATCAATAGGGGTCAACTGCGAGTCATGATCAATCTACCTATAGTTTCATGATCCTAGGAAAAAGCGTTCTTCAGTTATTATCCGGAAACCATTTTACTATTTCGGGTCACCGTGAACTTGACCTTTGACCTAATGACCTCGAAATGGATAGCGGTCATCTGTGAGTCATGATCAATGTACCTATGAAGTTTCATGATCCTAGGCATAAGCGTTATTGATTTATCATCCTGAAACCATTTTACTATTTCGGGTAACCGTGACCTTGACCTTTGACCTAGTGACCTCAAAATCAATAGGGGTCATCTGCGAGTCATGATCAATGTACCTATGAAGTTTTATGATCGTAGCCATAAGCGTTCTTGAATTATCATCCGGAAACCATTTTACTATTTCAGGTCACCGTGACCTTGACCTTTGATATAGTGACCTGAAAATCAATAGGGGTCAACTGCGAGTCATGATCAATCTACCTATCAAGTTTCATGATCCTAGACATAAGCGTTCTTGAGTTATCATCTGGACACCATTTTACTATTTCGGGTCGCCGTGACCTTGACCTTTGACCTTGTGACCTGAAAATCAATAGGGGTCATCTGCGAGTCATGATCAATGTACCTATGAAGTTTCATGATCCTAGGCATAAGCATTCTTGAGTTATCATCCGGAAACCATTTTACTACTTTGGGTCACTGTGACCTTGACCTTTGACCTAGTGACCTGAAAATCAATAGGGGTCATCTGCGAGTCATTATCAATCTACCTATCAAGTTTCATGATCCTAGGCCTAAGCGTTCTTGAGTTATCATCCGGAAACCATTTTACTATTTCGGGTCACCGTGACCTTGACCTTTGACCTAGTGACCTCAAAATCAATAGGGGTCATCTGCGAGTCATGATCAATGTACCTATGAAGTTTCATGATCCTAGGCCCAAGCGTACTTGAGTTATCATCCGGAAACCACCTGGTGGACGGACCGACAGACCAACATGAGCAAAGCAATATACCCCCTCTTCGAAGGGGCATAAAAATGATATACTATACTATCTTAAAATATATCAACATGCGCATTAGGCATTTTTTTCTTCAGATTGTCATTTGACCCATCCACTTTTATTTTCTTGTATATAATAATCATGGATTATATTCACATAAAATAATCTATCATTTTATTCTTAAGTCTCTTTATGGTTTATATATGCAGTTGATATGTTAATTTCATCCAAAAAACTTTTCAGGTAATACTTGAAAATGTCCTACGCAAAAAAACCATTTTGTGTACCAATTTAACATGTTTTTAATCATGTTTTCATATAATATATTCATGTAATATATTTCATCAAAAACAGTTAATTGTTTTAGTTTTTTTTAAATAATATGTTATACATTCCTTAAATTAACAAGGGACAAAATTGTCACAAAACCAGGTTTTCATTGTGAACAAAATCTGATAAAGGGAGACAACTCAAACTGAACTTTTGAAATGAACAAACAAAATTAACCCCCTTTGTAAGTTTGTTTTAAAATAAATCTATTTTTAGTCGTGACGACCTTGACATTGGAGATATTGACGTGATTCTTTCGTGCGACACACCGTCCCATGATGGTGAACAAATGTGCCAAATGATTTTAAAATCTCATAATGAATGACATAGTTATAGCCCAGACAAGCTCATTTATGGCTATTTTATTGAACTCAAAGTGTGACCTTGACCTTGGAGATATTGACGTAATTTTTTCGCGCGACACACCGTCTAATGATGGTTAACAAATGTGCCAAATGATTTTAAAATCTCACAATGAACGACAAAGTTATGGCCCGGACAAGCTTGTTCCGCCCGCCCGCCAGCCAGCCAGCCAGCCCGCCCGCATTCGTCAATCTAATAACCAGTTTTTTCCATCGGAAAACCTGGTTAAAAAGCTAACCAAAACGGTCGAAATTAGATGTTGTTTGCGCAATTTTATAATTTTATGGGCTGTCCATCTTGGAAGCCTTCTTTGCTTTAGAAACCATGTGATCAATAAGTTTCGTGGGTACAAAAATAATTGTTTATCACAAAAAATGTAGATTATCATCAGCATTTTCAAATAAAATCTTAGAATCATCCAGCGCGAGCCCCTGATACTACTAGATCTCAATGTGAGAGATTCTATACCCTTTGTTGATAAATGATTTTTATCTTTATTTTTACAAATATAATAAAGAGAACATGAAAGTTATGTTTAAAAACAAGAGAAGTGTTTGCCAGAAACACAATGTCCCCTACTGCGCCACTTTTTTTTATTATTATTATATCCCTTTAAAAAATATTACTTCCCTTGTGAAAACCTGTACCTGCAAAATGATAAATAGAAATTATCTTTCTTTAAAGCTAGTTACTTCCCTTGGTTGTTTTTTTTAACCTTGAAGGATGACCTTGACCTTTCACCACTCAAAATGTGCAGCTCCAAAAGATACACATGCATTCCAAATATCAAGTTGCTACATGTATCTTCAATATTTCAAAATTTATGGCCAATGTTTAAGTTTTCGGACAAACGGACAGACAGACAGACTGATGGACAGATCAACTGCTATATTCTATCCTACCGGGGGCATAACAATGTGCTAGTGTTTTTCCCAGGCCATTTTAGCGTGGCGAAAAGCCACGCCGCCCTCTCGGATCGCCACGCTGCCCTTTTCAAAGGCAAATTTCGCCACGTGCCCTTTTTTTCAAAGGCAAATTTCGCCACGCGCCCTTATCGATAACATCTTTATTGCCTTACGATCTAACTTGGTCCGCAAAATCAGCTTCCTTGATTGTCTGTGACGCTCCGACTGTGCTTGATTTACTCGAGAGACGTCACGTCTAATCGACTATATTAATTGAGCAGATTTAATCTATAACAGTTCTCAATTAATAGGTAGGTCTTTTTGACTGCTCCAACGCTGTGAATTAGTCATGCGTGAATAACCCCGTGTCAGTTTTAATCAATAATGCCGGAGGCTATGTTATACCAAGCGCACTTTTCGCTCGGCAATGTGTACTCCTTTACGATAAAATCATAACTTCGGAGACTTTTGATGAAAAACTCGATGCTATTCTCGTTGCAATTGTGCATTGCATGCATTATTCAGTTATATCAAAACATATATTTTTACGCATTATTACATTTAAAATCACAAACAAATTTATTCTTTATCGTTTTCGTCTTTAAGATAATTAGATCTAATTATTGAAATAATTACTGAGACGTATACTAATTTAACAAAATGCGAATCGCGTTTAGACCAGTTCACGCGTGACGTCACGCGTACCTGCGTGTTTACATCCGGGCTATATTGGTAGTCAAAAGAAAGATACAATCAATGGGGAGAAATAGAGCGTGATCGATTAAATTTAAACGATTATATTTAGATTTTATTTTTCAACATGCCAACAAGTTGTTCTACGTTACTGAAACAACTAAGATTGAACACAATGAATAAATAGATCAAATCCAAATAAAAAACATTTACAAATTAACCATAATGGTATTTGTCTGGGCAGGGACCTTTACCCTGGTCCGGGAAAACTAACATGTTGACACATTAAATAAACATTTAATTAAATTAAATGCAATAGTTTTCATTTGATTGTTTGCATCAATCTTAAAATCGTTTAAGCCTTTGTATTCCGGTGTTTAATTGCCCCTTTGTTCTGCCTAATCCGATTATCTCGTTTTGATCAGATATTGTCCAGACCTAACTAACAACATGGTGTCATAAATCACACTAGGTGGCAGATGACAATCTGGTCATTAAACGCAATTGATGATGCCACCATGTCTTCATTCTGGTAGTATTAAGTAACTAGGCATTTGGTTGAATAAATTTACCACCGACATACTTAACAGTTGCTTAAATTAGATATGTTACATAATTATTGTACAAATTTGAAGTCTATAGATAGTCGGAAATTGAACACGGTAAAGATACAAGCCCGTTTTATTTATAAAAAAATAAAGTATTTATGAATTATAAAATGTAAATAAAAAATATTTAACGTATTTAGCGGTCATCGGTCATCGGTTAATTATAAATAAGTCATTCCGTATGAAGATGTAATGTTACGGCAATGCACGAAATATATCATAAAAACAAGAAATTACGTTTGACATCAATGGGGGTAAATAATAATAAAACAATGTGTATATATTATATTATATATGTATATATATTATGTTGTGTGTGTGTGTGTGTGTGTGTGTGTGTGTTTGTGCGTGTGTGTTAAATGTTAGATAGTTGTCACTCATACTCGATCACTAGTAACGAGTTTACAAAATACATGAATACACAGTTCAATTTACATCATGTGAGGTTGTGTTTTTCAGTTGAATGTTAATATTCCTCAAGTCATTCTCTGAACAACACCCATCCAAATTAAAATCACATGTAAATACCGTCATGAACTTCGCTTTTAATAGGGCTTTGTAGTACGTTTATTTTCAATGAAACACTGACACATTCTAGCTATCACTAATTTTTTATTATTCTAGTTTACGCATGCAATTGATAATTATAATTTTATAATTAGATGTATCATTATTTTTATTGAAGCTTTTCTGCAAATAATTATACGGCTAATGCATAGAGCTCTTTGTTGCGTCGAATTTTCTGTCGTTCAGTCTTCAGACAATCTTAATTACTTTTATGCTAATGACGCGTTCTTTTAAAATGCAAATAAATGTGTTAATGCATTCTTTTGGCACTAAACATGATATTTTTAAAATACTATTTAGGTGTTGTTTTTTAGTTTCTTTTCGATTTATTGACTAAACAAGTCTCGTTATCCATATGCTTTGCGTTAGCTGCAAGCAATGCTTTTGACTACCAGTGCATTGCGCATGCGCGAACATCGAGAATCAAAACAATAACAATGAACTGGCTAATACGATTTAACGTTGCTATGCGCACCTGTCGCTTACATCATTTGACATTTTTCAACATGGCGGACTATACAGAATTAAATTGTGACTCGGCAAAAATGGCAAATAACGTCGTAAACGATCGATTTAACGATGGAGATTATACATTAAGAAGGAATTAATAAAATGTCTGTGATAATCAACGATGCATAAAAATGTTTTAGATAGCAACAATATTATTTATTTATTTGTAATCTACCTCGTGGATGCATGTCACAGAAACGAGTGTTTGCATAGTGTTAGCGATTAATTTACTCGCAATGTTATTTTAAACATATGTCGAGATTATTGTTAGAAAATGGGATAAGACAAACATGGTTTCATTTATATGTTAGTGGATCTGTGTATAATCAGATTCATATGCATATATTGCTTTATTATGTTTGTCGTGCTGTACAGTTTATTGAAACAGCCTGGAGGAACTTAAATGTACATTGCAAGGTAAATATATTAATATAAATCATAGTAAGTTAAATACATCTATTACCATTAAATGTGCTTGTTTAAATTTTTTTTTCCACAACTGCTTCTGATGCGATTACATGTTTCCCCGTAATTCAGGTATTCAGGGAACGTTTTTGCCCTTTTTTTGCCTAAACTGCGCGCTAAAATGCCCTTTTTGAAAGTAATGCGCCATGCCCCTTTGCCCTCCTGGGAAACACACTATGTGCATACACTTAAAAGTATCAAAAAGATCAAAATACATAAACATAACAAGTTAACAAGCCTCGTATATCTCAAAATATATCAATAAGGCATTTTTTTCTTTATATTTGACATTTACCCCACCCACTTTTCTTGTCTTACAAATCACATTTATATTATAATAGTCACATGAAATATTATATATTCATATTCCTTAGTCTCATAGGTGTGTATAAATGTAGTTAGGATAATAATTGTATCTAAACTGTTTTTCAGATACAAATTGAAACATGTTATAAGGACATAAACACAGGTTTCTTTTACCTTTTTTTCATTGATACAGTCATTTTTTTCACACAATGTTTAATTTTTCACCAAAAAAACTTATTTGTTTAATAAGAATAATATGTTCCCAATTGCTTAAATTAAAAAGCTTACCAAAATCATGGAAAATATATGTTTTTTGTGTCATTTGCGAAAAAACGGCATTTCCCAGGGCTTTTTTCCTGACTTTGTGAAGCGGCCCTGGCCCCTCACTTTGTGAAAAAAATTAGTCGCAAACTTGTCAAAATTGTGAAAAATTGAGTCTCGAACTTTTCAAAATTGTGAAAAATTGAGTTGCTAACTTCTTAAAATTGTGAAAAAACAAGTCGCGAACTTCTCAAAATTGTGAATTCAAAGTTCAATGCATTAGTATAGTTAAAGCTTGTTAAACACTTGAATATAATCAAAATTATAATGAATATAATCAAAATTTCCTTAAATAATGCAATAAAGGCATATTTTCCTTCTATGAATACTGTATTTGATACAATAACAACACATATACATATATCCGATTTGCAAAACATTCATGTACCAAATGCAACTAAAATACCTGGTCCCAACACTTCTTTACCACAGGAATAACATTTATGAACATAGAACATTTCAAGGGCACATAACTCAGACATGTTCTGGACTTTACAGCTTTAGAACTCTGTTCTTTTTACTCTTAAAAATGTCGATAATTCTCTCAATATCTGAAGAGGAAAATTCCTTCTTCATGATAATTTTCATGTTCTGTGAGCCTGACCCTCGCCAGTGCAGGATGATCTCCCTGGGAGGTTGTGATTTGATCTGAAACATTAGGTATTCATTTAACAACAGTACTTTTGTAAGAAATGTAAACGAGTTATTTTATTTTTCACATTTTTTCACAAAGCATAAATAGACTACATATACAATTTTAATCATGAATATGCGTCATGAATATGCATTTAAATTAAAAAAAATATACATATGAAGGGACCACATTATTACTTCAACCAAGATTTACAATCGTAAACAGATACGAATAAGCAGTCTCGGTCATCAATACTAGGGGACGTTTTGACTAGGGACCGTTTTGACTAGCTTCCATCAATACATAAGCCGCGGCAGATGCTTTCACTTTTATCAAATAACTTTCCTTATAATGTTATCAATGTGCATGTTTTAAAACTTACCCTTCTGTAGAAAGCTTTTTTTTTTCACTGTTATCCTAATTTCAATAAATCGTGATAATTTTGCGTTTTTTTTATTTTCTTCGTGTAGTAACGAGCGTTCCGCGTTGCAACTTTTTTTGATAGTGGCGTTGCTAGGCAGAGCTTTTACTATTTTTATGCCGGTTTCACCGGTTACACAACACTTTAAAATTGATTAAAACAAGCAAACATCGGTAACGCGAGTCGACAATTACGCGCGAATTCAGAATTAAGAACGAGGTTATTAAACTTATATTTCTGTTCCAAAGTGGCCGTTTTTGACAGTTTTGAGCACGAAAAGTCCTTTTTCACGATTTAAAACGGTCGTTTTTGTAAATATTCACGGCCATGTCAGGTTTGTGGATTGGCCGTGTCAAAATTGTGAAATGTCCGTCCATGGCCAATTACAAAGAAGGAAAAAAAGCTCTGTTTTGGGTCGGCCATATTGGCGGCCATCTTGGAATTAGATCCTGTTGGCATGAAATTTTTCTTGGGAACAAATTTTTTCTTTTACCAAAGACAATGTAGGACATCATCAGCATATTTAAAAAACAAGAGCACCGCCTTGCGGGTGCAGACCGCTCATCTATTTTCTTTTTAAAGGTGAAGGGACTCTCATTTTCAATCACAAAGGAGGGAGGGGTGGAGTGAAGAGCAGTGCATTGTGTGGGGGTGTGGACATTTATTACATTTTCTTCCAAAAATGCGAAAAAAAGGAAAAAAAAAAATCGGGGGTGGGGGGGGGGGGGTGGGGGGGGGGGATTCTTGGGTGCGATGGTTGAACGGTATTTCAAACATAAAATAATAAAAATAAATATTTGTGTTTTTTAACCGTTTCATAAAAAAAAATTGGGGGGGTTGAGGTGGGGGGGGGTATAGTGTGAGGGTGTGGTGGTAATTTGTGAGATGATCTTAAAAAAAAAAAAAAAAAAAAATAGGGGGGGGGATTCGGGTGGGGGGGGGGATTCTTGGGTGCGATGGTTGGACGGTATTTCAAACATAAAATAATCAAAATAATAGTTTTGTTTTTTAAGTGTTTAAAAAAAAAATTGGGGAGGGGTTTGGGTGGGGGGGGGGGGCATAGTGTGAGGGTGTGGTGGTCATTTGTGAGATGATCTTTAAAAAAAAAAAAAAAAAAAAAAAAAAAAATAGGGGGGGGGGGAGTTGGGGGGGGGGCACGGGCGATGGTTTGGGTGGAGTCTATTGTGGTATGTCAGGTAAGAGTAGTTTTGTCAAAGTATCAATCAAATCTAATCATAAATAAAGAAGTTATGGCAATTTTAGAGAAATTTAATAATTTGACCTTGAGAGTCAAGGTCATTCAAAGGTCAAGGTAAAATTCAACTTGCCAGGTACAGTAACCTCATGATAGCATGAAAGTATTTGAAGTTTGAAAGCAATAGCCTTGATACTTAAGAAGTAAAGTGGATCAAAACACAAAATTTAACCATATATTCAAAGTTACTAAGTCAAAAAAGGGCCATAATTCCGTAAAAATGACATCCAGAGTTATGCAACTTGTCCTTTTACTGTACCCTTATGATAGTTTGCGAGTGTTCCAAGTATGAAAGCAATATCTATGATACTTTAGGGGTAAAGTGGACCAAAACACAAAACTTAACCAAACTTTCGATTTTCTAAGTATAAAGGGCCCATAATTCCGTCCAAATGCCAGTCAGAGTTACATAACTTTGCCTGCACAGTCCCCTTACGGTAGTTAGTAAGTGTTGCAAGTATGAAAGCAATAGCTTTGATACTTAAGGAATAAAATGGACCTTAACACAAAACTTAACCAAAATTTTCAATTTTCTAAGTATAAAAAGGGCACATAATTCTGTCAAAATGCACATCAGAGTTATCTAACTTTGCCTGCCCAGTCCCCTCATGATAGTAAGTAAGTGTACCAAGTTTGAATGCAATAGCATTGATACTTTCTGAAAAAAGTGGACCTAAACGCAAAACTTAACCAAAATTTTCAATTTTCTAAGTATAAAAAGGGCACATAATTCAGTCAAAATGCACGCCAGAGTTATCTAACTTTGCCTGCCCAGTCCCCTCATGATAGTAAGTAAGTGTACCAAGTTTGAATGCAATAGCATTCATACTTTCTGAGAAAAGTGGACCTAAACGCAAAACTTAACCGGACGCCGACGCCGACGCCAAGGTGATGACAATAGCTCATTTTTTTTTTTCAAAAAATAGATGATCTAAAAAGGTTCCAACCGTGCACCATGGACCTCCGTTCCTACTAGACTAATAATCCATATTTTAGTTTTCACTTCATTCTGTGTCCATAGCAATCACAATTTTGTTCCGATGAAATAAAGTAAAATAACATGTTAATTTCACATATGGGAAAAAGTTAACTTTCACTCACTTGATACGCATTTAGGTATCTCAGGGGGATCCCACATCCCCAAGCTGTTACAAACTTGCTGCGGAGACCCTATCAATGTGTAACCAGCATCGCACCGGATGATCAATGTGTTTGAAATCCGTTCATAGTAACCATTATACAAATATCCTGGTAATGTGCAGTACGTTTCTGAAGAGAAAAATTATTTTGTCATATCAAAAGCTGTGAGATGAGAGAATTTTTGCATCATTTCATATTTAAAGAATAATTTTTTCGGGCTTGACAATAACTATTTAATGCACTTGTCCAACCCTACAGTTTCACTTTTCCTGACCAAAAGTAGCATTTATAATTATTATTATGTCATATTTTTGCTAAAAATTGCAGCCTCACACAAGCAGTTTTCCAAAACGTAACATACTTTTCTAACAAATCTGACCAAAATTTCTTAAAAAAGATGCCAAACTACTACAATAAACTCAATTATTGGTTTATTGACTTAATTATACAGTGATATAATTCTGTTGCACTGCATAATAAAAATGTGATAATTAGTTTGAACATCAATTTTATTGTGGTATTTTTCCCCAATCCAAAAGGCACAGGCTGTAAAATATCAAGCAAAACAAATCACTAGCTACAAAGACAAAATAATGGGCATCATTCTGCTAAATTGTGGGTCATTGTCATGGGCCTTTGTCTGTAACCTCGCATGATGATCCCAAAGAAATGCGTAAAGCTTCAATTGAATAACTAATGGTTGTTAAACATAAATTTCAACTTGCACGCACACCTCAACCTTCTATGCAATGAATAGTCAATTTAAAATCATAAGTAAATAAACCACATGAAAACATGAGCTCCTTATAACGGGTGCCACGCTTGGCTGTGGGTGCAGTTTTGAATAATTAAAAGCTTGTCATAATTTTTTTATTTTTTTTAGAGGTCACAGTGACCTTGACCTTTGACCTAGTGACCCAAAAATGGGTGTGGAATGTAGAACTCATCAAGGTGCAGCTACATATGAAGTTTCAAAGTTATAGGTTGAAGCACTCTGATTTTAGAGCCAATGTTCAAAACCTTAACAAAATGTAAAGGTTTTAGCACGACGCGGACGACGAGCTGGCTATGACAATACCTCGGGTTTTCTCCGAAAACAGCCGAGCTAAAAAAGATGTGGTAAATGTACAACTAAATATAAGTGAATTAACGGAAACAGTATTGATATTTTTATTTCCCTTGCTAATACTAAGATATTGATCATAAGTGTAGCCCTATTTTGTTCTTTATAGTTTAAATTTCAACATAAAAATGGGTAAGCAAAGTCCAGACTAATTACTGTTTTTTACAGCATATTTATTGCTTATTTAAAAGAGAATGAGAAGACCTTGAATCCTTTCACTTGTCCCGTTAGTTTAGCAGATTATTGTGTTACTTTTCCAGACAAATATTTTGGTTGTCACAAACAATCAGACTACTGTTGAAGTAGAGCTCTGCTTTAAATTGTTTCATGCCATGAATTTGTCAAAACAATCTGACACTATGGAACTTAATTTAAAAAATCATACCATACAGAAACAATTATTAAGTAAGTTTTTGTTTAAAAATGGCGAGAAAGGTAACCTATTTTGGGCTGTAAAAATGACAGATAGTGGGCCTTAATATCTTTGATGATACACGGTCAAAGAAAATATGAAACAAACATTAACAGAAGTTCATTCTTAAATTTAACAAAATTCATCTTACCCTTATATTTACCTGTTTGCACATGTACTGGAACTAACATCACCAACACACTGACTAGAATCAAAGTACTGTACTGGCTGGGCAGCATGATCTTTTCTTGCCAATGACCTCTCAAAGTGTCAGGTCTTGCAATAAAGAAGAGAAGTGTTCTGGTGAAACCATGAAATGTCAATTTAATTGCATAATTTTCCCACCTGTATGTACATTGGTTTCTTTCATGAAGTTAAAAATTATTGATTTACAGCATGAAATAAATGTGACAAGACTCTGGTAGAAAATCTACACTGCGTAAGCTTTCAGTGAACTGGTCAACTCAGTATGTCTGTATGCAGTCGTCGAAATTGGCACTAGTCCGACAGCAAAAAACTAGTATGTTTTCTTTCGGGCTTGTAGGAAATCCAATTTTACAAGCCCGACGTGCTTGTACAATTCATTAAACAGAAAACGAGTTCCACTTTCATTTTCAATATTTGTAAACAAAGTTTTGAGCCGCCTAAATCAACAGCTGCTTATGTTTTAACACACTGCGCACACGTGCTGGGCAATCACCCGATACTTGGATTACTGCGCATAAAGCTCATGATTTTGTGGTTCCCGGATTACTATTATGTAAAATCAATGATTTGCGTTGCGTTCGGGACACAGAGAGTAAGGGCCAAACAGTTGTCATTCAAGTACGTCGTTGAGGAATGCGAATCTGAGGTAACTGTGATTGACACATTTGTCAACTAGCTTTTTGTAGAGCACCTGGCACTTAATTGCATATATATTTTCTGGTGGTTCAGGTTTGCTCTCTCTTTCACATGGATATATGGGATACATTTCTGCTAACTTTTTACCTAAACTTTATGTATATATTTATAGTTGTGATTTGATTGACATCAGTGTTTGAAATTAATTTCTTCATATTTAAGGATCCGAAAGAGGGTGGCTCAGATGACGAGGAAGCTAACTTGGATGATGATGAAATTAATAAGAGATTTGTATAACTATTGTATTCTAAAGATTGAATAAATGAATGCTTCTTTGGATGTTTTATGTTATGTTTATCTGCATTTTTATCAAAAATGTTTGGGCTAGTAAAATCTGACTCGGGCTTGTTCAAATTCCCATAGTACTAGCCCGACTTACTTGTAGATTTAAATCCGAATTTCAATGACTGTGTATGAGTTCTGCGCATGGATCATGTTTTGTGAAAACGAAATGCTAAGATGCATCAAATTATACTGAACAAGAGTGCCAATCTGTCACAAGATACGCCCGTTTGAAGGTTTTGGACATAATCTAGACAAAACTTCTGACAAAATTTGGTGAAGATCAGAGGAAAACTACTTCAATTAGAGAGCGGACACCATGCTAAATGCTTGAAATGCACTAAGTGACCTCATGACCTAGTTTTTGACCCTGCATGACCTATATTTGACCTTGACCTAAATATAATGTATACACAACTTCTGACCAAATTTGGTGAAGATCAGAGGAAAAATACTTCAATTAGAGAGCGGACACCATGCTAAATGCTTGAAATGCACTAGTGACCTCGTGACCTAGTTTTTGACCCTGCATGACCCATATTTGAACTTTAACTAGATATCATTTAGACACAACTTCTAACAAAATTTGGTGAATATCAGATGAAAACTACTTCAATTAGAGAGCAGACACCATGCTAAATCCTTGAAAAGCACTTGGTGACCCCTTGACCAAGTTTTTGACCCGGCATTACCCATATTTAAACTTGGCCTAGATATTGTCTAGATACAACATCTGACTAAAGAAGGTGAAGATCTGATGAAAACTAATTCAGTTAGAGAGCGGACACCATGCTAAATCCTTGAAATGCATTAAGTTACTCTGTGACCTAGTTTTTAACCCTACATGCACTATATTCGAACTTGACCTAGATATTGTCTAGATAACTTCTGATCAAATTTGGTGAAAATCGGATGAAAACTTCTTCAGTTAGAGAGCTGAAACCATGCTTAATCCTTGAAATGCACTAAGTGACCCCATGACCTAGTTTTTGACCTGGCATGACCCATATTTAAACTTGACCTAGATATTGTCTACATACAACTTCTGACCAAGTTTGGAGAAGATCGGATGAAAACTATTTGAAATAGAGAGCGGAAACTGCTGTGGACGCCGACCGAACGCCCGCCCGCCAAGGGTGAAACTATTATACGTCTCGTTTTGTAAAATAATCATGCGGTCTTTAAGACTGAAATCTTCAAGGAGTAAAGGGCAGCTTCCCTACAAAGGTCATGTACCTTGATACCATAATTCAATAAAACGTATGAAAAAACATTATAACCGTTCTTGTCGTTACATTATGCATCAAGACTAACTGTCCAGCGCCGTTTGAAACCTTTGTTAACATACATTTCAACTAACTGACATTTTAAAGACACAAGTGATTTCATTGGTCCAATGCGGAGGTGTGTCTTTACAACTGGAGATTTCATTCATAAAGACTGCATGATCATTGTCGACTGGGTCATGCGAGTTGTGTATCGAGTTATTTCTTAAAAGTTGACCCAGCATTTGTAAACATATTGCAAGACATATGCATTTCCAGAAAGGAAATTCATTTCTGCGTTGAATAAGACCAAGATCGTGAAAATCGCTGCACAATTGATGAAGATATGGCTGTTCAAAGTGATGCACCCCGTTTTGGGGTGATTTTGAGTTGCATACCTTGTTATATATATATTTAATAGTGAAATATTTTTTAAAATAAGTTAACTTTTCGTTATAATATGATTATTTATCATTCAAAATGAAATCACTAATTAATATCAAAACAACACCCTAACCACCTGTGGTTGGAAGTGACCTTATTTCACTACAAATCAAAGCCTTATATGTTTGCTATGGAGGTTTCCCCATAACTTTATGTCGTGAAGAATGGAATTATAAGGAGCGACATTATAAGTAAAAGAACTATAATTGGTACATTGGTTGAATGAAAGTTGACACATCCGGATAGTGACTAGTGTTTATAATGATATTTGACACGGTCCAGAGAAAATAAGGAATGTCAGCCACTGTGATTGTATCAGTGACAATATATTATCGAAAAGTTACCTTTCATTAAAAGTACATATCTACTTTGGTTAACTTACATTAAACATAAACAAATGAAACAAAGATGAAATTAATTGGTGTCTGTTTTATGTCTTCTAGTAACAAATGCGCATGCGTAATTGCTAGACGACTTCCTAGGTTACACAACACCTACAAAATACTATTTGTTGTGTTGTTTTTTTTTCGACACAGCTCAGACGCATTTGAGTTTCTATGTCTGATGGTTACCGGACTGGTGTGGTTTACAAGGATTCGGGCTCCCCCCTCACACACACACACACACACATTATATATATATGACAGAAAAAATGAAATGCGTTCATTAACGATGAGATTGAAAAATTGCAATTCTCGTTGAACTTAACCTGCCTCGACATGATTTTTAGTAAGATTTTTGATAATGCAGAGGCCATTTTACATAATATTGTCATAACTATGAACATAATTAATTTGAAAAAAATAGCCGACAAAGACCAATTTAGCGTGAGAATTCCCGGGTACGTTTCAGTATATTTTCCGTATCCCGGGTACATTTATATAGTACCAGAGCCGACAATGACCGGTCGAACATAAGTAAGTGGTTACGTAATATGTAGGACTTTCATCCGAATTTATTCTTTATATATGTAGGAGTGAAGGTAAAAACAATGCTCAAGGATCTTTTTTAAAAATATGCATGATAAAACTAAATTGAAACATGTTCTTGGTAAGCTACGGTAAGCATTTTACATATAAAATTAAATACAAAATTCACTATTTTAAAGGTCATTTCGGTTTAAAACCCATGAAAGCAGATATAAATCTAATAAACACAAGACGAATACATTAAAACTTGCTTAGACTTAAATTTATCTTTGCATGGGACTTACAATCATGACAAGTCCTGTTTCATAAATTGATAAGCAGAGTTAAAATTTCCTAAGTATGTCCCAAAATACTTAAAGTGATATAATGGGCATCTAACAGTATATGCTATGTTTATAGGTGTCTATCGGAACCGTTGTTTGTTTTTGGTGTTTTCACTTCATATACACTTATTTTTGTTAATGCAGCATCAACATACTAAATCAATATCCCGGAAAGAGAAAAATAATGCATTTGAATATCAATTAGCGTACTTTCGTTTTGACAACTGACGACAAAAATGATTCGATGTACTATGCGAATCTAAATTAAGTTTTAGTGCAGATTCGTTCATACGACACAAAGACACAATTTTGTTTTACGGATCATTTCAGCTTAGAAGACTTGGTGAGTCATGTAAAATATCGAATACAATATGTACCGGGGTATTTTAATAAACAACTGGTAGCAAGATGCGTTGCAGATAATTGGTCAGTTACCACATTCTACCTAACTCTTTTGAATGTTAATTCTTTTCAGATCAATTCAACAGTGAAAAATGCCCATAATATCACTTTGAATCCCATTTATGAGATCATTATTGGTTAAAAAGAAATAAAAACAAAATCAATGAAAAATTGTGCAGAGCTGATAGGCATGACTTGCATCCATATATGTATAAAGAATTGTTGCATTTGCGTTACATCATTTTCAATAAAGAATATTAAACCAAACGTAAACCTAGCCATCGCAAAGCTAATAAAAAATAAAGGTTTTTTCTGACATAAAAATGGCAGCTACTATTTTATTTCTGTGATTTTAAACCGATCAATACTCAGCTCATCGTATTTTTATATTTCCATATCTTTATGGCTATTTCACTTTTACAGCTATTGCCAAATATTGTAGTAAAGATCATATCTAATTGTGATTTTGTTTAGTTTCGGCATCATGTGCAGGATCACGTGACTTTGTTGAAATCCCAATTAAATGTTAATAGAAATAAACACGCCGGTAAGTGCTGCTTTTTTCCAAATAACTTTATAAAAACAATTTTTCTAAAGAATTTCAACTAGTGCCTAAAATACGGATTTTTATGCTGCTTATAGCAATGTAAAATACATCATAGTTACTTTATTTAATAAGCCCCTCTTGTTGTTCATAAATTCCATGTATAATGAAGTCATATACACGGTTGTGCTGCATGCAACGTGATATTTTGTCACCGATTTCAGACGTTTTCAAGGATTAATTCCTATACTTTAAACGGGCCTTTTCACAGATTTTGTCATGTATTGAAGTTTGTCATTAATGCTTTATTTTGGTAAATTTAAAAGTTGGACCTAAAAATCTTCGGTAGAAAGGAAAACAAGAATACAATTAAAAAAGAGAAAAAAATGTAACCATCAACTGAGCTTGACCCACTGACCCCTGGAGTCCTGGAGTAAAAAGTCTTCCGCTTAGACCACTCCGCCATTCGTGCTTATGCTATGATGGAATGTATTTTATACTTTATATAAGCAATCCAAGTAGTTTCACAAAATATAATTATAACAACAGAACTTTCCAAATTATTCAATCGTTTCGCGTTGTGCAAACGCTTTATAATTTTCAGGTTTTCAAATCGTCAAAAGATGTATATAATGGATATTTTAGAGCACGGTAAATGCTCCGTATAACTATTCCCTTACAAAAATCAAAACTTAAACGAAAATTTGCAAATATGAAACAACTTTTTATGTCCCCCACCACTAAAGTGGGGGACATATTGTTTTGCCCTGTCTGTCTGTCTGTTTGTTTGTTTGCTAATTTGTTTGCGTCAAACTTCAACATTTGCCATAACTTTTGCAATATTGAAGATAGCAACTTGATATTTGGCATGCATGTGTATCTCATGGAGCTGCACATTTTGAGCGGTGAAAGGTCAAGGTCAATGTCATCCTTCAAGGTCAAAGGTCAAATATATAGCTTCAAAGCGGCGCAGTAGAGGACATATAGTGTTTCTGACAAACACATTTCTTGTTTAAATTTTGTCAATTTACCAACACGTGAAAAGGACCCTTTAAGATATCGGCACAAATTGCAAGAAAAACTGTCGTTTATGCACTTAAGATTTTTGCAAATGTATTTCAATAACTTAAGATATTAAATAAAGTTCTTAACGGTGTGTTTATATTCTGTACAGTCCTTGTGTAAATCACTGAATCTATCTATCTCTATCTCTGTATACTGCCAACCGCTCTTTCGAGTATTATAGGCAGGGAAAATGTGCACGTCAGGAACATTAGTGAGTGTGAAAGGTAAAAAGGACCCAGCAAAGGATATTGTTGGGTAGTGAGACTAAAAGCTTGAAATCTCCAGGAGAATGGAGAGAAGTCAAGTGGTTAAAAGAGTTTAGTGAAGGTGAAAGATAAAAGTGAGGGTTAAAAACATCATTTAACAGACTAGTACCGCACATTTACCACTGCCCTCTTGAACTTTTCAATATCGGATAGGGTAGCGATATCAGCTGAGAGCTTGTCCCATAGTGTGATGCTGTGTGGGAAAAAGGAGTAATAGTGGTAGAGTGATCCTGTCTGTATCTTTTGTAGATACAGTGGGTGCATGTGTCTAGTGAAGCGGATTGGTGCTTTTACATATTGTGGGAGAGGTATGGCAACAAGGTTGTGATAGATTTTGTAGAACATGATGAGTTTGCTGTCATTTTTACGATCTGCGAGCGATCTCCAGCCTAGATCTTGTACCATGGCCGAGACACTGAAAAAGGGAGAGTAATCTCGCTGCACCCAGCGTGCAGCCCGGTTCTGCACTCTTTCCACTGTATTGATGGCAGTTTTGGTCCATGGGCTCCAGACAGTGGAAGCGTATTCAACTTGTGGTCGGACCAGAGACTTGTATGCGAGTTCTCGTACCTTTTTATTATGTGTTGTGATGTTCCTTTTAATGAAGCCTAGTGATTTGTTTGCATTGTTGGTGATTCTGTCAATGTGTGTATTATAGCTGAGGTCAGAAGAGAGATCGAGTCCAAGATATTTAGCATCAGAGACGGACTCAAGAGCTTGGCCATGGAGAAAGTAACTGTGTTCAATGACGTTGTGGTTCCTTGTGATGTGTAGGACCTGGCATTTGGATGGGTTAAATTCCATGTCCCACTCTTGTTCCCATTCCTGAAGCTTGTCTAGGTCTTGTTGCAGAGATGCACAATCTGAGGGAGAGTTTACAGTGAGGTAAATAGCCGTATCGTCTGCAAAAAGGCGAACGTTGGATTTAGTGACGGAAGAAGGGAGTTGGTTTATATATATAAGAAAGAGAAGTGGTCCAAGGACAGAGCCTTGGGGGACACCAGAGGTTACTGGGACTTCTGTGGAGCACTCACCATCCAATACAACTGTCTGACTTCTGCCAAAGAGGAAGGAACGGGTCCAGCCTAGAACCTGAGAGGAGACGCCATATTCTTGGAGGAGATAGAGAAGTTTTAGATGGTTTACCTTGTCTAAGGCCTTACTGAAGTCAAGAAGGATGAGATCAGTTTGGCGGCCTGTTGCTAGGTTGTTGACAAGCTGGTCCGTTAACTCAATCAGTTGTGTCTCACAGGAGCGTCGGTCTCGAAAGCTGTGCTGAAGTTCGTACAGAATGTTGTGGGTGCTGAAGTGCTTGGAAAGATGAGAAGCAACTACATGTTCCAGGATTTTACAAAGGATACAGGTCAGAGAATTAGGACGATAGTTTGCTGGGTCACTGGTGTCTCCTTTCTTATAGACATGGTATACATTTGCCTTGGCCCATTCACGTGGGATCTCACCAGTTGACAGGGATTTATGAAAAAGAATGTTGATAAAGTCAGAAAGTTCATGTCGTAGTTCCTTTAGTACCACTGGTCTAATCTGGTCTGGGCCTGCCGCTTTGTCTACCTTGAGGTTGCCTAGGAGTTTGAGGATGCCCACTTTACTGATGGAGATGTCCTCCATCTGGGGATAGCAGAGGAACTGACGAGGTATCCATCTGCGTAGCTTCTGCAAGCAGGACTGCTTCAGAGATAGGGGAGTGGTACCTGAGAATACAGACTGAAACTGTCTATTCAAAATGTTTGCCTTTTCTTTGTTTTCGGATTTAAGGGTTCCAGTCAGTTTGGTCTTTTAGGGTAGAGATAGTTTCTTAATCTTGTTTTGAGCTTTTTAGGAGGGTGTACAGCTTCTTTGAGGAAAATTTGCCATCCTCAGTGTTGTTCGCTGCGATGTCCAGGATACCTTCCAAGTAGGAGTTGTAGGCTTTTTTGGTTTTATTTTTAATGAGTGTTTTTAGATTTTTAACTTTTTGCCAGGTTGGACTGTGATTTTGTTTTGTTTTGTATTTTGTGTATTTGGCAAAGAGCATGTCTCTCTTGTGGATAAGCTTTTTGATTTCTTTTGTGACCCATGGGAGAGACTTTTTGGACCCAATTTGTTTGGTCGGGACAAAGCTGGAGATACCATCCTCTATCATGGATTTGAAGCGACTCCAGAGTTCCTCGATGGTAAGTGTGTCCGCTTGCAGGAGGGTTTTTTGGGTAGCATCCTGTATGTATTCCCTAAATTCAGGCCAGTTTGCCTTTTTATAGAGACGGCAGGTTCTGGGGATCTGTTTGAGGATTGTAGGCCTTGCTTTGACAGTTGCAGAGACAATATCATGATCTGAGATTCCTGGTACTATCTCAACTCTGTCAACAAGGGTGTGGTTTGTGGTAAGGAACAGATCCAGAATGTTTCCTTGCCGAGTACTTTCGTTCACCATCTGGGTGAGGCTAAAGTCTTCTATGACCTCGAGAAATTTGTCATATACAGAGGAGGTGCTGCATCCTGGTTTACGGGATGGTGTGTGATCTGTATCCCAAAGGAGTTTGGGGAAACTGAAGTCACCTAGGATGAGTTTTGGTCCTTTGACCTTACTGGCCAGTGCAAGGAATTTCTCTAGCTCGATAAGGCTTTCCATGTCAGACTCATGTGGTCTGTAGTAGGCTGCGACATTGAGTGGCTGACTTCCCTTTATTGGTATTTTGATCCATAGGATCTCACAATCAGTGTTAATTTAGTCAGTACAGATGAGAGAATGGTGTCTTTAGTCAGTATGAAGACTCCACCGCCTTTTCCTTTGACTCTATCCCTTCGGAAGACTTTGTAGCCTAATGACTCGGGGAAGATTTCACTGTTGTAGTGGTCCTTAGTCAGCCAGGATTCTGTTGCGGCGATGATGTCTGGTACGCGTGTGTGGATCAAGTTTTGGAACTCCAGTTTTTTGTTCGCTATCGATTGGCAGTTGATACAGAGAATGTTCAATTTGGATTTGTAATTATGAATTTGTGGGTTTCTTGGTGGTATATCTGAAAACCCCGTTGATTCTTCACTCTCGGGGTGTTACTGGTGTAAGCTGAATCTATAAACACAATAGACCGTCTATTTTAAAATTGTAGTTTGACTCCTATTAACCTTTTATTATTTAATAACTTAATTGCTTTCCACAATGGGAAAATGTTATTAAAATGTAATGTTATTAAAATCTAACGAAAATTATTATCAAGAAACTTAATATTTGCTTGATAATCGAGTGTAGTGTTATTTTTTAACATTTCTCTGCTTGATGAAATGCTAACAAGCATATGTGAAAATTATTAATGGATGTAAATATGAATGTTAAAGATTATTAAATTGAACGAACAACTATATTAAAACCATTGCCAGTGCGCTCCAGAGAACTCATAGACGACCTCTGTTTATGCACAAATGTGTTTAAGGGTTTTAATTTTAGATTTTATTTACTGTTTAGTGAATTACGATCATCCATTTTTCTTGTTTATTACAGAGAGGCAGCGGAGAATGAACAGAGAGTCAACATTTTGACAGAAAGGCCACCGATATGCATCTACACCATGTCATCCCCTATAAGTTCGTAAACAGTTTTGCATTGTAAGCAAACTTCAGGAAACATAGTTTAGAACTTATAGTGTGTTGTAACCGCAAAGAAAATGGCAGGTAAGGTTTTCCGCTTTATATTCAACTTTTGGTTACCTTGTTGAATCATTGTTTCATTGGCATGCTTTTATTATATTGTGAACTTGTTTTGACGCCGGAAAACATGTCGGCCGTTAAGCTGCCTTGGAATAAGAATGAAAATATAAGTAACTCGAAGCTTTGTAAAATTCTCGTATTTGGCAATCGGTGGAATGTACGGCCTGTTTCCCAAACCAACTTTTCTGCACTATGCCATATGGACTGCATGAGAAGTACTTTTGATTGTTTAAAGATGTTTATAATTATCATTTGTAGGAATTAAGGTTTGCACTTTTTCATCCGTCCGAACCTAAGAACCTATCTCCTGAAGCCTTCTCTTCAACTTTGTCTTTGTGATAAATATCTTGTTCAAACTTAGTTCTGGCTACCATAACTTTAAATGTCGCTTTTTATGATTTTTGACTGGAGCGACTTTATAGTTATGGACCAACCCCATTAGGAAAGTCAACCAGAAATTCCCGAAAAGTTGACAGTTAACAAAGACCGGTCCAAAACAGCTTTTAAATGCAGTTGTTGGCCCAAATCAACCACTTGATTGGAAAGATTGACATTTTTCACATTTAACTGATATATTCTTTCACAAAATGCTATCTTAAACATTTAAAATGTATCTATTCTGCTCTTCCATATAACGAAAAACAGCGATGTGACAGACTTTCTTGAAATGCGCATCTCCCGAGATTTCACGGTCATATGACGTTATTTCTATTTTTAGTAACAAACCATGTGCTCAAGTGTTTTCAAATTCAGAATGACTTTTCCCGGTATTTTAATTATTCTGGCTTATTTTGTAAACAAATTGTAGTGTCAATACAAAGTCAAAGTAAATATTATATAAAACTACCTGATTCACAATGAAATCAGTCTTATGATCCACCAGACGTAAGTTGTTAATCACAAATAATAGATTTTAGAAAACGAAAGTGATGTTTACAATTTCAGCGTAAAATGTCAAGGTCGATCCGAAAGTATCCAAATGAAAACTCGTCACGTGACAAAGCGACAATGGCGTCAAAATTGTGAATTTAAGACTGATGAGAGTAATTTTCATCTATTGTAAGATGCATTTGAAACATTTGAACCTTAAAATATTCCTCGATGCAGTAATTTATATTCATTCACCAATATATGTAGAAATGTATCCAAGAAAATGAGCTTTCTTTGATTTATATCGTGACATAAATATGTTACGACTCTGGTTGACTTTCGATACGGGGTTAGCTTCAGCGTACAGGTCTGTCAATACTATATAAACTGTACGCTGAAGTTTCTTAAGCTAGTTCAAACTTTCATAGTTGAGTGGCCTTAATTTGACATTTGTAAAAAAAACGGCGTACATTCTATAAGTTCACAAGTTTGCTATTGAAGCTCTTTCTGGCTTAAATTTACCATCGCTTGTACCTTTATAGCCACCTATTAACAAACCATTTCACAACAATAGTGCGCAAGACTCCTTATCAGCGATTTATCTGCAAATTACCGTAATAACACTATGTTTTCGGACACTTAAATTATTTTTTTTTTTTCGTGTCCGAAAACTTGGATACAAAAAATATTAACAAAATACAGGTGTCCGAAAACTTAGAGTCGAAAATGGAAGTGTCCGAAAATAGCGTCAATTGTATCAACGACTACCGGTAATAGCACGCGCTTGTAAAATACCATGCCGTATAGTATAAATTACAGTTATACATGTTTGCACTGCATTTTAAATAATTGTAAATGCTTAATTTATTTGACAGAAAATTACTTCAAGGTTGTACTTTGACCAACGAGTTCAAAAATGAGCATGTGATGTACCGATACATGCTTGTATGAACCAGTAATTAGCGCAATAAAAAAAGCAAACTATGAATATTTTGTTTGTTCATTTCCGATAGTTGTTGTGTAACACCTTCGATTGTTCGTAAAACTTGTAATAGGGTGCATCACAATTTGAAACATTTAGTATTTGTCACAGTTATTTTACTGAGAAGGGATAGTACCATTGCGGTAGATAATTGAAATGTTACTAGTAATTGGCACTACCCCTGGTAATTGTCATAACGCTTATGCTATCGGGCGAAACCATTGTTTAATACCGGTTTACTAGGTTATTTACCCAATAACGCAAATGTAATGGTCCATTGCCCTCAGGCATGCACCCGCAATGTTTTATGATGTTTATCTGGTTGTAAAACGACATGATCGAAGTGTCATTAGATATCGAAAACAGGTTCGAAATTTGGTAAAATAGGGCTGTAAAATATACTGTCCGATAACTTAGAGACATAAATAACGGACGAAAACTCGTGTGTCCGAAAATAAAGAGTCACGAAAATAATTATTTTTGCTAAAAAAGGGGGTGTCCGAAAACTTAGAGTGTCCGAAAACATGGAGTAATTACGGTACTTATTTTATCAGGCATTCACACCATGGAAATTTATTTGTGGGTTACAAAATTACAGACAATTTGCAGCCAGTAAAGACAAGATAAAGAGCAAATATAAATACGAAATAAACGCTAATCACTTTCTTGCTGATATGGCTGGAAACAGGAAAGCGAGTGGCATTTACATTAAACAAATAATGATCATTTTGGAAATGTTTTTTAACTGTGACTGGTTTCACCTTTCATCAGCCTTTGTCTTTTTATCAGATGTAAAATGTATAGTTTATTTGTCTGTGTCCAAACATGAGTTATGGGGTTCTGATTTGAAGGTGTTCAATTTTCTAAATGAACTTTATTTCAGAAGACCATGATATAAGGAGGCTGCATAGGCCAGATGAAAGAAAGCACAGCATTGGAAGTACATGTAGTTCCTCTGCATCAAGAGATGAACCAAATGCACTAAGTAATACCAATAAATAAATACAAAGTAAAGCATTGTAAGACTTTTTTAGTTTTAGAATATTATATAAAGAAAAAATTATGAAAAACTCGATACATTTATATTGTATAACTTGTTATAAATTAAAATAACAGATATTTTCACTTACATATAAAGACATTCTGTGTGTAGTTAAAGCAGAAATTATAAGAGACTATGTTGTGCATAACAAGATTTTGAAATTGGTTTTACACCATTAAAGGGATCTTTTCACGCTTTGGTAAATTGACAAAATTGAAAAAAGTTGTATCAGATTCGTAAGTTTTCGTTTTAGTTATGATATTTGTGAGGAAACAGTAATACTGAACATTAACCATGCTCTAATATAGCCATTATATGCATCTTTTGACGATTTTAAAACCTAAAAATTATAAAGCGTTGCAACGCGAAACAATTGAATAATTTGGAAAGTTCTGTTTTTGTCGTTAAATTTTGTGAAACTACGAAGATTGCTTATATAAGGTATAAAATACGTCAAGAATGTGTATTCGGCGGAATAGCTCAGTAGGCTAAAGCGTTTTTACTTCAGGACTCTGGCAGGACTCCAGGGGTCACTGGTTCGAAACCTGCTCCGGGCAATGTTCTTTTCCTTTTTTTAATTTTTTTCTTGATTTTTTACTGGAGCTTTTATGATCCAATGTTTACATTTATCAATATAAAGCATTTAATGAATAAGTAAAAAAAATGCCAAAATCTGTGAAAAGGCCCCTTTAATTGTCATCATAACATGGCGATTTTTCATGCACATTTGATCATATGTCCTGTGGTGTCTTCTGTGTCATATGGATGCAGATTTCTTTAGTACTGCAATTACTTTCAATAATAAAAACATGGTGATCCACAAGCATTAAAACTGGTATTTTCACTTCTGTGAACCACTAAGACATCAAAATTGTTTTGGTTTTTGTTTATGCATATTTCAGTTTCAAAAAGGAAAAGAAAACATCGAAGTAGAGACTCATCCAGCAGTTCATCATCATCATCAGATTCTTCTTCCTCTTCCTCCTCATCTTCATCTACATCATCTTCAGATTCGACTGACTCAGATTCATCAGCCGGTAATAAATTTTGTACAAAGCTTATACAATTAATTTAACAATGTTCACCAAATATTTAGTAACAATGACTTTGACTGTTAACCTAAAGGGGCCTTTTTATGTTTTGGTAAATTTACAAAGTTAAAAAAAATGTTTCAGATTAGCAAATTTTCATTGAAGTTATGATATTTGTGAGGAAACAGTAATACTGAACAATTACCATGCTCTAAAATATCCATTATATGCATCTTTTGACAATTTAAAATCCTGAAAGTAATAAAGCCTTGCCATGCGAAACGATTGAATAATTTGGAGAGTTCTGTTGTTGTTGTCGTTATATTTTGTGACACTTTGAGGATTACTTATATATAGACAGGGTTGTCAATTTTCCGGATTATTCCGGAAATCCGGATTTGAGCCGTCCAGGGTTGATTTTGATGTGAATGTAAATCCGATGAGTTTGTTTAAGGCGGGTGGGGGTAGGGACAAAATTCTTTTAGTGCGGGATCATTTCAGAACGAATATTGTTATAGCATCGTCGGCATTCCGGACATTTGCGCTTGGTACCGATTTTATTTATTGATTTCTGATTGGTAAGCGGCTGGCACTGACATGAGCAGGCACTGGCAAAGTAAAGGCACTGCAATATCATATTTTAAAACAATATGTTAATCAAATTATATATTGACTGCGTATTTGCTAGGTTACTGGTTTTCATTTTCTGCAGTCAAACGATATGCATATTTAATTTCATTTGCAAATGATGTATCGCGACATGTTTTCGGAAAGTCGTTTTCGGATACGCTGGTTTGTTAATTACATTTCGAAGTTCTTAATATCATTTGTTTAGAATGACAAATACACCTGCGGTGTTACGGATGGTTTGGTTTATAATACTTCGCATTGTACTCACCAGAAATTGCACCTAGAAAGACTATAAAAAAAGAACAATAAGCTAGGGCTCGGGGGGTTGGGCCCTCTCTTCACTTTATCCTACGGCTTAATTTTCCGGATTTCAAATTTGGGCCAATTGACACCCCTGATAGAGTATAACATACATCACTCATTGTAAGAGCACAGATGGCCGAGTGGTCTAAGTGTTAGACTTCTTTAGGAATTTAGAATCAGTTCTTTAGGTATTTAGAATCAGTTCTTTAGGTATTTAGAATCAGTTCTTTAGGATTTAGAATCAGTTCTTTAGGTATTTAGAATCAGTTCTTTAGGTATTTAGAATCAGTTCTTTAGGTACATGTATTAAGAATCAGTTACCTTGACTTTTTTCACACCTTAAGTTGAGTCCTTGAATATAAGGAATCTATGTATCAAGTTTCATTTCAAGTGCACAGTATGCAAGACTAGCTACTTTTACCTACATGCATCTAGTGTCTAAGCAAATATAAGTTTATATTCAACCTAGAATTACAGACCTTGACCAATATTGTCATTTGAATATGAAGCGTATATATTTTATGTTTGAAAGAAATCCGTGTGCCGGCAGGCCATTCTCCAGAAACAAGCACCTGCCTATAAAGTGCAGATGTTAATTTCTAAGATTAAATTGATCTATAATTATACCCCCACAAACAAAGTTTAGGGGGGTATATAGGAGTGAACTTGTCTGTCGGTCGGTCAGTCCGTATTAAGTGTCCGCTCTCTAATTCAAGTAGTTTTCACCCGATCTTCACCAAACTTGGTCAGAAGTTGTATCTACATGATGTCTAGGCCAAGTTCGTACATGGGCCTTGCCGGGTCGAAATAAGGTCACGGGGTCACTTAGTGTGTTTTAAACATTCAGCATGTTGTCCGCTCTCTAATTCAAGTAGTTTTCATCCCATCTTCACCAAACTTGCTCAGAAGTTGTATCTAGATGATCTTAAGGCCAAGTTCGAACATGGGCCTTGCCGGGTCAAAAACCAGGTCACAGGTCACTTAGTGCTAAACATTCAGCATGTTGTCCGCTCTCTAATTCAAGTAGTTTTCATCCGATCATCACCAAACTTGGTCAGAAGTTTTATCTAGATGATCTGAAGGCCAAGTTCGAACATGGGCCATGCCAGATCAAAAACTAGGTCACAGGGTCACTTACATGTAGTACGTTTTACACATTGAGCATGGTGTCCGCTCTCTATTTCAAGTAGTTTAAATCCGATCTACACCACACTTGGTCAGAAGTTGTAACTAGATGATGTGTAGATCAAGTTCGAACATGGGCCATGCCGGGTCAAAAACTAGGTCACAGGGTCACTTAGTGTGTTTTAAACCTCACCATGTTGTCGGCTCTCTAATTAAAGTAGTTTTTATCCAATCTTCACCAAAATTGGTCAGAAGTTGTATCTTGATAATGTCTAGAGCAAGTTTGAATATGGGTCATGAAGGGTCAAAAACAAGGCCACAGGGTCACTTAGGGCGTTTTAAATATTACAATGTTGTCCGCTCACTAATTCAAATAGTTTTCATCCAATCTTCACCAAACTTGGTCAGAAGTTGTATCTAGATGATCTTACGGCCAAGTATGAACATGGGCCTTGCCGGGTCAAAAACTAGGTCACGGGGTCACTTAGTACATTTTAAACATTCAGCATGTTGTCCGCTCTCTAATTCAATAGTTTTCATCCGATCTTCACCAAACTTGGTCAGAAGTTGTATCTAGATGATCTTAAGGCCAAGTTTGAACATGGGCCTTGCCGGGTCAAAAACTAGGTCACGGGGTCACTTAGTACGTTTTACACATTGAGCATGGTGTCCGCTCTCTATTTCAAGTAGTTTAAATCCGATCTTCACCACACTTGGTCAGAAATTGTAACTAGGTGATGTGTAGGTCAAGTTCGAACATGGGCCATGCCGGGTCAAAACCAGGTCATGGGGTCACTTAGTTTGTTTTAAACCTCACCATGTTGTCCGCTCTCTAATTCAAGTAGTTTTATCTAATCTTCACCAAAATTGGTCAGAAGTTATATCTTGATAATGTCTAGAGCAAGTCTGAATATGGGTCATGCCGGGTCAAAAACAAGGTCACGGGGACACTTAGGGCGTTTTAAACATCACAATGTTGTCCGCTCTCTAATTCAAGTAGTTTTCATCCAATCTTCACCAAACTTGGTCAGAAGTTGTATCTAGATGATGTCTAGGTCAAGTTTGAATATGGGTCAAAAACTAGGTCACGGGGTATCTTAGTGTGTTTTAAACCTCACCATGTTGTCCGCTCTCTAATTCAAGTAGTTTTCATCCAATCTTCACCAAACTTGGTCATCAGTTTTATCTAAATGATCTCTAGGACAAGTTTGAACATGGGCCATTCGGGGCCTAAAACTAGGTCACGGGGTCACTTAGTGCGTTTTTTAACATTCAGCATGGTGTCCGCTCTCTATTTCAAGTAGTTTACATCCAATCTTAACCAAACTTGGTCAGAAGTTTTATGGAGATGATCTTAAGGCCAAGTTAGAACATGGGCCTTTCTGGGTCAAAAACTAGGTCAAGGGGTCACTTAGTGCGTTTTAAAAATTGAGTATGGTGTCTGCTGTTTTTTGTGAAGACGACATGCAAAATATTATGTGTCAATGCGACATGTGGGGGTATTCATCACGTCTGTGACAAAGTAGTTTTCATCCGATCTTCACCTAATTTGGTCAGAAGTTGTGTCTAGATGATATGTAGGTCATGTTCAAATATGGGTCATGCAGGGTCAAAAACGAGGTCACGATGTCACTTAGTGCATTTCAAGCATTTAGCATGGTGTCTGCTCTCTAATTGAAGTAGTTTTCATCTGATCTTCACCGAATTTAGTGAGATGTTACGTCTAAATGATTTCTAGGTCAAGTTCAAATATGGGTCATGCCCAGTCAATAACTAGGTCTCGAGGTCACTTAGTGCATTTCAAGCATTGAGCATGGTGTTCAAAACCTTTGAACGGGCGTATCTTGTATCAGTTTGGCACTCTTGTTATAACATCTTTTAAGCCATTCTTGAGAAATTAGCTTATTGAAAAACCTTTCCTTGGCTCGGACACTGATATCTATGCCGGGGTAAGTAGAATAGCTTAGAAATGCCCAGCTAAAAACACAACATACAATGAATATTTAAGACTTTAAGACTTTCTAACCAGTCATTTCCAAAAGTGTCATATCTCCAGACATTATAATATTTTGTCATTGGATTTCTTGTAATTAAAAAATTGTGTTCCGTCTGACTGTTAAGCAATTTTGTATTTTAGAACATTCACACAAAAAGAGACAGAAGAGCAAAAGTAAAGAAAAGCATGAGGTACTTGTTATAAACTTCTATAAACAAATATCTGTTTTGTCCTTCATTCTTTCTGTTGTAGCTTTGAAGAAATTTAAATGTAATGCTGCTTAAAACTGGATTTTATTACCTGTAAATTTTATTACAATTGGAAGACATTGTCTCAGACTAGAACAAGTGTTGTAGTAACCTGTAATAAATTTGACTGGAATTTGACATAGTGTTTACACGTCTTTAATAAAAGCTATGCATAATTTTAATGTAAGGTTTCAACATAAATAAAACATTATCAATACGGTACTAAAAGTTGTACTATTGATTTTAGAATATTTTATACGAATACTTTGTACTCAATAGTAGTTTGACATTCAAGACATTCAATGTTTCCTGCTATTAAAGGTGCTTTTATTATAAATGGTACTCAAAAAATAAATGTATTGGCACAAAAGTCCATTTGCCTGTTTTGTGAATTGAAAGGTAATGTTTTATTGTTTGTTATTAGATTTCCCCATACTAACCAATATTTTTTCCATTTAATGGATTTCCACTCACTTCTGGAAATGGTGACAATTCTATTGGGCCAATTTACACACATGATGGCGAACTGTGTCGTCTTGCTATACCCTTCCTGTGCGCATCGGGCATGTATCAACCGTTGCTGTTGAATCGACATATATTGCATAGAGGAAAAAGAAAAGCAAGAAAAGACGTAAAAGTGGAGAAAAGAAAGGACCGGTACAGTTGTCGCAGGTGGGGAAAACTTAGGGTTTTTTTTAATGTCATACATTCAGTAATATTTCTTTACAGTTGTTTCATTTGCAAGCATTGACTGGTTGAGTGGACAAACAAACATCAATATTTTTTTAGTTTTAAATTAAATACATAACCCTATTTATAACAATCCATAAGCTATTGTAACACTATTACCAAAAGAGTTACAAATTGGGGCGGTGGCATAGAAATAAGTTCCCTTCATAAGTAAATATGTTGTTAAAAAAGTTCAATGACATTTGAAAAGACTATTATTGCAAACTCTATTTTAAAGCCTAAAATGTTTATATTAAATTGATTCATTATTCAATGAAGATACAATTAAACAGTCATAACCAAATAATTAGCAACAAAGACAAAATTGTGATACCCTTCACTCAATTCTCAGCAATACTCAGTCAATCATCCATTTTTGATTCCAAATGTTTCCTTACAAGTATTTATTTAAAAGCTTATTCAATAGACCATCATTCAATGCATTTAAAAGGGTGCGAGTTCAAAAGTTGATGTTTATTTAACTGCAAAGTATTTATTTGTCCTGACTTCTTCTGATTGGTGGAAGCAAATGGCCATTGGCAAGTACGCTTGTCTCACTGTCTTTTCATCCGTCTTTGTGTCGATACAAGGTTAACCCAAAATGGCATGTTTTGTCTAGCATCAATAGTGCTTCAAACGATGCTTTGATTCTTGTTTAGATGATGTCTTTTGAACACATCAACATTACCTGACTTCATTCTGACCTTGACATTGATTGACCTTTTGAACCTAAACTATTTCAGAAGGTCAAATAACCAATACAGTAGGTCAAAATGTTTGGATATTTAAAAATGACACTTGTGGAATAACATCAATACCCCTTGATACAAATCTATTTGATACTTGCATTGATGATGCCTTGCATACTTTCAACGCACCCGCATCACCCCTTACTCATTTTGATATTGACAATGACCGTCTTTTGGACTAAGACTTATTCAAATTCAGACGGCCCATATACTTGGTTAACCCTTTGCATGCTGGGAAATTTATCGTCTGCTAAAATGTCATCTGCTGAATTTCTAAAATAAGCATTTTCTTCGATTTTTTTTCAAAGAACACTATCAGAATAGCAAACAGTTTGGATCCTGATGAGACGCCACATTCTGTGGCGTCTCATCTGGATCCAAACTGTTTGCAAAGGCCTTCAAAATTCGGTTCCAGCACTGAAAGAGTTAACCCACGCTGACTGTTTCTTATTTCATCCAGCAGCATTAATGCTTCCTACAGTGCTTTGATACTTGAATGAATGTTGTCTGTGAACTCCCTCACCACACCCTCATCTCCAGACATTATTTTTACCTTTACATTGAAGTACTTTTTAGACTAATACAGAAGGTGGAAATTATTGGGTTAGTAATACAGAATGTCATTATTCTCAAATTGACCATTTGCTTAGCATCAATACTTCTTACTAAAATGCTTTGATACCATTCAACCTTTTTCCACTTAGAAGCAAAGTGTAAAAATGGATATGTGCAAACAGCATTAACCAGAACAGCCTGCGCAGAACTCGCAGTCTGTTCAGGTTTTATGCTGTTTGCTGCTCATCAGTATCTAAGGGTTGGAAATGAAGCCATAAAAATTTGAATCTAGTAAGAAAGGCCATAAATTTAACTTTCTAAGGGACCACAAATGCGTCGTAATAGGTATCTAAGTGGGAAAGAGTTAACCAATCAACACTCAACTCACTCTCGTCACCTGACCTCGTGTTGACCTTGACATTGACCTATTTATGCTCTTAGACTAATTTAACCCTTTCAGTGCCGGAACCGAATTTTGAAGGCCTTTGCAAACAGTTTGGATCCAGATGAGACACCACAGAACGTGGCGTCTCATCAGGATCCAAACTGTTTGCTATTCTGATAATATTCTTTGAAAAAAATCGAAGAAAATGCTAATTTTAGAAATTCTGCAGACGACATTTTAGCAGACGACAAATTTCCCAGCATGCAAAGGGTTAAATGGGTGACTCATTACAAGGCTTCCACAAGGGGCATTAGTGTTTCTTCAACTCTGCATCATACATGTTTATGAGAAACTTTGTACAATAATATTTAATTTAGAATATGCTTTGTTCAATTGTCATATTTGCTCCAAGGGAATCAACAGATATTGCTTGTTTGGAAATAGACGATTTAAAAATTTACCAAATTGGTATTGTTTTATCAATTTGAATGCATTTTGGGTTGTATTTTGATAAGATTGTTATAAGAAACAATTTTGCTTTTTTTTTCTCAACTTCTTAACTTAAGTTCATGAGAGAGAAGCACAAAAATAAGAAGCATAAAGAAGAAAGGAGTGCTCTGTCAGGGAAGAAGATACAACGCAAGATCAAGAAAACCAAGATTGACTTACAGGTACCCCAAGTCCGGCCCAGATTTGATATCGGCCACGCTCTGTGAGAGGGATGATACTTTCCACTTTTGTTGTGTTTTTAGCGCCACTGGCCAGAGGCCAGCAGGGCTCATGTCATGGTCCTGTGTCCGTCGTGCGTGCGTCCGTGCGTGCGTTGACTTTTTCTTTAAACATCTTCTCCTAAACTACTGGTCCAATTCTGATGAAATTTCTCAGGAATGTTCCTGGGGTGAACCTCTTTCAAATTTGTTCAAATTATGCCCCAGGGGTCACAAAATTGAAAATTTGCTTATATAAGGCCTATTTTGTGCAGACTTTCAAAATCCTGTCCTCAATAACCATTGGGCCTAGGGCTATCAAATTTGGTATGTAGAGACATCTAATCGTCCTCTACCAAATTTGTTTAAATTATGCCCCTGGGGTCAAATTTGACCCTGCCCCGGGGGTCACAAAATTGAACATATGCTTATATAGGGTCTATTTTGTGAAAACTTTACAAATCTTCCCATCCATAACCATTGGGCCTAGGGCTACCAAATTTGGTATGTAGTGGCATCTTATAGTCCTCTACCAAGTTTGTTCAAATTATGCCCTTGGGGTCAAGTTTGAACCTGCCTTAAGGGTCACAAAATTGAACATATGCTTATATAAGGCCTTTTTTGGGAAAACTTTAAAAACTTCTTGTCCATAACCATATGGCATAGGGCTACCAAATTTGGTATGTACAATGAAGTGACATGTAATAGTTCTCTACTTAGTTTGTTCAAATAATGCCCCTAGGGTCAAATTTGACCCTACCCCGGGGGTCACAAAAATGAACATATGCTTAAATAAGGCCATTTTTGTGCAAACTTTAAAAATCTTCTTGTTCCTTATTATAGAGCCAAGGGCTACTAAATTTGGTATGTAGTGACATCTAATAGGCCTCTACCAAATTTGTTCAAATTATTCCCCTGGGCTCAAATTTGACCCTGCCCCGGGGGTCACAAAACTGAACATATGACCTTTACCAGGGGTGATTACTGCAGCTGTGTGGCTGTGACCAACAACATCTTTTAAACATGAGATAAAACTCTGTCATTTAGTGCCATTTTAGATCAGATGGTGATTGCTTACAAAGGAATTGAAGTAAGAACATGTGTTATGCATTTTTTTCTTATAAACTGAAAAAAGTCTGGTTTTATTTAAATATGTCGAAAGTGACCATATATCCGGATAAAAATATTTCTGATGACATGTTAATTTCATGTCTTTTTTTGTAGTGTTTAAACCAGTTTAATAATATCTTATTGATTTTAAAAACACAACTTCCATGAACATAATTATTTCAAGAAAAGTCAATATATGATACTGCATGGTAAACTCAAACTTTGTATCCAAGAGATGGTGTTGGAATTAATGATGTGCAATGTTCTTAACTATCGTATATGCTGCTTTTTAATTACTAATGATTCATTGTTCCATTTGGGCATCGTGACTCATGAATTGTGGATATGATTCATATATCAATGATCCATATATATATATTTCTGACCATTTGATAATTTTCTTCATATAAGTTATGAATTGATCTTAGAAGTCAAATGTATACTTTATTAAATACATTTATAAATATAAAGAAATAATCTTTAGATTATCATAATATTCTCAGGCCTGTTGGTCTTAGGGATGTGTGGGTTGTTGATTATATTTTGAGATGATTGTTTACAAAGAAAGATGCTACTATTGTATTTGTTATAAATTTGTGAAAGGCTCTGAGAAGGAACCAGAGATTATTAACCCTTTACCAAACACTAACAGGATTTTACGGGTTTGTAGCTGACAACTTTATAAATAATTGTGATAAAAGGAGAAATTGCTCAAGATGAGTAATTTCTCCTTTTATCACAATTATTTCTACCCTACCTGATCATTTCCTTCATATTCCATTACAATTAAATTGTCGTCTGCAACCTCTTTCAAATTGGGACAGTCCAAAATGTGTCGTTTGGTAAAGGGTTAAGGCATTTTGATTCCTATGGGTCTTGTGAATCTGTTTCAAATCAAATGCGTAGATTTGATCTTCAGCATCTAAAAATATGTGAAACAGAAAGAACAACAATATCTTTTGGAGAGATAAATGTACCTACGTTATAAGCAAAGGACCTGTGCGACAATTCCCGGGCTTTTTAGTCTGTTAAGTTAACACCTTAGTAACGTTTTCCATATATAAAAATGCTCACCCTTCCAACTTTAAGCGCCAAGTGGGACGAGGGATAGAAAGAGAAAGTCACATGCTTGAGTACATTTCAACCCATGCGCATTGCACGCTTTTTTCGCATAAAAAAACAGTGGAGCGATACAGGGCCATCATGGCCCTCTTGTTCCTTGAAATGAAGACTGTTCTTGTAGAAAATCCATATCAGGCAGAAAGTGTCGTCCCTTATTAGCCTGTGCAAACTGCATAGGCTAATCTGGGACAACACTTTACCCTTATGTATTAACCTGTTCAGTGCTGGAACCGAATTTTGAAGGCGTTTGCAAACAGTTTGGATCCAGATGAGATGCCACAGAACGTGGCGTCTCATCAGGATCCAAACTGTTTGCTATTCTGATAGTATTCTTTGAAAAAAATTGAAGAAAATGCTAATTAAAAAAATTCAGCAGACAACATTTTAGCAGACGACAAATTTCCCAGCATGCAAAGGGTTAAAACCCCTTTTTACAGAGCACGGCCCAAATGTTTGAAACTCGTCACGTTGGCATCGGGTTGACTTCTGCATGATTCTTATATTGGTTCAAGTGGCATTCAGATGTCGATCTATGTTTTCAATAAAAAGTATTGTAGCCGTTAGAGGGACTTGTTCAAAGATTGTTGAAGTTTCAATTTTCTAATTTTTAGCTTTGCTGGCCTCTGGCCAGCGGGGCTTATGTCATGGTCCTGTGTCCGTTGTGCGTGCGTTAACTTTTTCTTTGAACATCTTTTTCTCCTAAACTACAAGTCCAATTCTGATAAAACTTCTCACAAATGTTCCTTGGGTGAACCTCTTTCAAATTTGTTTAAATTATGCCCCTGGGGTCAAATTTGACCCCTCCCTGGGGTCACAAAATTGCAAAATTGCTTATATTAGGCCTATTTTGTGAAAACTTTCAAAATTTTCTCGTTCATAACCATTGGGCCTAGGGCTATCAAATTTGGTATGTAGAGACATCTAATAGTCCTCTACCAAATTTATTCAAATTATGCCCCTGGGGTCAAATTTGACCCTGCCCTGGGGGTCACAAAATTGAACATATGCTTATATAAAGCCTATTTTGTGCAAACTTAAAAAATCTAATTGTCCATAACTGTGGGGCCTAGGGCTACCAAATTCGGTATGTAGTGACATTTAATAGTTCTCTACTTAGTTTGTTCAAATTATACCCCTGGGGTCAAATTTGACCCTGTCCCGGGGTCACAAAAATGAACATACGCTTAATATATCCGCGGCCCGCGAAATCTCTCCGCATTTTACACTAGTAGATTCTGCCTAAGCATTTTTAAAACGAGCGATATAATTGGCTGTCATTTCCCAATCTTCCAATTAAAATCGGTTTCTTAAAATGTGTTCGGTATTTCGTATGCAAATGGCGCTGTTGTAAAGCGATAATTAAGATTATTGAAATGACAAAACCAATCGAATTAACGACTGACATCATAAAGTTTGATAGGAATAATGAAATGTGTTTGTCAACGAAAAAGACTACGTTTTAGATACAAGAAACACATATTTTGTTTAGAAATGTGCACAGTGAATTTGTGTCACGGAAACCAGTGTTTCTGTTTGCAAATTGGAGTTCAGTTTACTTGCGAGGTAAAACAATTTAGAAGAGGATCTTTCGAACATGTAAATAGACAAACATGATTAGATTTATATGATAGTGGATCTGTGTATAAACAGATTCATATGCATATTCTGCTTTATTATGTTTGTCACGCTGTTCAGTTAATTGAAATAGCATTGAACTAAAGATGTGAAATGCAAGGTATTGAAAGGTAAACAAATTAAATATATTAATTTAATTCAGTTTAATACATCATTAACACAAGAAGAACACTCAAGTGTGTTTGTTTATATTTAGTCCATTAACCTTGTTTGTATATAACATTTTATATAAAATTTGTATTGTTTAGTTTGTTTTCTCCAAATGGTTAGTACATGCTGAAAATGGTGGTTTTCTGAATCCTGCGATAACTTTAAAAGCTCAAAATTTGTTCATGAAACTTGTAACATGGATAGATGGCAATATGGACATTATGCACGTCATTTCATTTTGTTCCTACATCAAAAATTGTGGTTGCAATGGCAACCAAAAATAAAATAATCTGAAAATGGTGGAATTTCTGACAATGGTGGAGCCGGTAGGGAACCATATTGCTTGACAATAGCCTTGTTCTTTTATGTTAACATTCTCAAAATTCTTGTTATATTATATTTATCCAAAAAAAATGAATGACATCATTTTATGAAAAAAAAAAAATCATTTTATGATTTATAAACAGATTGCAAAAAATATTTGTTCAAGATAAACTTAACAACAAATTGTTACATTGAAATAAAGTGATTTCAATATTCAGTAGCAAAAAAGTAAGGAAATTCAACTTAAAAAAAGATGTATCTATTAAAAGTATATTCTACCGATGCCATGAACAATCCCCTTGTTTATAACATGACTGTCGCTAAGTCTATTACTAGCAACCTATCAGAGAATAGGTCAGATACCTTATTTCAATATATGACAATCCTAGTATTTTTCAAAAACAAACATGACAGGTAACCAACATCAGATGTAAAAAGTAAAGGAAGTTAGGTCAAGCTAATTGTTTGTCATGATATCTCTTTAAACCTCACGCCATATGCAAGTAGTTTTGCCATAATCGCAACATCTTGATGAATTATAATTCAATTTTTTGTCTCATAAACATTTACGTTGAAAAAGCCTGCTCTACAAAGTAATAACAATCCTACTGCCTTTCGGCACCTCATGAACCTGAAAAACTCGTAACTTTAAGTTTCCTCAGGCAAATATCTTCTTTGTACAATAAACAATTTCTTCACCACGTTAACGATATTGCTACACTCACTAATGCCTCAAGAGTGAGTAAAGTTCAGGTGATCTACGTCATTAGGTATTTTGCATATGTCATGAACTATATAACTAACAGAAACTTTGAAACCCACAAACACTTTTTGGAATTTTGGAAAAAGATTCATGATTGAATGATGGAACTTTCATTAATCTTGTAGAACATGCGTAGATTTGATCTTCAGCATCTAAAAATATATGAAATAGAAAGAACGACAATATCTTTTGGAGAGATAAATGCACCTACGTTATAAGCAAAGGACCTGTGTGACAATTCCCGAGCTTTTTAGTCTGTTTAGTTAACACCTTAGTAACATTTTCCATATATAAAAATGCTCACCCTTCCAACTTTAAGCACCCAGTGGGATGAGTAGGGCTGTCACGATTCATCGGTATATCGCGGTGCATGTTGTGAAAAAAATCGCACCGCGGTACAGCGTTGCCGCACCGGTTTTTTTAATATTATTATATTAGCACAGATATAAATACATTACATAATTATTTTGATATAGATATCGTTTTGAAAAATGTAGAAGCGGTTCAAAAGGGCTAAATAAATAATCCGTTAATATCAAGGTCCAGCAAGTGCTTCCACTTGTAGATGTTTAACTTTCACGTTTAAAATACGGCGATGTATGGGTCCGTACCTTTTTTGGAATTAGGGACAGATTTCCTTTGCAAATAAGTTCATAATTATCCAAAAGATGTTTATTCTATTTCTTATTTTCTGTCTTTAGTATATCAATCGTTCAAAGCATGGCACTTCCGAATCATGTTATCTTAAGATTCTGAATAAGTCGAGGAAGAGTCAAAACGCTACGGATTTTCAATACGCTGACTCCGCATTTTGAACATGCCCTTGAAGCGTTCGATTTACACA
Organism: Dreissena polymorpha; assembly: GCF_020536995.1. Classification (NCBI taxonomy): domain Eukaryota; kingdom Metazoa; phylum Mollusca; class Bivalvia; order Myida; family Dreissenidae; genus Dreissena; species Dreissena polymorpha. The sequence continues at coordinate 68,980,941 of NC_068357.1, forward strand.
GATCGTAGTCATAGCTATTGTAAGCAACATGGCGGACATTTTAGAAAAAGACGCGAACAATAACAATGACTACTTCTATCAAGTTTATTACAGTTTCTTTTACAGTTTCTAGTCATACTATGATACCAGTGTTTTCTGATTATTGAGTTTAATAAAGTTTGTAAAACTTGTTATACTGCTGTTTTCTTCACAGATACATATTCTGTAAAATATCGCGGTACGTACCGCGATACAGTGTTGCCGTACCACGATATACCGCGGTACGCTCACGGCGTATCGTGACAGCCCTAGGGATGAGTGATAGAAAGAGAAAGTCACATGCTTGAGTACATTTCAACCCATGCGCATTGCAAGCTTTTTTCGCATAAAAAAAACAGTGGAGCGATACAGGGCCACCATGGCCCTCTTGTTTGTTATAGATTCAGAAAAAACAAATGTATCTTTATTGTGCAAAAAAACACTGACATAAACTAATATTGAAAATACAATATCTATTGAGAAATCTTCATTAGAAATTGATGAAATAATAAAGCGTTACAAACACAATATAAATAACTCTGATTGTTTGTGTTGTTTTTGTTATATTTTGTGACAATTGGTGGATTGCTTATATTAAGTATAAATGCACACTGTTAAGTGACAGACCCCATGGTGGATCTTTTTAATCCAAAGGTCAGTGGTTCAAGCCCATGTGGCGATTTTTTTCCATAAATTGAGCCGTGCTTTGTGAAAAGGTGGTCTAATGCATGTGTGAAAAGTGTTTTCCCAGATAAGCCTGTGCTATTCACACTGGCTAATCAGGGACGACACTTTACGCCTAAACTGGATTTTTGCTAAGGAAAGACTTTCTTTAAAGGAAAAATATCATAAAAGTGGAAAGTGTTGTCCCTGATAAGCATGTGCAGACTGCACAGGCTAATCTTGGACAACACTATGCACATGCGTTAAACCCCCTTTTCCCAGAGCACAGCCCATATTCTTGTTTTATACTAGATCTCCTCAGTTATGATATATACATTTATAGCATTTTATGAGGAACTAGAGCAAATTCCAAAATCTGGGAAGAAGACCTTTAAACGTTCACTTTGGTAGGTATTTTATTTAGCAGATCTGTTGATTATCAGTGACCTGAATATCTGTGTATGGACTATGAGTTACAGAAAATACTGGTAGACGTTCTTACACAACTGAGATTGTTTGTCTGAAAAGGTAATTATACAATATGATTTGTTTGTTTAATGTTTGCAGAGGGACAAGAACAGGGAAGAGTTACTGAACTTTCTGAATGCAACTATGTAGGAAACCTAAAGCAAATGCAGATAAAGATGGACAACTCTTTGTGGATCTGTTAAGTTGTTCTTGTTGATGCTCTCCCTTAGAATATAAAAAGTACAATAAAACTCGTGTCAGGCCATAACATTTATTATGCCCCCTTTTGAAGAAGAGGAGGTATATTGTTTTGCACATGTCGGTCCGTCGGTTGGTTGGTCCGTCCACCAGATGGTTTCCGGATGATAACTCAAGAACGCTTAGGCCTAGGATCATGAAACTTCATAGGTATAATGATCATGACTGGCAGATGACCCCTATTGATTTTCAGGTCACTAGGTCAAAGGTCAAGGTCATAGTGACTTGAAATAGTAAAATGGATTCCGGATGATAACTCAAGAATGCTTTGGCCTAGGATCATGAAACTTCATAGGAACATTGATCATGACTGGTAGATGACCCCTATCGATTTTCAGGTCACTAGGTCAAAGGTCAAGGTCACAGTGACTCGAAATAGTAAAATGGTTTCCGTATGAAAACTCAAGAATGCTTACACCAAGGATCATGAAACTTCATAGATACATTGATCATGACTCACAGATGACCCCTATTGATTTTCAGGTCACTAGGTCAAAGGTCAAGGTCACGGTGACCCAAAGCAGAAAAATGGTTTCCGGATGACAACTCAAGAACTTATGCCTAGGATCATGAAACTTCATAGGTACATTGATCATGACTGGTAGATGACCCCTATTAATTTTCAGGTCACTAGGTCAAAGGTCAAGGTCACAGTGACTCGAAACAGTAAATGGTTTCCTGATGATAACTTGAGAATGATTAGGCCTAGGATCATGAAACTTCATAGGTACATTGATCATGACTGGCAGATAACCCCTTTCGATTTTCAGGTCACTAGGTCAAAGGTCACAGTGACAAAAAACGTATTCACACAATGGCTCCCACTACAACTGACAGCCCTTATGGGGGCATGCATGGTTTACAAACAGCCCTTGTTTATGTTATGAATCTGCAAATCCAGAAGACAAATACTGGTGCTGACGTATATAAACTCTTATTTTGTATTATTTCAATTGTGAGATTTATTCTCAAGTGGATTTTGCTATTTATGTACTGAAGGGATATAGAAACAACGCAATCATGTATCTTGTAAAATCCAGAAAAGTAAGATTACTATTTCAGGTGCACATGTATGTCCTTAATTTGAATACCCCCCCCCCCCTGTTATACAATAATGGTAAATAATGCAACTTAAAGAAACTAGTGAACAGTTCTTAAAATGCTCTGTTCCACTATTTAGTTATTTAGTTTATTAAATATCTTCCAATCCAAAATGCATTTTTAGCATGTTTAAATTGGTTCAACGTTTCTTCCATGGATTATGTCATGGTTAGTATTTCTAAAGAAACAAACCAGCGTCAACTATGTACCCGTGTTTAATTTATTCTTATAATTTTGAAATAACTAAAACGTTGTTCATTGTTTACTGTTATGCTTTGACTGGTTTGTAGGCTAATTTGTTATGTGATTGTTCTGTTTTGAAATAAAAATGTATTTTTGTAAATCTTTCCGCTTTGTGTTCATCTTTAAAAACTGGCCCACCAAACATGTCTTGAATTGAGCCCCTCTTAGACCAATATCACTCAGCAAATTAGCGGTTATATGCCCCATGTTAGTTTTGCCTTTTTATGTCCCCCACTATAGTAGTGGGGGACATATTGTTTTTGCCCTGTCTGTCTGTTGGTCTGCTGTTGGTTGGTCTGTCTGTTGGTCTGTTTGCGCCAACTTAAACATTTTGCAATAATTTTTGCTATATTAAAGATAGCAACTTCATATTTGGCATGCATGTGTATCTCATGAAGCTGCACATTTTGAGTGGTGAAAGGTCAAGGTCATCCTTCAAGGTCAGAGGTCAAATATATGTGGCCAAAATCGCTCATTTTATGAATACTTTTGCAATATTGAAGATAGCAACTTGATATTTGGCATGCATGTGCATCTCATGGAGCTGCACATTTTTAGTGGTGAAAGGTCAAGGTCATCCTTCAAGGTCAGAGGTCAAATATATGTGGCCCAAATCGCTAATTTTATGAATACTTTTTGCAATATTGAAGATAGCAACTTGATATTTGGCATGCATGTGCATCTCATGGAGCTGCACATTTTGAGTGGTGAAAGGTCAAGGTCATCCTTCAAGGTCAGAGGTCAAATATATGTGGCCCAAATCGCTAATTTTATGAATACTTTCGCAATATTGAAGATAGCAACTTGATATTTGGCATGCATGTGTATCTCATGGAGCTGCACATTTTGAGTGGTGAAAGGTCAAGGTCATCCTTCACAAGGTCAAGGTCATCCTACAAGGTCAAACATCATATAGGGGGACATTGTGTTTCACAAACACATCTTGTTCATTTTGTATTTTAACCTACTGTCTGTTAACCATCGTTAGCTTATATTTCGTTCTAAAGCCTGTTCTTGTTTTTAATCAAGCTCCGGGTTTACTTAGTCCGAATGCCAACTTGGTTGGTTTTTTGGTTTTGATACTTACCGGTAAGCGTATGAACACGCTTCCCAATATCTAAAAGAACACGCTTCTCAATATCTAAAAGAACACGCTTCTCAATATCTAAAAGAACACGCTTCCCAATATCTAAAAGAACACGCTTCCCAATATCTAAAAAAGGATACGTTACACAACTGACCGCCACGATATGACAGAAATTCGGTTGAAAACGGTAAAAAAAATCCAACTGGCCACGCGAAATTGATCTGCCTTATGCACACGTTTCCCATTATTTCAAAAATACAACGCAATATACCGGTAACCGACCGACGTGATCGACTGAAATTCTGTTTGAAACGGCTTAAAAACCAACTGACCAAAATAAATATAAATACTGTTTACTTGAAGTTTATTTGTGTGGTGTCGGCTAAATGTACGTTTTCATCATAATATAGTACAAATATGTTTGATACATACAGTATATGTAGTATTTATTAAGTACGTTTACTGATGAAGTGCATAACAGGGTTGTAATTCACTAAGGAGATAATCCGTTAAAAATTACGCAGCATTACACTCCAATGTTATACGCAAAACGTTAGTTTAAGCTGCTGTTACAGAAACACTTAAAGAATTGATTTTCATATGTACGCGATTTTCGACTTGTTTTTCATTGACCGCCTTGTACTTAACCATACAAAATGTTAAGACTTCGATAACAATTCTTGCTCTACATTTCACTGCAGCGAATGTTTAAATATTATTCTATCTAAAAGTGTTGGGTAAGTTTACCTAACGATTTAAAGTGTTTGTAGAAGTCATTGCTAGCTTTATATATCGGTATTTAGCAATATCTAATAATACCTCTCTTCATGACCCAATGACCCCGGGTTGACCCTTCTTGTTTGCTCAACATGTTATCACAGCGATGTCATATTCGATCACTTGACGTAATATTTGGCTGTGGGACAAACGGCTGTACTTTGGAAACAGCTGGGTTCTTTTAAAGTAGTAGGTGAAATCGATATTCTTTTGTTTTCTGCTAACGGCAGACGATGAAAAATTGGTACATGTAGATTGTGTTTAATATTATTATTATATTCATAACAACTTAACGTTTCACAGTTACGTGAATAATAGTATCAAAAAAATGGACTTTGTTATGTAAGTTACTTCGAAGTCCTCGGCTGTTGTATATGAAAACTGCTTCTCCAAATTACGATATTTTTACAATACCAGAGAAACACACAAATACAGATTGTATGATAAAGATCAAGGAAACAATTTACATTACATTTTATACATTTAATTTTAATAAAACTAAATTCACAAAAGATGGCCAACATTTATGTATTTTTTACTCGAATTTTAAAAGAAATATGAGTTGGTGGGAGAAATGGAAATTAAATAAATAACTGTGAACTGTTGCCCTCCCCCTCGCACCCCGACAAAAATGTAAAAAAACGTTTTTTTTTGTATATTGAATATGAGGAAATTGGTGACATTCATAGCATAAAGCATATCATGAAACATTAAAAATATTTGTTTAAAACTCATTTTCTCTGAATGTTTGAACATTAAAATTACTCGTTTTTATTACACTACATATTTATACATGTATATATGGTTTTTGTTACTTTAAATGCCCATATATATATTCAAAAGATCGTGCATTTTTAGAACACTTGTCTCGTAATAAACTTTTTAAGTTCATGTTCAGAGAGCGAAAATGACAATAAAACATACACATTCGCATAAGTTTGTTTTATATCTTGCGCTATATTATGAACAGTATCGTACTACCAGTTCATACTTGTGCATGCCGGCGCATGTTTAGCGCGGGGAGATTTATATTCGTGTCGCAGTTATGACGTTCCAGTTGACACAACGTGATATTATTGAGCAATTACTCTTATGTACCACCCTTAACTGATAAGCCGGAGTCGCGGCGCGTTAAAGCCACTAGATTCAAAGCCGATGTTGGTTGACTCTCGTCCATAACAACACCCTATAGCTCAAGATCACGCAAAATATACACGTGCATTGTATTTCACACACGAAATTCACAAGGCTTGATACTGCAGCTATAATTCATAAGCTATTAAGTACAAACGAAAGTTAATTGATACTTTCTAAAACAATGTTATATTGAATAACGTACTCTTTGTCATGTATATTCAGACTATTGTCTGAAAACAAACTAATTCGCAAGTACACATTTACTCATAATTTCACTGAATTTCCAAGAACATTTGCTCAAAATTTCACTGAATTTCCAAGAACATTTGCTCATAATTTCATTGAATTTCCAAGAGCGCTTTCTTAACCATTTATTGAATCAAAGCTGCAACACACGTGTTTTTGCTTTTGCAGCTTTTAAATAGTTGTATTTTCATTGTGAATAAAATTAATTTTGCTTCAAAACAAAACGCGCGTTCGCAAATGAACATCTTTTGGCAGCTATCCTGATCGCATTTCGAACATTAACCCATTTATGCCTAGTGGACTCTCCCATCCTTCTAAACTGAATCAATTTATTTCCAAAATTAGGGATGTCTATTATATTTATTTCTATATTTAGAATATTTCTTACGGACATTCTTTTAAGCAAACAGCGCAGACCCTGATGAGACGCCGCATTATGTTTGCCAAGGCCTTTTTTCTAGACGCTAGGCATAAATGGATTAAATTTTCTCCGTAAAACTTACAAATATCATTGCTGTTTATTATACACTCGTCTATTGAGTTGTAAAACAATAAAAATAATAAAATGACCGGTCCGCGAGTCAAAGGCTTTTTAATGACCATAATTACGAGTACCTGGACAGATCGGTGCTTCAAAAATGACGTGATGTTATCAGAAGTGACCACAAGTTGCATGGGGTTAAGCATCCATAAAATTGCCTCAATTTTCGCCCAGCGGTCGGCTTGACCTTTTGCAAGACCAGGCGGTGTAGATGTGTTTAACGAGATTTTCATGTTATGTAAATAGAGAACATGAAATATTGCGGCGTTTCCCTTTGGTTCTGGAAAATTTCCAAATTGTTATGTAAATATTATCATATTCGGCAAGTTTCTCACATCATCAGAAAGCTAACTGGCTTTCGGGATCGGTCAGTTTGGTCCGAGAACAGACACGCTGGCGTAAACTCCAGAAATGATAGCCTCGTAATTTCGTAATTACACGTTTTCATTACCGGTATTAGACGTTATACCACCAGTAAAATATAGGTACGCCAGAAAAAAATGCCAACGAAGCAATACATCTGTTCTGGACTGAATCTCAAGAATGTTAAGGCGATTTCCGCATCGGTCAACGTGAACCATTCTTGCAAATTACCGGTACGTACACTGTACTAGAGAACGCACGAGACGATAATGTTCACATGATTGAGAAACTGGAGCCTAGGCTTTCATGGATCTTTGCACTTCCTGTCGCAAACAATCATAAACTCAATGTAACGCCAGTAATTATTGCAAACGCTACAGCTAAAGAAATGCAAACATTAACTGAGTTCTGGGTTTACAACTTTTCGAACATAATTTACATTTGTCTAACGTTTGTAGTGTGCTTCTTACGTCATAGAAACCCACACAGAACAATCCCCGAACAGGCACGGGTAAAAAGGAATTTATTTGACCGTTACCAACCCGTGAAAAAAGCACATAATGTGCACCACCCATATACCGGTAATAAAGACGTGTTATTGGCCCATGCCCACATTCAAGCAAAGGCATATTACTGTTTGCGAGTAACGGTAGATCTTACTGTGTCATCTTTCACATTTCCAGGTTTACATTTACTTGAAACATTGTATTGTCATGCGAAAAATGGCAGTCATTGTATATTAGAAGCATATTAGAAGGGGCAAACATTACCGAGTTAGATTTCCTTGTCAAACATTTGTGTTTTAAAAGGATTGAAAAAGCGAGAGCAAAGTATCACTTGGTAATATTTGATGAATTCCACGTTTTGCAGAAAAGACTGCACGTGTTTACGTCAGACGTGACTGCACGTATTTACGGCAGACGTGACTGCACGTGTTTACGTCAGACGTAGTGTGCCCTTTCCAATATACATGCACATGTGTGAAATTGTTAAATGGGCCGTGCTCTGTGAAAAGGGGGTTTAATGCATGTGCGTAGTTTCGTCCCAGATTAGAAAGTTTAGTCCGCACATGCTGATTAGGCTGAAAGTTTCGTCCCTGCGGACTGCACAGGCTTATCTGGGACGACACTTTAGTGTTTACACACATGCATTAAACCCATTTTTTCACAGAGCACGGCCCAAATATAGAATTCGTTTCTAATGTTGGATCAGATGGATAACCATCTTCGACCTAATTGATGTAGTTGAGCTTAAAAACGCGATTGTGTTATTACGACATCATGATCCATAACAAAAGAAGTTAAAGAACCAATGACCTTTCCAGATGTGCATGGTCAAATACATAGAATACGAGTGTCTTGAACTTTCCTTGGCATTGTGACCTTTCGTTAATTATATTTAAAGCATCTTAACGTAGAACACATTGCTCAAATTTAGCACATATTTATACGAATTAAAGTCCAATACGCGACAGTATTGTGATCTTTTTTCTCTGTATTGAGGCGCACGAGACGATAAGTTGATAAAAGGTAATTTACGTGCATGTTAATGACTTTTTCGTCGAGGGACCAAGATCCATAAACGCCTCAATTATTTTCTTCAATCTTTGAAAACGTCTCAATTTCGCTCCGTAATTTTATTTACAAAAGCACGTAGTACTATAATTAACACTCCGCTATTATTCCCAATTTGCCCCCATTGAAATGCTGCGACGGCATATACGGAGGGAAAGTTGTCGGAAAGGGCTATTTAAGGGTCATACCGGGAACTATTAGCCGGGCCCAATATTTTTGGACAGATTGGGTGTGCAATGCCCCCTACCGGACGGCCATATGTCACCTTGTACAATACTGCGTGTAATTCTCGGCCATTGTCCGCAACACTTCGCGTCATATCGGCATCCAAAGCGGGACCACTAATTGAAACACTCAAGAACATGACTGGGTATTTTTAGTATCAATATAATCTTATTGAGGCCCTAACATAGTAGTTCACCGACTGAACAATAGTTGTACGTTTTGTTTATAAACAAATATAATAAAAGTGAAACGTCAGATGCATAGGGCAGCAGGAGATAAACAAAAAATTTACGACATCCTTTATTTATCACAAGTGACCAATTGCCGAACTGTGTTACATCTTTTCGGAACATGTTTATTTTACGTATACATTGTACACATGTATGCATATAAAAATTGTGATGCAACTAGCCTTTATTTTTTCCAATCTTGTTGGCTTTTCACTTGGATTGTTTTACATTTTAACCAACAACCTCTGCAAAGTATCATGCACTTTAAAACACATTTTCCTAAACTATGAAAGAAAAAATAAATTAGTTTTTGCGTTCTGGCATTTAAATTACCGGTAAATCAATAGTGACACCATTAACAAAAAAAACCTTAGTGTAACTGAAAAGTCATTGTCAAATTACACTCTTAATTGCAAGATCCATGAAACGACTGAAACACCAATCCGTCGCCTTGAAAATGTACAAGAACAATGCGTTTAAAAAACAGATAACTTAAGTTCCCACGATTCGAATGGTCAGTGTTAAGCATCGAAGAGCTTATTCAGGTCTAAACATGCCTTAAACAACTTATTAAAATAAGACCCAATAGTGTCGACTCGATTTTGAAGGCTATAGACCGATTTACCCAAAGTGTGAGAAGGGCCTCTCAAAAGAGTATGAAAATCTTCAGAATGAAACTTGATTATTTCTGTCTTGGACAGCTGCGTGTTGACACATCGTAATTTCTATAATTAAACCTTTATAAACTGGTCGTTTCGTTTTGGTTTGACCTGACCCGGTATTGCACCAGCGATGCGGTAACACTGCGCAGGTGTGTGCGCATATACGGGCACTTGAGCGTGTCACGAGACGAAAATAGGCCAGATGCAATATGTCCGACTAAGGAACGGAACGATGTCTTAATTGAAAACGATGCCTTTATGGTGACACGAAATTAACACATGGGAACAATCTCTCGAAATGTTAATGTAATATGCGACTGCAAACTGCTACGGCGATTGTTCGGCGATTTCAACCTATTGCGCTGGTAATTAAACTCGGCGTTTTCAAAATGATCTAATTCATTTCTGTCACATTCGTAATGGTGTGGTTTGATAAGACGACAGCTATGTCAAAGGTCCCAGGTCGTTTCCTCACTGACGTCATGGTTCTTAAACATCGCGTAATTGTTTTGACATCACTATCATTACTGTTTAATTTCGTAAGGCATGGTCATCGGCAGAAAGGAGTTTTGAACGTGTTATCATTAAAGGAATGATGTACTATAGTTATATTCGTGTACACTCGTTTTTCCTTAACCAACTTTGTCATGCAATAAAATTAAAATTGTTATTTAATTTATATTGAAAATATGATATGCATGCAAACGTATTCATATCGACTAAGTTATGTTTTACGTGTGCAATTATTTTCTGTACGTTAATGCGAATGCTCGATTTTGTGACAAAAGGATAGTAGACTGATTGTTATCAAATACGTTTTATGTAGCACCGCCAAGACTAAACAATTAACTGTACATCTCAATCTGGTTGCTTTGAAATATTCAGTCATATATTGTTTCCGGATAAAAGTCCACTTTTTTCTCGTTGTAAAGATATCTGGTCAAACTTGATTGTATTTATTGAACATTTCGATAAATGAAAACAACATTCTGCGTCATACTGGGAAGTCAATGTAACTCAGCAGTTCTTCGTAAATTTTAACTGATTCGATCACTGCGATCACGTTTTAAAGGGATCTTTTCACGCTTTGGTAAATTGACAAAATTGAAAAAAGTTGTTTCAGATTCGCAAATTTTCGTTTAAGTTATGATATTTGTGAGGAAACAGTAATACTGAACATTTACCATGGTCTAATATAGCCATTATATGCATCTTTTGACGATTTTAAAACCTAAAAATTATAAAGCGTTGCAACGCGAAACGATTGAATAATTTGGAGAGTTCTGTTTTTGTCGTTAAATTTTGTGAAACTACGTAGATTGCTTATATAAGGTATAAAATACTTCATGTATATGTACTCGGCGGAATAGCTCAGTAGGCTAGAGCGTTTTTACTTCAGGACTCTGGCAGGACTCCAGGGGTCACTGGTTCGAAACCTGGTCCGGGCAATGTTCTTTTCCTTTTTTAAATTTTATTCTTGATTTTTTACTGGAGCTTTTACGATCCAATGTTTACATTAATCGAAATAAAGCATTTAATGAATAAGTTAAAAAATGCCAAAATCTGTGAAAAGGCCCCTTTAAAGACTTTGATTAAGCTCTGACAACAAGGTTTCAACCATGTTACTTAATAAAACTTCAGTTTTTGAACCATTACCAGTTTACAATGGGCTTTGGATTGTCCATCTGTTGAGATTGAAAAAGCAACCGCATTTAATTGCGAGAGTGCCAACTTGTTCGTCGTAGTATGAGGCATTTAAACATTGATTTTGTAAAAGGAATGAGTGGCGCTCGTTAATTTTCTAACAATCGGCTCCAAAAAGTGCCCTTCGCATAATGAAATGTTACCATTTTTGCGGAGAACACAATTTGCAGTAGTGCCCCGCGCAAAAACCATCGCTAAGAAGTCATTTAAACTGTCACGACTAATCTTTCCATCGCATTCAAGAATTGGAAACATTTAAACGGAGAGGAGTGGAGTGGATCGATCGTGTGCATCCGACGATGTTCTGAATACTCTTACTTAGGTCTGTATTCGAAATGTGTCCCATCAACTGTCTACCTGTATAATGTTTCCAATGATGGCCCTTTGTAGTATGCGTTGTATTATATAATGGAATAATCCATCAATAAAATTCGCCTTCCGACTGAATTATGCATACTTTTGGTACTTTTTGTACAGGTAAACGTGCAACCTCTCCAAACCACTGTTTTTATCACATACGTTCAATTAAAACTTTGAACATGATTGGGGTCATTGTGTGAGGGCATTGATCAAGTTTCATGAAATGACCGGCCATGTAGCAGAAGTATGCTTCTTATTGTGTTTTTTTTTATAGAAATTTCCGGTTTTACCTCCGAGTGCAACAACTCCATATCTCAATTTTTACTACAGATATTTAAGTAAAACATATATATGTGATATTTTTCTTTATCTCTTACCAAGATGTATATCTTTTACCAGCCTTTTAGCCTGCCCCCCTTATGTACTTATTTGGAGCCAGTTGGGTCAAGGTCACTGTTGCTTAAAATAGCAAAACTGCCCCGATTACTTTAGTTATTATTTAAATATTGTTCTGAAATTGTTTACGTAGGTAGCTAACTGATTACTCTATGTAACTCATACTTAAACAATGAGAAAAGATGTTTCCACTAAATAACTCGTTTTGATGTCGTTCTTTAATTTTGTTTGTTGTGGCTGTCATGAAGAGCTATAGTGGGATTGCATTCGGAGCCAGTTGTTATTCAAAAAGGAGAAAAAGAAAAACCTCGCATTTTGAAGGGGTAATTATACTCTAATTGAGTGCGGAAGTAGCTCAGATGTACACTTCTTGCTTTCAAAGTTAAAAAAATCCACTAAATTAATTGATAAGACATTTCAAATTTAGATTCCTTTATAGCTGCATTTCTTGTTTTAATTTAGAAATTTGCAGCTTTACATAAACTATACAAATACTACAGATATTCAATACCAAATATGTCTTTGTGGTCATAACATCGGGTGACTGACAAAACATGTACATTATCCTATCAAAGCGGAGGATCGTGCGCGCTGTCTTTGTAAAGTTTTAATTGTTCTTAAAACGAAGAACAGTGTTATTTTATCTACGGTTTCCGTCGTAAACGTAATTAAAATATGACTAAACGAGCTCGCATTGAGATGGTGTTAATGACTGAACTTTAATAAAGGCTATGTTATAAAAGTGATACTCTTTATACCGAAGTATTGTACAACGCCAAAGGAAGTAAAGCTTGCGAATATCGTAAAACTACAGGTGAAGGTTCGATATTTCGGCGAATTAACCCATTTATGCCAAGTTGACTCTCCCATCCTTCTTAATTGGATCAATTTATTTCCAAAATAAGGGATGTCAAGTATATTTATTTCTATATTTAGAATATTTCATAAAGAAATTCCTTTTAAGCAAACAGCGCAGACCCATATGAGAAGCCGCATTATGCGGCGTCTCATCTGGGTCTACGCTGTTTGCAATGTCCTTTTTTCAGGACGCTAGGCATAAATGGGTTAAAAATTAGATTGGTACGTGTTTGTCTTTTACTTAATTAACCACGTACATGTACTCTAAATATTTTATTGAACCACTACAGCTCTATTATTGTAGGCTTTATTTCATTAAATATAAAAATTAGTAATGATTATAATTTTGCTGGTGTATGGACGCAAAGATCTAAAAACAAGTTGCTACACATATGCAGCGTCACCATTCCAGTCTGACCTTGCCATGCCCCTTTCACCCACAAAACTGGGGTCGAGACACCCGCTTTACCGTAAGCAAATTAAAGTTTCAAGAGATGTAAGAAAGTTTAACTGCATTTTAACTTCTTACAAAATCTACCATTATCCATGAACTCAAATACTCGGCTCAGTTCACTGAGGGCATTTTAGATAAGGACAATGGTTTGGCCGGGATCCAATCGCACAAACTGCCGATAAATGGCATAATGCACCATAAATTCGGATGACTTTGCACCGGAATTGTTCACTTACGAACACGGCCAGGACCTTCAATAATATCTCACAGGAGTATAACTTAACGCATTTATTGCCTGTGCGCTCTTGACAACAGCGTAACAAAATGCTTAATGGCCGTATCATTAAAAGTTATCTGTGTTTCCTCAATATTTAATATAGCGCGAAAATACACTTAATTTTGTTTTAAGCGAAATTATTGAATATTCTGACAACCACTTTAGTGTACAACAATGATAATTATGAAACACTTCCGGTCGGCAATGGTTCCCGTTGAAATAAAACTGATTCATAAAAGATTGTTGCCACTTAGTACTAAGTAGTTAACATCAACCCCAGTATGAGAGCCATTGTACATTTCGTTCAAGTGATCCAATGAAAATGTGTGATGTGCTATAATAAATGATTATTATCGAGTATAAACTGATAACATAATGACATAATATATATTAATAATGACGTCCTTAGTATTGTGTGATTCACAACAAATATCGAACAAGGAAACAGCGCACTATAAGTTTATTTGTCGACTATTATTGCTGGTCTATAGACTTAATTGGCCATGGCTACTGTGTTCTCTGACTTTGTGTTGCATCAAATAATACGATCTAAGAAAATGCGCCGCGTTCTGGGAAAACTAGGTTAACGCTTTTGCTTAATTTGTCACCTCAGAAAAGCCGCTGCTGTCGGCACAGGCGTATCGGTGCGCCTCTATCCACTTTTATAGATTTTTTTCGATTGAACAATGTATCTTCTAAACGAAAATCCAGTGAAGGCGAAAAGTGCTCTCCGAATTTGCATGCGTGGACTGCACAGGCTTATCGGGGACGACACTTGTCGAACATAAATAAACCGAAGCTTCCCCAGAACGAGACTCACATATGGGCTGGTAGGTTCACAGGTCTGGAAACAAAAAGACGAAACCGCTTTTAAATACTCTTGTGCCTTTGAAAACAAAATACTATTACCAGGTTACATCAAGCTGTGACCATTTGAATACGCAACAAATACATTGTTGCATCAATCATTCATTGAATATATTCAATTGTTTGCATTTATAATTGTTTGTTCGAAACAACTTGTTCTGCTTGCGAAATACATACATTAATATACGTTTGTATTAATCGTAATTATGATAAGGAACGATTATACTACAAGCTTCGTTCTGGAAAAAGCAGTCCGCACAGGCTAATCGTTCTCTTCTAAACAAAAATCCAGTATATATGCGGAAATAGTCTTCCAATATTAGCCTGTGCAATCCAAACAGGCTAACTACACGTTATACATATGACTTTCAGCCCCGTTTTTCCAGAACGCGACTTATAATATGAACATTGTTGATAATGGGAACGGTGGTGGAAGTCACTTATAATCAAAACCGTTATTTTCGTTATGCATTATTCGTCAATACCGCACTGCTTTAAGCTAAAGATTCTGTGTTTGTTCGTGACTCAAGTTCGTCGCATCGTTTCTTGTGCAAACTGCGCTACGTTTATTGCGGGTAAATATATTTGCAATGCAATACACGTTTTATGTAGCAATTTATTGCAAACTGTTACACCGAGCCAATAAAAATCGGCTCGACCATTACCGATTCGTTCTTAATAAACGTTGAAACGCACCTATCAGTCAACATGAGTCGCGTTCTGAGAAAACTGGGCATAATGCATGTTCATAAAGTGTCGTCCCATATTAGCCTGTGCGGACTGCACAGGCTAATCTGGAACAACAATTTCTGCTTTTATGATAATTTTCGTTTAAATTAAGTCTCTTCTTAGCAAAAATCCAATTTAGGCGGAAAGTGTCGTCCCTGATTAGCCTGTGTGGATTGCACAGGCTAATCTGGGACGACACTGAACGAACATGCATTATGCCCAGTTTTCTCAGAACACGATTCATATGTTCTTGGGCGCTATCGAGGTCCAGCGGAGACTTCAGAATAGAGAACAGACTAAGAACCAAGAAAAATACTTCCTGCGTTTGAATACATACAGGCCACCACTGCAAATGTATGTCATTAAGAACGTGTTGTAAATGCGGGCTGTAGATTGAGGTGGTTAATGCCAAGTTTGACTCAAAATTTAAGAAATTCTTGAATATTCCAATTTGAAAAAAGTCTTTATTTTTAGGCTTAGGTCCACGAATTGCGTGGTGGGAATGTGGGCCCAGAAGATCTTCAATCAGCGTACATACCAGCGTAGAGTGAAAATATTGCGCTTTGCTTCTATATCATAGATTGAGCAAATGGCGACAAAAATATTTTTGTTAAAAAAACGATGAAAACGGGATAGTTCATACATATATATATATATAACAATATAACTTCCTGGAATAATATTTTTGATACATTATTTAGGTAAAATCCCTTGTTTATTCCTTGCGACGGATTATTTAAGTTAATTTCAAAAGCTGTCAATTTTATCGATGTAAAATACACAAAACATAACCATGGCAACGACAAAACAACCTTACCATTTTATGTTTACATGTATACAAAAGTTATAGTGTCCTGATAGTCAGATGGTGTCTCGGTGCATTATTTTACCCAAAAAGCAAGTATTCTTGTCTGGTGTTAAATAGACGTTTTTTACTACAACGCTTTATTATTATGTTGAACATGTATTATACCGGTACTTACACAGCCCAATATTAAAACGGCAAGTATTAAAATATGTATTAAAGGGGCCTTTTCACAGATTTTTGCATATTTTGTAGTTAGTCATTAAATGCTTTATTTTGATAAATGTAAACTTTGGATCTTAAAAGCTTCAGTGAAAAATCAAGAATCATATAAAAAAGGGAAAAAATGTAGCTCGCACCGGGGCTCGAACCAGTGACCCCCGGAGTCCTGAAGTAAAAACGCATTAGCCCTCTCGGCTATTCTGCCGAATGTTAATGCATGGCGTATTTTATACCTTATATAAGCAATCTTCGTAGTTTCGTAAATTTAAACGACAACAAAAGAACTCTCCAAATTATTCAATCGTTTCGCGTTGCAGCGCTTTATAATATTTAGGTTTCTAAATCGTCAAAAGATGCATATAATGGCTATATTAGACTATGGTAAATGTTCAATATTACTATTTCCTCACAAATATCATAACTAAAACGAAAATTTGCGAATCTGAAACAACTTCTTTCAATTTTGTCAATTTACCGAACCGTGAAATGATCCCTTTAAGGTTTTCGGATTACTAGTTAAATAAAATGCAAATCAGTGATTATGTTTATCAGCTGTACAAAAGCTTTTGCTCTGTCTTAGGAAATATATCAACTGGTGGACGATGTCAAGAATAAGCACTCATTTATTCCGTGCTGATACTTATTTCTAAGGGGCCAAATGAAGAGAACTCGTGATCTTTGCACGACTTTACCAAACACTCAACGGAATGAAAAGAAAAGATATTTTTTGCTTTGTAAACGTTTGCATGACTTAATTATTCTTATATTTAATTATAGACGAATCAAGATTCAATAAAATATAATATAATAGTCATAATCCACGTGCAAAACCAGAAGCAGAAACCCATAATGTCCAATAATTACACGATTACCAGACAGCGATGGTAATATTTCATACGCTTAAATCCTCAATTCGCTCCGCGTGGTTTACCATTTCAAACCCGGGCTTTCCTTTTGAAGTGACATCCCACGGTCATCGTGCACTGTACCCGGAGACGGAACGGCCACTCCCCTTGGCTTTGATTACGTGCCTTATGCGCGTGGGTTCATAAGGAGTTCTGGTTAAACTGCGTATGGATATAACAACCCTGCGCGAACTACATTGAATTTTGCACGCTAGGCCTATTAACGCGATTATTACAGACTAAACTTGACTTTTACCATTATGCATGTTACCAGTATTAACGTCTTAAAACGTTGATATTTCGAGTTGCATAAGTATGTGTTCATAACAAAGTATTTAAAAAGCCACGAAATAATTTCATATAGGCGTCGGCGCAACAGAAGCGCGTATTGGTAGAATATTATTACGAAAAAATAGTAATTTCAAATCTAATACAATCACAGTCATACAAATGCTTTTCACTCGCTTACCATTCTCGTCGCATTAAACTTTATCTAAAATGCCGATAAAAATGGTGTACTTTTACGGTCATTCGTTTTTATTCATAATAAATGCACAATTTTTCGTCTTAGGTAATATAACCGAGCGCTTGAAGATTAATAAAAAATGCATTATATAATTTAAACAAGCAAAATAACATTCGTGACTAAGGAAATTATAGTCAAGAAATGTCTTTAAAAAAACGGCTTCAAAATACATGCGCACATACAAATGATCGGTTAAGTGACTTTTGGACCACAACTTGACCACAACTTGTGATGTCGCCACCAGACAACTTAACTCGGATCCTAGATTCTACGAACACTATAAGAACACTTATCTGAACTAAAACACATTTAACGGTTACTCAGAAATTAATATCT
This sequence comes from Dreissena polymorpha, assembly GCF_020536995.1. Lineage (NCBI taxonomy): Eukaryota > Metazoa > Mollusca > Bivalvia > Myida > Dreissenidae > Dreissena > Dreissena polymorpha. Next base: position 68,998,973 of record NC_068357.1, read on the forward strand.
GGGATTGGAATACTGAAAAACGACCTGATACTGTCCGATTTTTTAACTTAAAGAAACATTAATATAATTGTTTCACTAAATAAAATAAAAATAAATTTGTCAGTAAAATAAAAATGTGTACATAGTTATTTTACGAAATATACTATATCAGTAATAATTTAAATAGCGTATTCTTACTACACGGATAAAACTACAATAATTTGGATAGAATTTAATAACTCTTTTCAAAAATGTAGTATAGTTTGGTGAACTATTTTAAACATTATACGTTGGTCAGAATCAGGTGAAAAGGTTGATAAAAGGCTCGCTTGTAAAGATTCACAACCTAATTGCAATTCAAATGAAATTAACATACACCGTACGTTTACGAATATAATTTCACCATTGACTAGTATTTAAAATTATCGAAACTAAACGCTTGCTCAACGAGTATGTGCACTTTTTGATCGAAAAGTTCCTCGTGAATGGAATCTTAGTAATTACTATTTATTGAGCGCTCATGTAGGCTAAATAAATAGTTGTTTTAAAGCGAGATTATACGATTTTGTCAAATATTTATGAATTGATATAAAATGTGTAAAAAAACTTATTATACATATTTCAATTTAAATTAAAATAAAAGTTAAGAAGAACATGTATTAAAAACGCGAAATAAACCAGATATTTAATTCTGAAATCGAAAATGTATGTACAGTCGAATTCGCAAGCATGTATATCATGCATGTACGATGTGAATCTAAATTTAGTTAAATGCAGATTCGTTCATACGACACGAAGGCACGATTGTGTTTTACTGATCTTTTTAATTTCCTGCAACGATATCTATACATACGACACACGAACACTAACTCCGATCCTAGTAAAAAGACGAATGATTCGGTTATTGTAGGAAAATATGTACGAAATATATTCGCCACAATCGGCTCGGGGCGCTAATTTGTCCTTGCTGCGTTTTATGAAATTCGTCTTTATGTATACTTTTTCTTGCCATTTTTGTGTTATTGTAACTTATTTTTATCATTATATTACCATTTAACACATACACAAATCGTATAATCTCGCTTTAATACGTGAGCGATAATATGGTTACTTCGTTTTAAAGCGAGATATAACATCGATAGTACGAATTGTTTTTATGTATAAGACGCATGCATTTTACAACACGATTCGTATTTATAACGTCAGGTGGTCGATGCCGTAAACGGTTTAGATACATTATATTGAACGTAAATGCAACATCAAGTTTTCGCATTAGGCACAATGTTGTTCCTTTTCACTTACAACCCCACAGGTAAAATATTAAGGTATTCGCGCTGAATGTCCATAAGTCGCCATCTTTATTTATACAGATAAACAATCTGATATTGCGGCTTGTAATTTCAAATTCGTGAGTTCTTTAAAATTTCCTCAACTGCGAAAAATTAACATAAGATCTATTTTGAGTTTTAACTTTCAATGACACGTGAAAAACGAAAAACGAGACCGACATTTTACATTTGTTTCCATGTTAATACATGTAAAACATATCCTGGCTATAAGTCATTCCCCATGACCTGCCAATCATATCACGGGTCAACATCTTGCATGGAAATCCCGCGGCAGGTGTGTCTGTGACGTATGGGAACCAGGCGCCGTACCATCAAAGGAACCAACCCCGTCATTTAGCCTTGTTATGACCCCACGTGTGTTTGCATGTTTGCCTGATTGTTTGCAGAACTCTACGGGCAGCCATTACCATTGGAATCGAAACCGGAATGCTGAAATAATTGGCACACAACTGTGGTTTGTTAATAGCTTTAGAAAAGCAAAAAAAAAATGAGAGTGCCTTTAGAAGAATTTACGTTACTAGTTAATATCACAAGAATGCCTGATATTGGTTTCTAATCTGACGCCATATTACATGTTCCAGTTTTAATTTGAGCCATGGTGGTTGCGTGGACGCACCATATCGGAGTCTGTACCCGATGCACATGGTTCTGAAAAATATCGGAAATTATCTGTAATGAGCTCTGAATTTTATTCGCTAATTATCTCCGTAATGGTTGTCTAACAAGCGTCCGTCTTCGCTAACCAATAACTCACGACGGCGTGGCTTATCAGACCCATGATTATCCAATAGGAGAAGCCAGATTGCGTTATCGGAACAGATTAGGCACGACGCGAGTAATTTTAGAGCGCGAAAATGACATTCTTATCGTAAAAATTTTCAGATAATTATAATTGCCTCATGATTACGCGTAAAGACTATTCATGATTAGCTGTCATCTCAACTTCTGCGTGAACTTTCTACCACAATTGATTGTAAAAATGATAACCGTCAAAATAACACAGAAATTCATCCGGTGTTTCACTTTTAATGTTATAAACCTTTTGTAACCTTTAAACTTTTGACTTTCCTCTTTTAATAATTCACATGAAATTGAGCGACGTTTTCACTTTCGACCTAACCTAGTGTTTTATGACGGTCATGCCCAAGATGTATATCTGTTACAGCCAACAGTCGCATGTCCGTCTTGAATCTATCAGTGTTTGAACGTTTTTACCAGTTTTATGTCTGTGTTGCCGGGGTCTTTGTAAGATGCATTTGATAGCTTTCACCCCAGTTAACCAAAAGCCTGATTCATCGGCAATCATATGATCTTAGAAAAGTCTGTGTTTGCTTGACCCTGGCGGACTCATAATTATAAGTATTGAAACTTGCTTGTCAAAATTTTCATCTGTTTCAGTAATTGATGCGATTGAGATAAGTGGCACTTTTCACGTAGCATATTATTGCATTTTTATTCCCGAGTTCCAATGGAAAGCATATTACTGAATTTTCAGTCTTCATTTTTAATGGTAACATATTACTGCAGTTGTATAATTACGTTCAAATGAAGGATTTTCGGCATTTTTAATAAGACGCCGTAATTTGAGATCGTACCAAAACATAAACTGGGTTGGATCTGTTTATGATAACTTACGCTTCTGTATTCAAGACTTGAATACAATATACATTTTTTTCTGCGTAAAACTAAAAGAAATATTATGTAAACAGACGTATGTATATGACATAACCACGGCTTGTTATGCCTCTGATGACACATAATGCCTGTTACAAATACAAGCAAATAAGTTTAACGTTACAATTAAGCCTCGTTCTCTGAAAACTGGACTTGCATGTTCGTAAACTGTCGCCCCAGACAAAACACTTTCCGACCTCACCTTATTTCTCTTTAGAAGATACCTCTTTGAAACAAACAAATCCATTAAAGCGGGAAAAGTCATCCATGATTAGTCTGTGCGGACTGCACAGTCCAATGTGGGATGACACTTTACGCACCTATTCATATAATGGACATGAAATAATAATTAACGGTAATCAAGATATTTCATCGTCAATAACATGAACGGTAATTATACAATTTAATGATTACCACATCGATATTACCGGTAGTTTACCTATTTCAATGCGTTTTATTTTGTACTTTGTTCGTTATAATACTTCCATTCAAACGATATTTCAAGTCAAGCGTCTGTGCAACACTATTAGTTTCAAATATAATACAGTCACAGTCATGCAAATGTTTTTCACTTGCTTATCATTCTCGTCGCATTACACTTTATCTAAAATGCCAATAGTAAAACGATGGTGTAATTTTACGGTCATTCGTTTTTATGCATAATAAATTCGTATTCGAATCGTAACCAAACGCTTGAAGACAGATCGATAACAATCGCATACAGATGATTTGTTGGATCTTATTAAAGTCATGTTACAACAGTCGCCTGATTAAATCCGTAACGATGACCGCATTGATGTACCACACCACGATCAAGATAATTGAAAATGACCACTGGCTACCAAAGGTTTGATCAGGTGTCCCTCTGGCAACGATCTTACACTGCCACTCTGCGTTCATGCATGTATCGCGCAAAATTGTATATAATATACCAAACTTTCCACTCTAGCGATAAATAAACCTCGGTATGTACATTGAATGGAATAAGCTTGTTACAGGATGATATGGAATAAGCTTGTAACATGAAGATACATACCTTTTTTACACAGGCCACCGTAACCGTTTCTGAAGAAATTTTTCTGGCAGCGCATGATACAGCCTCATTTAACCCATTTATACCTAGTGGACTCTCCCATTCTTCTGAATTGGATCAATTTATTTCCAAAATTAGGGATGTCAAGTATATTTATTTCTATATTTAGAATATAACTTACTGAAATTCCTTTAAGCAAACAGCGCAGACCCAGATGAGACGCCGCATCATGCGGCGTCTCATCTGGGTCTACGCTGTTTGCAATGTCCTTTTTTCAGGACGCTAGGCATGAATGGGTTTAGCCAAGACAAACACTCATTACGCACGAGATCGCTAGGCCTGTAGGTCAGTTCAACCAGGCAGGTGAAGTAATGAAATAAGCTTATTATTTCTTACGTAATTCTATCTAAATTGTATAACCATATACTAAATAATGCACGGTTACTCACTGACAATACACTTTCGCTGATGCTTTGATTTGGCATACATGCCTTCGCTTGATAATAGCATTTAACCATGTATTTCTTCATTTATTAATGGTTGTATGTTAATGGGGGCAGATCGCGTGTGTGCTGCGTCTCTAAAAAGTACCATTTGCTTCCGGAATTAATTTCAGTACGTTTTCGAGTGTACCTTTTGATAATTAAAGAAACCAATGATAATCGATAATTGACAAAAACGAACGAAATTAGATACTTACAGTTATCACACCTTTAGATATTTCACATAAAATAATTGGTTAATAAGTGAGACATGCTACGCTGTGAAAGGAATGTGAATGATACATGAACTATAAAACCAAGTCTTAATGAATGTTGCTTTAAAGGGATCTTTTCACGCTTTGGTAAATTGACAAAATTGAAAAAAGTTGTTTCAGATTCGTAAGTTTTCGTTTTAGTTATGATATTTGTGAGGAAACAGTAATACTGAACATTAACCATGCTCTAATATAGCCATTATATGCATCTTTTGACGATTTTAAAACCTAAAAATTATAAAGCGTTGCAACGCGAAACGATTGAATAATTTGGAGAGTTCTGTTTTTGTCGTTAAATTTTGTGAAACTACGAAGATTGCTTATATAAGGTATAAAATACGTCAAGAATGTGTACTCGGCGGAATAGCTCAGTAGGCTAAAGCGTTTTTACTTCAGGACTCTGGCAGGACTCCAGGGGTCACTGGTTCGAAATCTGCTCCGGGCAATGTTCTTTTCCTTTTTTTATTTTTTTTCGTGATTTTCTACTGGAGCTTTTATGATCCAATGTTTACATTTATCAATATAAAGCATTTAATGAATAAGTTAAAAAAATGCCAAAATCTGTGAAAAGGCCCCTTTAAGATAAGCCATAACATCATTTGGTATCAACTTGGTTTCCATTTTACCCAAACTTAAACAACTGCTCAACTCTTTGTTTTTAAATAGTTAATTCTTATCTTGATACCTCCATCAATGGCTACAAACAAATACATCGCATATTATTACTTATCATAGACAGTTGAGGAGTATAAACAATATTGTATCCCGAGTAGAGTGATGTGAACCGAGTTTGAAGGCCTCGAGGTAGGATGGAAATATTAACTGTAGTCCGAAATATGCTTATGATATTCATGTTATAACGAACAGACATTGTGACTTAAACAACAAAAGTGCAGAAAGGATTGAAAAATCAAAGGCTCATTTAGATTGAGCATCGTTTAGATACTTTCATGAACGCCCCAGATTATAACCTCATGTGGATTTTTCGGAAAATCATGGTTGCTATTATTTGACCCACGTGCTCAGCATATTTACAATTAGAATGTGAATAGAGTACATTCCTTTCGTACGTGATGGTGTAGTAAAATGCTGCAGGGGTGGGTACATGAACAATTTAACATGTGAATTTAATGCGAGTTATAAAAATATATATTTATATAGCTCTGTGTTGCTTTGTACCTGCTTGGCTCTTGTATAAAGAGCTTGTCATTTTGGTCTTTGAAATTTACTGAATCCGTATTGAAAACATCAAATTGGCGAGCAATGCGTACAAGGAAACTTTCCCCTGGAAATGTAACTTGATCGGATGAGACACACATTAAGTTGTTTCCGCCTTAACATTACTTAGTTTCGAAATCGTTTCTAGGGACTAAACAAAATCCTGCAAATGTTTTTCTATCGCATAAATACTTACAAGATGATTCCTATAGTATTATCTTTCGTGTTTGATCAAGCGGACTGCTGGTGTAATATTCCCGGAAATACCATCAGCGTGTTTCCCATCGATATAACATGAAATATATGATGTTGCCCAGCGTTTCACGCAACTTCACCTACGCTCGACCTGTTCTACGTAAAGTTTATCTTAATTGGCATCTGGTGCCTATGACGTTATATAATATAGATTACCGAACTGAAGCTGGTGCTGGCATTTTTGTTTGAACATATAACAGTTATCTTACGCAGTTGTTCTTTCAGATACATGTATCTCGATCATCATTTTTCTCAAACGCTTTATTACTCCTTCTTTACTCTTTGCTCTTCACAACGTGTGTTACATCTCACGACAGTAACCGAAAGATTTTCCAAAGAAATGTAACTTTAAAAGATCCGCAATGTGCTATGAATTTAGGGTACTTACGTATTTGTACGCTATCCCGGCCCAACTCGATGGTGCAATCTGAGATTTTGCATTTTAGATCTCACGTTAGACTCCTCCAGCAACTGGGCGCTATATGGCCACATTGATTCATTACTTTTTATTCTTTAATAAACTAATACTAAATTCCTAATATTGGACTATAAATACTGTTATATATTGATTTTACTAACAATGTTTCATAAAATTTGTTTAGGCTCAAAAACTTAGTAAGGTTTATATCTGAAGCGAATATACGTTTGAGAATGAATTACATGCAAATATGTGCCTACATTTAATTGATCGTATCGCTGAATGAATGTGTATTTTGTGTATGACATGGAAACGACTCTCTACTAAACGTAAAAGCAGCATAACGGAAAAGTAAAAAATCCGGGTTTTATACAAAAGCAGGTAAGTATTAGATTAAGACAAGGCGGGTTCTTTCTCGATGCTTGAAATACATTCCTTACTCACTCTTCATAAGAGCTATTACTACCGCAATTGCCGGAATTAAGGATAAGGAACAAGTATGATTCATATTCACAACAGAACTGCTAAATATAGCATACGTTAAAACGTATACATGTGTCTTTATTCGTCGCACCTGACCTATGACAAGATTTACAAATCATTTTTAGCGCTTTGTTGACGTGTAAAATCACACGTGGCAATCCAAACGTTAAATTTATCTTAATAAGCGATCAGAAAGATACATTAATATTCACTAAAGACACATATTTATACGGCCATCAGCTACAATAAAGTTCATCAAATTATCAAAAGCCGAATCGAGAAGGACTCAAAGGGAATGCATTTGATTTATAGCCGAAGAAATGTTTTATCAAAGCTATCAAGCGGTGATATTTGGAGAAGTTTCGTATCTAATTTGAAATTATTCCGATGACACGTGCTGATAGTCGACCACGCGCGTGCGCGGACATGCGCATTAAACTCACTTCTAGATGTACACGGTAAAGTGAACATTTACACATTTAAACCATTTGAACAATAACTTTCTAGGCATTTCTTTTAAGAAGAGTTGACAAAATGACGTTATGCCCGTAAATGTTTCTACAAATGTATAAGTTTTGATTATAACAATCCAAATGAAGGTATGGCAACGTGTAATTTACAGCCGTATTATTCTCATTAAGGGTGTACATGTAATGCAATGGTCATGTTTGATGTTTCTGGAATATCGATACGCTTATTTTCGTGCTCATTTTCCCATGGAAGTTGTGGTTTTGGGGTTTAGAACGCAATCATGGTCAGCAAGATCTTTGCCGCCAAGACTAAACAAAATTAGTCTGGCATGATGACTTCCCGAGTGTTGAGCAAGTTCCATAAATTAATGTAACGGGCACCGATTTCAAAGTGCCTCACTTGGCGACACGATGAATGCTGTCAAGTGTCAAAGAAATTCCAGTGCATGCCTCATGTTGTGATGCCTGGGTCTGCTATTTCAGTTCCTTAGCTGGATGCCATCTTGACCGTTGAAATGTCCGGTGCACTACTCGACCTGCGATGACCAGCGCCTTGTCACATCCTGGTAATCATGCGGAACAGCGCGCATTCGCTAATGCATGATAAATGGGCGTGCTTTACTGCAATCGAGTGAAATAATTGCAATTTCATATTCAAGACGATGTTAGACGGGCAAGATGGTTACATCATTGGCCAGATGCACGAATTCCCCGTGCCGGTGAGGCTCCCCGACCTAAATCCCTGTAGCGATGGCAGTTGAAGTCTTCGTCTGTTAGTGTAATTAATGATTGCGCGGTATTTATATTAAAATTATTGCCGGCTTTGAAATGAAAGAACTCTTGTCCGTTTAATGGCTTAAAGATGCTTATGGGCACGCTATGGCCTTTAGTACCAGTATGATAGCTGGCTTTTCAGAGGTTAATACATTGTATCTGATTGATACGACGTTATGATATGTTATGCATAAACCAAGTCCGATGTACATGCGAACGAAGTCAGTGGTATGCACCGGTTACATTTGAAAACAATATTGTTATAACACATGTTCGAATATCAATTCAAGATCAATAATACTAATTAATAAGAATTGCTGTCGTTGAGTTTATTTTTTACATGATAACGCCCCCTTGGTGCAAAACAGTACTATGTGCCTTCTAACGATCATTAATAATACCAATAACTCCAATATAGTTGTATCTAGCCCAATATCATTGTTACGTCTGATTGCGCTCTGATGGACACGAGCCATACAAATTTGATCTTGTTTTTAGGGTCCCCGTGACTTTTCGACACCTACCATCCAGGCAGCAAACCACAAGCAACAAGCCAATACAAAAGTTTGTCTCTGATTACATTTTCATTGAACAATTTAAGCACGCTGAACTATAAATATAAGCGTCATATTGTGGAGTTAGTTTACTAAAGTAATTCTATATTAAAATTACTGCAATATTGGCTTGCAGTTTACTACTTTGGTAAAGTAATCAAAACGATGTCAGAGGATCAGTATAGATTGTATATGGGTGTAAACAAACAACAGAATCTTTTAAGATCTACAAGACTAGACACATTTTTGAAGGCACGTCTTAAAAGCGGAATACAAAATATTAAAAAAAAAACATATAAAACAACCCATCCGCAACGCTTAAAACAATGAAGTTGTTGCAAAAAATTACCATTCAAATGAGAATTTTGGAAGTGTTAAAAAATTAATTAAAAAAACAACAACAACACTGGCAACAATTTTACAGACGTTTAAGCCTTTTTAAGCGACTAAAGAAAAATCTTTAACATATATATGTTTTTTAATTAATTTAATTTAATTTAATTATTAACGTTTTCGTATCGAACCGTATGTGCATTTTCGGCAAATGGATCATTTTAAGCATTGCTTTTACACTTTTTAACTTGTTCACATTATCAATAACCTGTTTTCCCGTTCATGCAACCGAATACCTACCCGCCCGTGGACGATAAACTCTAGAAGCACTTTTGAAGGGCCTAATATTAATTAAGTCAAAATAGCAACGCGTTACCCCTCGGTGATGGATTGCGACGTAACTGGCCCAGTAACTGACGTAACGTTACGTAACCGACCCAGTAACCTGCATGTGCGGTGATTTTTATATTTTAATATGTATTCAACCAAAAAGGGTTCAAAGCTTTGGATATTTAACACATATAATGATTACATACAAAAGACAGTATCATTTTATGATAGAATTACATCAGTCCATATATTATTTGATAGAGCTATGCAAATAAGTTGTGTAAGAATCAATGCCAACATAGCAAATATTTCTTACCGATGTAAAATAAAACTAATAAGCATGTAGTTGCACATGTTCGAGGGGGTAGGGCCTAGGGGAATATTTATATATTCCGCGAAACATGTCTACGATATTTAGTTAGTTAGTTTTACGGAACAAACATGTTGCAAGTTAAGTTGCAAACGTGCATTTTGTATTGACAGAAAAATGCTCATCAATACTCGCTTCAACGGCATTATCGGACACCGAACTACGATATTAATCCATTTATGCCTTGTGGACTTTCCCATCCTGCTACATTGGATCACTTTATTTCCAAAATTAGGGATGTCTAGTATATTTATTTCTATATTTAGAATATTTCTTACAAAAATTCCTATAAGCAAACAGCGCAGACCCAGATCTGGGTTTACGCTTTTTGCCAAGGCCTTTTTTCTAGACGCTAGGCATAAATGGGTTAAGTCTCACGCGCGGGGCATATTTAACATTATTATCATTTTACATAAATTAATTCATAACAATTCCAAATATTTTGAGTTAAAACTTCAAAAATTAGAAGTAATGAAATTCAAGTTCAATTTGAAGTTTTCAAAGCATAATGGCATGGATGTGTGTGTATCTATTTATATAATACTTAACTATTGCATTATTTATGTAACATAAATACTTGAAACCAACGAACATGTTTCGCAAAATATTTCCTAAAATTAAGATAACACATACACAATCAGTGTTCTTTATAGCCATAGGCAGCATTTCAACGCTAGACGTGGTATGGTAGCATAGATTTAACGATAAACAAAATGCTGGTTTTTATATAAAAAAAATTGTGGCGCAATTCATTCCATTTTAATTTCCTGCAACGAGATCTATTCATATGACACCCGAACACTAACAAGGTTCATGGACATTAGTTGAATATATTAACACACAAAACAAAACAAAAAATAGCATTTTGTATCTTGTTAAATCTATGTTACCAGACCACATATAGCTTTGCAATTTTTGCTATTGCTATAAGGAACATTGATTTAATATGTGTTAACTTTATTTTTCGAAATAGTGTACAAAATGTTCGTTGATTCTGAGTGTTTATGGGCTTTAAATGCTATTGTGATAGGCCAGCTGGTAATTTTCACATGTAAATCACATTAACCGATTTATGTCTGGTGGACACTCCCATCCTTCTAAATTGAATCAATTTATTTCCAAAATTAGTGATGTCTAGTATATTTATTTCTATATTTTGAATATTTCTTACAGAAATTTCTTTAAGCAAACAGCGCAGACCCTGATGAGACGCCGCATCATGCGGCGTCTAATCTGGGTCTACGCTGTTTGCCAATGCCTGTTTTTCTAGACGCTAGGCATAAATGAGTTAAAGCGACTGCTGTGTGGAACAGTAATTTCGAAATCGACTGTTCATTGGAGGAAACTTCAGATTAACAATCCAATAGCTATTTGCAATATTTTAGACGTGCTTTAAGGAAGGACTTGAATAACATACGCATATACATATATTATATCCTGCATTATTCAACTCTCTGTTTCATGAGCTTGTTTTCAAACTTTTTCTTATATTGTGAACAAACTTCGATAGTACTTTCTAAACTCTTTCAGTGCTGGAACCGAATTTTGAAGGCCTTTGCAAACAGTTTGGATCCAGTTGCGACGCCACAGAACGTGGCGTCTCATCAGGATACAAACTGTTTGCTATTCTGATAGTATTCTTTGAAAAAAAAGAGAAAAAAATGCTAAATTAAGAAATTCAGCAGACGACATTTTAGCAGACGACAAATTTCCCATTATGTAAATGGTTAAGGCAATTATTTTCGCTTTCAAACCCCAAGCAGCGAATTAAAAGGTTGTCCGATAGCGGCGGATGCATGGCAAGATTTCTGAACACTAGTTTTCCTATAAATTTTTAATTTCGGTGACTAATATCTATTTATGCTGACACGAAAAAATAAATATTAATACGTCTTAGTCTTACTATTTGTTATATGCGTTGTCTTCATAGATTCGTATGTTTTCTTCTATATGTTCTAAAAAATAACAGTATTAAACTAAGTGCCAAATTTTCACATAAACTCAGTATGGTCGATCTTTTTACAAACACATTTTTTTTTACTAATAGTCTTGATTGTTAATTATTTATCTAAACATAACCAAATTAATTATTTCATTTTCTTATCGACATTTCACTTATCACACCAAATTGCCAAAAGTACACATTTATACACTTTGTATTATGCAATATGAACACCAGCAAATACAGTCGTCGTAGTGTTTATATGTGTCTTGTTCTGAGAAAACTGGGCATAATTCATATGCGTAAAGTGTCGTCCCAGATTAGCCTGTGCATTCCGCACAGGCTAATCAGGGACGACACTTTCCGCTTTTAAGGTATTTTTAGTTTCAAGGAAGTCTCTCCTTACCGAAAATCAAGTTAAGGCGGAAAGTGTCGTCCCTGATTAGCCTGTGCGGACTGCACAGGCTAATCTGGGACGACACTTTACGCACATGAATAAAGCCCAGTTTTCTCAGAACAAGACACATATAATTAAAAATAGTTATAGAATGTGTTAACAGTTATAGTGGCGTATATCTTCCCTTCTGACATTCGGTATCGTGATGGCAGTCTATTCGTCAACATTAAATACCTAACATTGACCTCCTTACGCAATTAAAAACCAATTAGGCAATAATGCGCATGTCATCGCTAATTAAGCGTCCATTACGTTCATTACACAAGATGGGCGTATTTTGCATTGAGATTACGTGAACGCTAGTGATGGGCATCACATGGGAACACGAGTTAGCTTGCCTCTCGTCGACAAGGTTAACACAAAAGTGGGTTATTAAGAAGATCATAAATTAACCAAAAAAATGTGACAGTTTCGCATACATTGACGCAGGAAAAGGCAAAAACCATGGTAAAATAAGATGTTATAATTATTAGCTGTATTTTTAAAATATAATCTTTAAAAATAAAGACTGAATTGCGCAAATTAGTCCATATTTTGAATACAATTCATTTATCAGAATGCGATTGATATTTACTTTTGTTGACGTATTCTAGCGCGTTCTTAACCGCACGAGCACAGTACATGTTATATTATTTGGATTATCATATTTCAAAAGGGCAAATTTGCCTCAAATGTCGAAAATGATTCGATAAGCTTTTGTTTAAGAGCATTTCTAATTATAATTATTCAATATGAATTTACACATAATGAGACTGACACAAAATTGAAACCTTTTTATGAATATCGTAGCTTTTAGCTTTATGTCTTTAATATTAAAACGCTTAAGATCCACGTGTTTCAACACGTCTGTCTGTCCATACTTTATCATGAGCAAGACTATGTGGTGAATGCGCACAGCACTTACAAGAAGAAGGCTTGCTACATGATCATGCTTAATTAACCCATTTATGCCTAGCGTCTTGAAAAAGGGCCTTGGCAAACAGCGTAGACCCAGATGAGACGCCGCATAATGCGGCGTCTCATCAGGGTCTGCGCTGTTTGCTTAAAGGAATTTCTGTAAGACATATTCTAAATATTGAAATAATTTTACTGGACATCCCTAATTTTGGAAATAAATTGATGCAATTTAGAAATGATGGGAGAGTCCACTAGGCATAAATGGATTAAATTGCAGGTGTTTCAGCATTTTTGAGTAAGCTGTTCTTTTCAACCCCATTCCCAGATTTGCCACCACTATTTAGCTAATATCACATCAACTTTCGAAGTTGTAAAATCATCGACACGGATCTGCTAATGAATGTTTTATTATGCAATGTATTAATGCTATTGAAATTATTAGTAGACCCTTTATCGGCCTAGAGTTCACTCGTTTAAGTTATGCAATGTTCTGTAAACGTTTGCGGGTAGTTAATCAATTATATTGGGTAACCATTGTGCAACCGGTTTAACACTCACGGTCATGACCCTGCGTATGGAGACGTAATGTATTGAATTGTTACGTTTATTAAGCACCCTCAAACAATGTGAGACAAAGACGTGACCGCAATCTTTGAGCTTGTAATCCCATTTAGGCAAAATACTGTGGATTGTCTAAATAGAATATTACGCTATGAAATATTAATGTCTTGGGTTATTTTTTTTAGATCCGCATTAAAGTATTTGTCGTACCTTCTCCCGAAGTGTTAAGATTCTTATGTAAATATGCGAGTCATTAAAGTCGTATTTACCAGCATTAGAAACGACATCTGTTTCCATCTGAGTACTGGTCAACACCGCAACGAACTTGACGAGTGTATGCGCAATATATGTACTCTTACCAATTATAAGTATAAAAACGCTTGTTTTTTTCATTCGCTACTATCCACATACTCGTAAAACCACCACTTCTTCTACTAATGCTAATATTACTCCTGCCATGTTTGCTACAACTACTTCTTCCACTACAATTTCTACTTCTACCACTACTACTTATATTGCTACCGCCACTTCTTCTACTATTACTTCTAATCATCATCATCATCATCATCATCATCATCATCATCATCATCATCATCATCATCATCATCATCATCATCATCATCATCATCATCATCAATCATCATCAATCATCATCATCATCATCATCATCATCATCATCATCATCATCATCATCATCATCATCATCATCATCATCATCATCATTATCATCATCATCATCATCATCATCATCATCTATCGGTATCTCGATTAGCTTCGTCTCCTTTTGTTCCGCCTATATTCCATCACATAAAACTTAACACAATCGCTGGTTAAACAAACGAATTCAAAACGCTTGTATACATATTTCGCATATTTTTAATCATCGTATGTGATTTACAAAAAATAACAATTGTACATATAATAAACTTCGTAAAAATCTACTGGATTAACACATATATTAAGATTTTGATTCAACCACTCCTCATTTGCTCACACTTGTAAATGCGATTGTTTCAGATGTTAACATAGTATGCAATTCCACGAAAAAAATCTTGAAAAGGAGAATAAAAGCAGTGCTCCAGCTAGACCTAAATTGAAGGTCGCCCCGCCCTACCCTCCCGAACCTCCGCCCTGCCCTTCCTAGGCCCCCCCTGCCCTTATTTTTTTTTCACATATGATGTTTTATAAATCTCTTATTACACTACATTGCAATATTAATTTATTCCTCATTGTAGACATTATATTTGAATTGTTTAATAAATATGGGAATAATAATATATATTATATTCTAAAAATTATTTATAACATATAAATTAACATGCAAGAGGAAGCATTCCAGAAATGCCCGCGCGCTCGAAAGTGCCCTTTTGACAAAATGCTGCGCGTCCAAAGTGCCCTTTTGAAAAAAAAAGCCCCCCCCCCCCCCCATGCCCTTTTAAAATCCTAGCTGGAGCACTGAAAAGTGAAGACTTTGACAATTTTAGTAATGTGTATGTGTTTATACCAAAGTCTTTGACAGACTGAAATGTTCCCATATACACAAAACGAAAAATTGGTTCCCACTTTTGTGTACATCGTCTAAATAATAATTTCTGAATACATACATGTCAGAACAAGACAATTATATAGCACAGAAATATGAGATTCTAACAAAAAAGCACTTATGAATCACACACATACACAAGTAAAATAATTTATCGCTGACTATGATGCATGCAAAATATGGTATGATGACACGAAAGGAATATGTGAATAATATTTTTCTCAGAAATGAACAGTAAATCCCTGAGAGTTTCTGACTATGACAAACAATACTTTACATTTGATTCTAATGGCCTTTAATGTATTAAAAGTTTTGACGTAATATTTGTAGTATAATATTCACAATGTTTTCTTTTATCCGAATACAATTTTGTTCTTTACTTTCCCTTTGTTTTGCATAAAGGAGATTTAAAAAACGATCATAACATAATTTGTTCTCCAAATACAATATTGTCTTTGATTTTGATATCTTTTACAAAATGGACACCGTTTATCACTCAATTACTTTATGTCTACTTCAAAATGACTGCATCTATATTAGCATAGCTTGTATGCATTTAAATAGCATTTTCTGGAAATAAGAGTGTGTTTGATATTTTTACTGCTTTATACAATGCATGTTTACGATAGAAAATTCAGTCATCAAAACTAAATATTAGTCGCGTTCTGAGAAAACGGGGCTTAATGTATGTGCGTAAAGTGTCATCCCAGATTAGCCTGTGCAGTCCGCACGGGCTAATCAGGGACGACACTTTCCGCTTTAATAGTATTTTTCGTTTAAAGAAAGTCTCTTCTACACGAAAATACGGATAAAGCGGAAAGTGTCGTCCCTGATTAGCCTGTGCGGACAGCACAGGCTAATCTGGGAAGACACTTTACGCACATGCATTAAACCCACTTTTCTCAGAACGCGACTCATATTATCTTCAGAGCACTATTGAAAAAATAAAATAAAACAATAAATAACGGTTTAGCTTTTCATATGTAAGTGTTACCATTAAAAGTAACAGCATTACTAGATAAAGAAGTATGAATGAATACAACACCAGTGCCACGATAAAAATAAAAGCACACATATAATTTATGTGCTCCATTGTTCTTTCAGTAGAAATGATAAATTTTGAAGACATCAAGTGTAAAAGAGGGTTAGGATATCCATTTTTTTAAGTAACAAGGCAAATAGATTTCAAATTACTATCGAAAATCAGTTTTTTTATTAAAGACACTTGAAAATTGACAAAAAATATTGTGAAAGCTTCTTTCTCATATAAATTATATAACGTTAAAATATTGATATTTTCAAGTATAAAAAGCAAAAATAGATAAGAAAATCAAATACAAAATTTAACCATACATATTAAGTCTCCGTTGTCAAGGAGAGTATACAGACCGTTTACGTCGCATATTTGCACCAACACTCGCCCTAAAATATTTCATATAACCTCACGAAACCCTCGTTTCTATTTTTGTCCCTTTCACAAATGTTTGCATATTTACTTGGAAGAGTTGAAAGTATTTGATTTTTGTATTTAAAAAAAGTCAATACACTGTACTTGAACGGTCGAGAGTTGCTCAGAGAAATGCCAGTAATTGCACAAGAAACATGATATCAGTTGAACAAATATTGGAAACACCCAAATGCGTTATTACTTTACTAAATTTGATATCGTTGTATAAGTCAATAATAACAAAACGTAAAGAATATCGTAAACATCAAAGTTAATTTAAGTTTCAGCATAAGAAAATGTTCAAAGCAGTGTATTACTTTTTTTAACGCAACTACGTAAAATGGGATTTTGGGTGAGCATTTATCAAATAAACACGCACAATAATATGAACCTGATATATGGACATAACAATTAAACAATAACACATATATACTACCTGAGATAAGCACATTTAGAATTCCAATAGAGACTAAAGAAAACACACATTTAATCTCCGTTCATTACAACAGATTTATGCGTTTCTTTTTGCTGTCTTCTATCATATTCGGTTATACAACATGTAATGGAGTTTCGCAGTTTCGTTTTTTAGTATGGCCACTTGTGCACGTAATTTCAAATTTTCTTGTTCCAAAAACGCGGCTCGCATCGCGATTTCTTCTTCCTTTTGCCTTCTATTATCTCGAGATCGTTTAGCTGCCTCGTTGTTTTTTCTTCTGCGTTCCCAATAAGAGCCATCCTTCTTTTCATCAGGAACGTGTGTCAACTTTTTCCCCTCCCCGTCACTATTCGGATCGTTGGCGGAACTGATACTAGAGCGGCTCTCGGCGCGCCGCTTCCGCTGTAGGAGATGAGACGTTAATGGGGTGACGGGAAAGGACGGAAAAGGTGACGTGCCGTCATACAGCGAAGATAGGCCGAAACCGGCCGGAAGTCCCGCCATGACGCTGCTAGGGGAGGCCGCAAACAGCGATGCGGATGGCGACGAAAACACAGAAGCCATTGAGTCCATTGCATAGGATTTGAACGGTCTGCCGGCGGAGCTAGGAGTTGACGGCGATGACGGAAGCGAATCATTTTTGTCATTAATCGTGTCTGAGACTGAACACGGCGAATCGCGTATGCTGCTTGTGACGGGTCCCGACACCGGCTTTCTGGACGACCTGGGTGCCGACGAATCGCTGTCGTTGTCGTCGGCGTCGAATTTGTAACTTTTCTTGAGGGGTGTACGAGGCGACGGCGGGGTATCGTACGGGAAAGGACGGCGGACACTGTCACCGGAATTTGTCACCGCCGTTGACTTGGCAGAGAGATCCAGAGCCGCGTCCGCCATTATAGCTGTAACATTGAGTTGACCATGCTAGTGGCAATTATTTACATGTTTAACGCCCGACGATGATGCATTATATGATAAACTTTACTGATGTCCGTAAGTTATATATCTTCAGGGAAAACCGGAAGAAATATATTACTTCCAAATGCGTTTAATTTAGAATAACGATTCTCTGTATAAACCTTTAATAAATCACTTACATTCATTAAAAGCTACAATACATTGCATCTAGACAAGTGTCAACTGTTATGATTATAAATCTAAGTTAGTTTTGACTTGCATTGCTTTAAAATGCCTTTTACTAATGCATTCTGCTAAAAGGTTAAGTACTTACCGAGTGCATAAATTGCAACTCAAACTCAGAATCACACGACAGGTCCGAATAACAGTCCCATAACACAACATACACACGCGGTATAATGAAAATGACCATGAAATTCTAGCCGTACGGTTTTCACTCACTGTACTCTCGTTAACCAAGTTACGTACACTATGACTCTCGACTCGCTGACCGCTGACTATTTCTAACTGTAGTGGTCAGCCAATGACCACAGCTTATATGATTTCTCGCAGCGGTGAACTCTAAGTGACCTATTTGCACAACAGCTGCGTAAAGCTGGCCGGAGATGACGCGAATATCTCGACTCTCGAACAAGGGGGGCATCTTTAATAAAATGTTCAATTATTTTAGTCGCATGAATCTGATGACGACTTCGCGTGACTATCTATTGATATATGATACGCCACTACGGTCATATCGTAACGTTAAGTATAATATTACGTACATTTTCCGATCGTGAATGACCATTGCGTTTATCGACCGATCTGGCTTTTCTTTTACCGATATATCGCGCGCTAAGCATTTAGAACGGCGCGTGCTTCGGTTGAACATAAAAGTTTCTGGGGTCGAAATGACCGGAGGATGTTTTAGTGTATGGCCAGATAGCATCTCGATGTAGAGACGGATAGGGGAAAAAGATGGCCAACACAGATGAACTTGTACAACAGCAAAGATAGCAATAAGACACCTATCATTACGGATTGCCTGTCAGCGATCATCATAATATACGCCAGTCTTGGGTCTTTTGAAATTTCTTGTTGCAAGAAATCATAGACAGTTACGGGTCTGTTGGGAGGGGTGTATATTTAACCTTTTGTCACAAATGTTTTCTTTCTGGAGCCATATTTCGAATAAATCAAGCATTAAAAGCGAAATGATCCCCATTTGCGGGGCATTATTGTAATTATGACTATTATTATATGGTGTTTCTGACTGTGAACATTGACAGTGACATTGTTAATATTAGCAATCTTTAACATAGTAATGGCGAAGAATAATTCATAATAATAGTTTGTCATCATCCTCGTCATTATTATTATCATCAATTTCTCCACCTTTTTCACAATCATCGATGATGTATAGTCTATTCGAAAATCATCATCATACTTAATATTATCATCATTACCATCAATCATCGTCACCAACAACGCCACCACCACCAACACCACCTTAATCATCATCATCAGCAGCAGCAACAGCAGCAGCAACAGAAGTAGCAGCATACTATTCATAAAATCAGCAGAACTTATGTCTTATTATATCAACTGTAACTTAATTGTACTGACCATTTAACCTATATGTGTATAGATACACCTTCAAACTCGTAAGCAAATATTATGTCAGCCAGAAATGCATTGCCATAACGAGATAATCTGTATGGCTGGTAACAGGTCCATGTTGACAGTGTACAGACACCTCATTCCGGCCTCAATACCGATATCCATACTGACCACACTGACCATTGGTCATCGACAATGGTGGGCATTGATATCTAAATCCAGGCACTCCATGTAACATTACGACTGCGATATAAACGGCCATCTTTTGTAAACACAGTGTTTGAACTGCCGGGTCAGTCCTGGTCAGCACGGCGAAATGAGCCCAAGATAAATAAACTAAACAAACAGGAATGAAGTAATCTTGTCGAAGGTGAGCAAATTTGCCGGTGTGTTGCGCAACATTATTTTCGTACACGGCCAGATATAAAATATGGTGCATTTTCCTTCTATCGATCCTTTTCTCTCAACGTACGGGTAAAAAAGATTGCAAACAATATTTTGTCATTTTTGTAGGTCTCATTTGACTGCAGAGGATTTATATGATTTTTATTCGTAGTTATTCATAGTTCTACAGCACGTTTTGTTTAATTTGACAAAGACTTACATACATCCAACAGTATTAGTTTAGCAAACAGTATCAAAATAAATGTATCGTAAGAAAAAACTGTTGTTTTTTTAAGATTTGTTTACTCAATTTGCCAAAGAAACATTGACTTGACACAAAATATCCTTTTGTAGTGGCGATATTGACGGGTAAGTGTCGGGAAATGAACAACTGTTATGTTTAGGCTCGACGGATCACGTCACCGCGTGTGCTAGTGTAACTGTGCACACATAAATTTCATTGAATAATAACATTTTATACGTCTCGCGTTTATGACATGTTCAAAGGTTTAATTTTGATTAAACAAATAACTGTGTAACCTTTAAGTCAAATTTCGGTTGTAATAGAATACATCGTATACGTATTTAAATGCTGTAGAATAACGTTGTATGGGTAAGTAAATTCTCGTTCATTAACCCTTTCAGTGCGGGAACCGAATTTTAAAGGCCTTTGCAAACAGTTTGGATCCAGATGAGACGCCACAGAACGTGGCGTCTCATCAGGATCCAAACTGTTTGCTATTCTGATAGTATTCTTTGAAAAAAATCGAAAAAAATGCTAATTTTAGAAATTCAGCAGACGACATTTTAGCAGACGACAAATTTCCCAGCATGCAAAGGGTTAAAATCAAAGGTCATATTTGTCAAAGACTGGTTACGTATTGTCGACACATTGTAGAAATTTATTCTAGATCTGACAGTCGTAAGATTTATTCTTTTGAAATGATTTTTCAAAACGAATTGAATAAAACTTTATGATACTAGAACCAAATCAATTGATTTTAAAAGAACCCATATTACGCCGCGCCTCCGAAGTGCATCTTTTGAGGTCGTCTTTGATAAGGATCGTTACGACTCCGACTTTTGCAACGTTCGCGTCAGGTTAATGCCAGTGAACTCTTTAAAATACACAGCGTCCTCTTCTGATCACAGAACGGCAATCTGAAATTAAAAATGTAATACGGTTGGTGCAACACGTTCAACATGTATTATTAAACAAAGCGGTCAACTTGATCAAACGCGGTGTCCAAAAAATAAAAGTAACCGAAAACCCTCGTTACCCGTTTTGCCTTTCATCCTGACCTGACCTTCGATGAACCCCGTATTTTATGCAAATTGCAGCAACCTTACAGTTACAAGTGGACCGTTAACTCTTACCAGTTATTGTCCGCATTCGGGCACCCTTTTGTCAAGCCGTAATGACCCGGGATGTAGCGGGTTCAGCGACGCGGTCACCGTACAATACACTGTATCGCCACGAATTATAAGTTTGACTGGTGACGCTACTGATAAAATGTGACGACTCTTTTTATTAAAAGTAAATGAACTCCATTGAAATGTTTATTATTTAAACTCAGTGTACATTTTCTACTGTCAAAACCGGATAATTTCTATCATTTTTCATTAAAATCATGGGTGATATTAATCGAAATTAACCTGCCGCCATTTCTTTCGATGGTTATAATTTTGAAATAAAATGGAAATGCAAACCTGTCATATTAAACAGAGCTGGTCTAGACCGAAACATACAACATATTGTTTAAAAATTTAGTGAACTAAGATCTGAAGTGAGAATAATTAACATCTATACGGTAATCAAAGGACATTTTGCAAAGATTGCAACACATAGACCAAAAGTTGAAAACGGAAACGTTATGCCTGCATTTGTTATTTTTTCTCAAGAAAATGTTCTTTGTTGTCATATTCAAAATATGTTTACATGTTCATGGATAAGTATGTGTGTATGTTTAAAACTCAGTACAAACCGTAGTGATAGTACGGCAATAGCCCAGGAATATATGTTTTAGTACTTCGATACCTCAAAAGTAAAATAAAAATAGAGCGATTCAGTGTTTCAAAATCGATATTTTTACGACAATTGCCACCGCCAACAGTCTAAAAGCCACAGATAACTCTATAACACATACCGGTATTAAGAAACTCATATGTGTAATAGACTATAATGTCTTCTTTTTATATTTATCTGCATCGTGCGTTTAGATAAAACCGATACAGCAGATGCATTTCTTCTTCAACATTTAAACTTATGGATATTGTTATTTCGCTGTCTTTACTTCATTGTTTTCATTTTTTTCGTCATTCTGACCGTTGACACATGTACGTTCTATGGCGAAAATATATAACTTAAATTACTAACAGGTTTCTCCGTCACGTGTACTCTGACGAAATAAATGTGAGGTTAAATGAATACGCTTATTAATATTGGGGTTGAAGTTATTGATTACAAAACTGTCGCTCACTGCTGTAAGGGGGAGGGATGTTGGTTCTGCATCCATGCTGCTCAATTATTAGTTATTTATAATTGTTTTCTGTTGTTTAAAGTGTAAAATGTTGCACTAACAACGAGGTTGTACAGCTGTTGTGAGGTTTTACATATAATATAAACAGGTTGTTTTGATCCAGCCTTATTATTTCCTTCGCGCTCAAGATAAATGATCGAGTTATCATTCATTTCTATTCTCCACTAATTCATCGCATAGCATAAAATAAACTCTTTTTTTAACAAAAGTTAAAACGTTATTTCCGATGATTTCAGAGAAACCATTACACTGGATATTGATTATTAAAGGTCATTTCAAAGTATCATTTTAAGGCGTACACAAATCATTGAATCATATACGTTTTGCATGAACTCTTGGTGTATGTCTAACAGCTACAAGAACAAGTCACTCATCACGCCATTAAGACCTAACCGCCGCGCTGGTCATTTTTCATAGGCCAGCGTTAGTTGTAATCACTTTAATATTGCGAGCTTAAACCGAATTTTTAAGGCCTTTGCAAACAGTTTGGATCCAGATGAGACGCCACAGAACGTTTTAGATATTCAGCAGACGACATTTTAGCAGACGACAAATTTCCCAGCATTCAAAGGGTTAATATTGCGAGCTTGAACCTCTATCATTATGTCAGCGAAGCAGAGTGGACGATGGTCAGCATGTTGTGTTACATGGTAGATAACATTACCAATTAATTACAAACAATGGTGACCGTGTCAGACCGACACGATTAACACGTATATGTGCTGTAGATGTTATGGGATTGCGCATGGGCATAATGTGCCATTTCCTTCCGTTAACATTTTGGCCGCCTCGTGTTTGTAACAAAGCACTTATGAAACTATTTTAATGCTTTTCTTTTTCTTCTTTTTCTTCTTCGTCATGTTCTCCTTCTTGTTCTTCTTGTTGTTGTTGTTGTTCTTCTTCTTCTTCTTCTCCTTCTTCTTGTTGTTGTTGTTCTTCTTCTTCTTCTGCTTCTTCTTCTCTTTCATGTTGCTTCTTTTTCTTTTTCTTCTTCCTTTTCTTCTTAATATTTTTTATATTATTCTTTTACATTCTTGTGTTAGTGTTATATGTCTGATAAAACTACCAATTAAATTGTTGGCATTAAATTGTTATTTTGGTTTCTGTATCGTTTCCGGTATGAACAAGACTATTTGTTAATAAGTGTGCACGTCGTTGCAATATTTAACAAGAGCACCGCATAACGGGCGCCACGCTCGGCTGCGGGTGCAGTTTTGAATAAATGAAAGCTTGGCAGATTTTTTAAGAGGTCACAGTGACCTTGATCTTTTATCTAGTGACCCCAAAATGGGTGTGGCGTGTAGAACTCATCAAGGTGCATCTACATATGAAGTTTCAAAGTTGTAGGTTGAAGCACATTGATTTTAGAGCCAATGTTAAAAACCTTTACAAACATTGACACGGACGGCGGACACGACGAGCTGGCTATGAAAATACCTCGGGTTTTCTCCGAAAAAAGCCGAACTAGTTACTTGTTATACAATCGATTGTAGACAATTGATGTTTAAGACATTAAATGTACATATTAAGACCAAAAAAACCCCAACTACTTTCATACGTGCATTTAACTAATGCAATTGCCGAATTTAATACTCATAATGTTTTTATCTAGAAACTAAAAATCATATGGGTTGTGCTCTGTGAAAGGGGGGTTACATGCATGTGCGTAAAGTGTCGTCCCATATAAGCATGTGCAGTCCGCACAGACTAATCAGATACGGCTCTTTCCAATTAATGGTATCTGTCGTTTGCAGAAAGTCTCTTCTTAGCAATAATCCAATTAAGGCGGTAAGTGCCTTCCCTTATAAGCCTGTGCGGACTGCACAGGCTCATATGGGACGACACTTTATGCACATGCATTAAGCCCCTTTTTCACAGATCGCGGCTCATATTTTTTTTTTTACTCAAGTCGCAATGAAATCGTTAATAGCAGCATGCAAGTTCTGAAAAATAGAAGTTATAAGATTACATGGGCATTCTCAGCTTTGTTTGATTCTACGCCAATTCCTGTTTAAGTGAAAGGTAAACATTGACTAATACCAATCACATTTACATATGTTACATAATTTCTCAGAAGGTCTGACCGCAAACTGTTAGCATTGTAAAAGCTGACAACGCTCTCCCACAGATTATGTAACAGTCAATGCGTGGGTGGGTATATCTAGGTTAGCATTTGTCTTCACCATGTTAAACCACAGCGAATATAATATAAAAACATGCTAAATATCATATTTATAACGTGTTTTATGTCATACGCAGAAAGGCGTTTTCTGAAGATGTTTCCTGTCACTTATGTCATGATTGTCAATTCTTTGGTTAATTATTGTTTGCTAACTAGGTCGCTGGTCACTTTGTCATTACCTTCTTATGTATTTTACAACATTTGTTTATAACCGCCATTATCAATTACGACAACCGTACATCTAGAGAAGAGCGTTTACGCGCTGCGCAAAAATTAAATACCACTAAATGGACGGTGAAAATCAATTAACCCAACATTTATGTGACAGTTTTATTCCGCATACATAGGGTCTTATATCAACAGTTATGTGAGTCGGTTTATTGCGTAGTTTTAGTGGATTTTGACTGTTTATTATAAAATTAAAGGGTTATTTAAGCGTTATTTAAGAATTAATTTCCGTATCCCTTAAGAAAAAGTGACGTAATGCGTTGATGATGGTCGCTGAAAGGTCACTTTTACACTTGAAGCTCTTGCCAGTGGTCACACGACACTCGATTCTTGCCTGTTTAGACCAATTAATTGTATAACAGGAACATTTGTAAGCTTGTGATAAATCATAACGTCCGTTCGACTTCCGATGGATGCGTTCTTGGTATCAAATAACAAGTACAAACATAATAAACCTCTGTGTTGAGTTGCCGTATAAATTATCGTATATCTATGAGAGATTTTACATGAAAATTACACAACGATTTTTACATATTTCGATTTATATTGATGATTACCGTTACATCTATACCACCAACAATTTCGATATAAATTACGGTCATATTAATTTATAACATGTAATACTCTTGTGATATCCGGCAAAACGCACATAATGTATAATATAATAGGTATAAAATAATTTCCGTGAATGCGTTAAAGAAATGGTAATCGTATATAGTTATACATCCATTCCAATATGTAATAATTACAACACTCTCTATTTTTTTAATTTACATTTCACTTTGATAGTGGTGATACATTATTCGCCTATTTTTACTTCCATTAAGGTGTGTTGCTTAGCAAAATCACGTAGTGAAAGCTCTTCTGTGAGATCGATAATTTATAATAAAGAACACTAGACACGCTATTAACTTACTGCTTACTTGTATCACCAATAACCAAGTTAATGAATTTATAATGTGGGTATTTAAATGTAGTATCCCTATCTAGTTAAATGCTTCCACATATCATTTCAGGTAAAACAATGGTTGAACTTGTTATTTAATAACTTTATATTGACTGTAATTGATACAAGTATATCATACTGATTTACTGCAAACACACAATAAGCACCGGGCTAGTGGGTTAGCGTAAAGACGAAATTGATATAATAATGATTTAGTTACGACACAATTAGTATAAAAGCATATAGACTTTCAATTGATATGTCGCTTTAATAAAACGGGTATGTTACGTGTGGAACAGTTGGACATTCGGTGCCTCTGAATAAAAATGACCCCATGGACAAGACGACTGTCAGCATATCTGAAATCCTACCAGACAAAAGTGCGCAGTGATTGTGCATATGGCGCACTAAAGCGGTAGAAACTTCAACTTCTGCTGCAGCAGATGAAAATGCTGCTCGAGTTGGGGCCTATCGCTGAAAGCATTATTCAAATATAACAAGAGTTTTGATTGGCTGATGACATAATCAAAATATAAATGCTGGTCGAGCAGGATTTTTCTTATGCAGCAGACAAAATGCTGCTCGGGCAGGAATTTGTTGGTCGAGCAGCATTTTCTGCTGCAGCAGAAGTTAAAGTTTCGACCCCCTTGATGCGCCATATGTGTAAGTGTTAATATCACCTCGCTACAATGTATGTGATCGTTAAGACATGAACTCGATAACGTTGTGCATTTTCACGATTTAAAGATTGGTCATGTCCGTTCTGTTTGTCCTTGCATAGCTGATTTTCTATAATTCTACTAATTGTTTTGGCATTGAAAATGACCTTCAAATATGATATTTGCTGTGTGATTATTTAATTATTTTATTATAATAAGTATATATATGTTTACAGTTGATATTATGCGACTATATAATTTAAGCAATGTTAATTACTTTTTGAATCAAAAGCATTGCTCTCATTACAATCTTCATTCATAAATTCATATATACAGTCAGTAATTCGTATACATCCATTCATTCATATAATCATACTTAAATTCATATATATTTATATAAGGAAGTATTACTATTATGAAGGGTTATATGAATTGAAGTCAAGATGTTTTAATTGTTCTACAAAACTAGTCTTGATAGTTTGTATTGTTCTCTTTGTATAACCTGAGTCATTATGTAAGTTCTAAACATAAATAGGCAATGCTTGGACCTTCGAGCAAAAACGTATTGTATTCTCTTCAAGATGGTCGGAAACCGAAGGCCAACACACTAAATATTATTACTAGAAACTGATACACTTCTGAAAACGAAAATGAAAATGGTTTACTATTATTTTTAATTGAATGCATAACATATAAATATGTGTCAAGGCTATAAAGTATGTGTAAATTGTGAATGAATTTGAATTTTTTAAAAGGATTACTGTATGAAAATTCAGGCCAATCTTAACAATCGCCAACCTTTAGAATAAACAAGAATAGACATAGTTCCAAGAAAGCATACAGCGTTTAAATATATGCAGTCAATAAATTTTGCTTATGTCATAAATATATTTTTTCTTCTTAACTTTATAGCTTATGCATTTCGTTTCGTATTAAAATGTAGAATCCTATTAGAACAGAACAGTTCCACGAAGTTTCATTATTGTAAGAGTCCAGTCTTCTATACTTAAATAGTTCTTCCTAATTATTTATTAAATAAACCCTTTGAGCTGAACTCGATTATGAATAGAAACCGTTTTGTTAACTTTTTAACATGAGAACAACTTTTAAAAAGAGTGCGCGGATATTGTATGAGAAATAAGCTTAGCATTTGGCAGCCATCTTCTCCAATACCGAAACGTCCTCTTCAGTTAGTAAACAAGGTGACATCATGGATGAACACAAAAGGCAGAGGCCGTGTTAAGCATTGTGTTAAACATCACTGTAGCTGCTTCGAAACAAATTTCATGAGTGAAATAAACCTAGACTATTGATTCTTTTTTTTTCATTTTGTAAGTCCCAATGACAACGTTTTAATCAACATTTAAGCCATTCATGAATCATTAAGAAAACTTATTTGCCAGTACTCATGCTTCGAATATCAGTAAAAACAGTAATTTACACTTAGTTGCATTTAGTTGAGACTGGTCATATATCTGATTTTAAAGCGATTTATTGCAATGCATAACGAATGCTGATAAACTTAATGAGTTTTCGAATTTGTATTCAATATACTAAGGGCAATATTCGATTAAACCTTTGATAGCAGAATGACAATATTGACCACAGGCGGTTAGCGCGTGTCAATGATATTAATGAGTAAAAACATCATTTTGAATGAAAAATAATCAAATTATAACAAAAAACCAACTTCTCTGAAAAAAAAATCACCATCAAATATATATAACGAGGTATTCAACTAAAAATGATCCGAAAACAGGGTGCATCGCTTTGAATAACCATAACTTCATCAATTATGCAGCGATTTCCATGAATTCGATCTTATTCAACGCAGAAAATAATTTCCTTTCTTTTTGTAAATGCTGGGTCAATTTTTTAGAAATAACACGATACACAAAAGTGATTTTTTCAGAGAAGTTGATTTTTCGTTAAGATTTGATAATTTTTCGTTCAAAATGATTTTTTTACTATTTAATTTCATAGCCACGAGCTAACCACCTGTGGTTTTGACATTATTATTGTTTTTAGTAAGAAAACGTAAGATAAATATTTATTATTTACCATTATTTTTCCTCTATTCAGGAATTTAATTTTGTAACAAAATGTCAACTCTTTATATCAAGAATATAAACTCGAAATACAAAAACAGCAAACTAGATTGAAATTTAAGCAAGTACAAGTATACTAATTCTAAGCAAGCCCTCTGAACATGTCGTCTGTGACCTGCATATTGAGTGCCCATGTTGTGACGCCCGATACCATGGCCAGGTTACGCAAGCCTGACCTAAGCGACCCACCTTCGCAGGGCTTCCCAATTGAAGGCCATTTAACATTCACGTCACTTGAAATGAACCCTGATAACGTGTAGTTCAATATTGGGTAACGAACAATAGCCCGGGCTCCGATTTATTCAACACCGGTTCGTTTTCTCACGGTCTCAAATGGACGGTATTTAGTTCGTAACAATTACGTTGCGCATTAATGCGCATGCGTGAAATCACGCAAGTTAACAAATTGACTGAGTACAGAGATGATTGTGTTCAAGATTATGCAATTATTGAACAAGGTTTTACCTTTCACCCACTCGTCGTCTGGGGTCAGTCTATTTGAAGTGATGTCCATCATCAAGGTGGGGTGAAAAGTTCGTTGAAATGTTTGAATAGTCTGCATTTAGTGACAATATACTTATGAGGTCGTCTGTCTAGAACATATTGACCTCAACGTATTTTAATCAGATAACGCAAACATATTAGTGTCCATCTAGATATATCTATACTTATTGGAAAAAGAAGAAACTGTGCATGTTTTCATTCCGATTTTTTTCTATGTTGTTACATATCAATATAAAAAATTAGTATTACATTTTATGCTATAAACTGAACCAATCAGTCATTCAAAGCAACACTGAACTATCATGAAAACGTTTACGACGTCCAGATGCAAAATAAATAACCCATTTATGCCTAATGGACTCTCCCATCCTTCTAAATTGGATCAATTTATTTCCAAACTTAGGGATGTCTAGTATATTTATTTATATATTTAGAATATTTCTTACAGAAATTCCTTTAAGCAAACAGCGCAGACCTTGATGAGACTACGCTGTTTGCAAAGGCCTTTTTTCTAGACGCTAGGCATAAATTGGTTGTCAAATTTGCATAGGCCAAAAGCACATTTTACTTCGAAAATAAGGAATACGTCAATAATATTAGTTCGAGTGCTTCGAAAATAAATCAATACTATCAGTCAGTAACTGTTATTTTTTATACGTTATAAGGTATATATAAATAGTTGTGTTATTTTGCGGAACATGTTTCTGTAAAAGAAAACGAACAATGTTGTTTTTTTTAAACTATAATGTGAGGGTCTTTTCTAATTATATACCTCATAAAGCTTTCGTATTTGAAAATTTCAAAGCATGTCGAACTCTGTTTCAAAAGTTTGAACGTAGCTTTGGAAAACAAACTGAAACAAATTGAAAAAATATATCATATTAAAAAATGACTACATGTGTTAATCAACACTTTAATGTTCATTTCGGTTAAAGCTATGTAAATAAACTGCGTTTCTGGATACCGAATTAGGAACGAGTTTGTTCGGAACTATTTTTCTTGACTTCATTCACAAAGCAAACCGTTGACAGTGGTTAACGTTTTGAAAATAGCCGAGGGATGATTGCAAGATAGTTAGTTTGACTTTGAACTAATAAGTGGTAACATTCTTCGGATTATTCAACAGATGTGAACCACATATTTAATCCCTAATTACTAAGTGATTCATCACAGTCCAATAACGTACTGAAACCCTCCAAACACAGAACAAGACAGAAACAAAAATCTCGATAAAAATAACAATTATGATAGAAATAACAATAGAACCAATTGAACAAATGAAATTAAAACTGAAAATACAATAATTCATGTGTTTTTGCTTTCGTTTTTTTAAACGTCATGTGCCAAACATTTACGAAACTAACTGTATTGTATATTGAAACATGTCTAAAAATACATTTTATTTTTGCCTCTGATAACAATAACTCATTAAAATTTCGTACACAATACTAATCCTCATGTGCTTATTGGTGTTAGAAGCTATCTGTAATACATTTTCTGTAAAAATACGTATTGTTTCTGTTTAAATGAATATAATTGGCGAATGGAACGCCGATCAATTGTATATTTCAGAAATTGCGTAATGCATCATATGAATACTTAACCTATCCTCGCTAGACGAACACTTAACACGGCTGATTGAAAAACACCAGTTGATCTGACATAACAAAGGAGAAAACATGAATGGAAATGAAAATGCAAGAAGACGTATTCTCCGTATCCACTTGGCCACTCTTTGTCGACACCCACGTATGTCTATCGTAAGATGACTTTCATAACTCCTATAAGGCCATGAATTTATAGTTAAGTTTGTTTCAAAATGTCAATACTTTATTAACACTGTTTCCACTTATTGCACCACACATGTCCAATACACAATTTGTTACATGTAAAGGCAGTGAATGTTAAATAAGCATAAACGCGCAATCATCGTACTAATAGATGTTAATTTAGTTGTAACCTCTTTATTTTAGCTCGATTGTATCGGATGTAATTAACTTATAAATTATAAAGATTCTCTAGACTCCATTTCCCGAACAGAACTCGTCCTTGCCGTTTTTGGAAAGATTCTAAAACTCTTCCCGACAAGGGATCGAACCCGGGACACCTCAGTCGCAAGGCGGACACCATATCTATTACACCCACGCGACCTAAAATGTATTACATAAATTTACATGGTATTGTGAGCAAAAAGCATGTAATTATCCTATGATAATAGATGATCATTTTCTTGTTATTTGTTTATTTACAATACTCGTATTTTTTTTAATTTCCGTTTTAATCTACCGCTAAAACAATTTTCCCGCGAAACTAAAGAACAACAAACTGTGGCCTTATTCTGTGCTATAACGTCCTGCTTGCTTTAATTAATCTATCCGGTCATTCGCGTAACTTCTGTCATAACGTAAGTTTAACTCCCAACTGGCTGTTAAATAACGCATCTTGATGTCCGAGCGCAACCAGTAATGGGCCATTGTCACTGATGACAAAAATCTTGTCAGGCACGTGACGTGACCCAAGAAAATAAACGTGTTTGGATGTTGACCTGACCTATTTCTGGAACTCATAAAGAATATTTACTATATTTACGTTGTTGTTCACTCGAATTAATAAAGGTAAATAATTCGTTAAGATATTTATCGATATAATATAGTCTACATAATTTTATAAAATTCGGCGCCTATGATTGGTAGCAATTTTTTAAAACGTAAAAACCGCAGGTGTTTTAAAATCTGTGAAAGACACAAAAAGACGTCTTAAAGCACAGATTCTAATCACACTCAATTCAATAAAAGCAATATCTTATGTCAGTTGACATTGAATTATTCGTATTTTGATCTTCAAACGAAACTTAAGTACAGGATCTGATTCAAAGGCATGATCGAATATTAGTCTTATATTATTTGAAGGCAAATTAAAATATGTCTTTCGCTATTGAAATTCTACGTTGCGTTGAATGACCTTAAATAAATCGTGTTCTGAGAAAACTGGGAATAATGCATGTGCGTAAAGTGTCGTCCCAGATTAGCCTGTGCATTCCACACATGCTAATCAGGGACGACACTTTCCGCTTTTATGACATTTTTCGTTTAAATGAAGTCTCTTCTTAGCAAAAATCCAATCCAGGTTAATCTGGGACGACACTTTACGCACATACATTAAGCCCCGTTTTCTCAGAACGCCTCTCAAATGCTTTCATTTATCGAGTTGGTTTGTGGTTAAATATAAGTTTTGCTTTAAAATGTGATGATTTTGATTACCAAATGTGACATCCATAGCTTTTTAGTTACCAAGCTTATAATTATTAATTCATGCACCCAAAGCATACTCATTTCCATTAAATAATTCTTTTACATAAATAAATCTGTCAAAGATGAAAATTCGATGACCCGCAGTCTGCTATACTACAATTTGTTCGAAATACATTGTATCGTTTTACAACAGGAAACTGTTATGATACGCTTGTCTATTCTGCACTTGATTAACCCTTAAAGCGCTGGAGCTGAATTTTAAAGGCCTTTGCAAACAGTTTGGATCCAGATGAGACGCCACAGAACGTGGCGTCTCATCTGGATCCAAACTGTTTGCTATTCTGATAGTATTCTTTGAAAAAAATCGAAGAAAATGCTAATTTTAGAAATTCTGCAGACGACATTTTAGCAGAAGACAAATTACCCAGCATGCAAAGGATTAAGTTTCCTCCTCAGAAGTTTTGATTTATTTGAATGAGTGCTCAAACATACATTATGTGCCTTAGATGAGTCGCGTTCTGAGAAAACTGAGCATAATGCATGTGCGTTAAGTGCAGTCCGCACAGGCTAATCAGGGACGATACTTTCCGCTTTTATGACATTTTTCGTTAAAATGAAGTCTCTTTTTAGCAAAAATCCAATTTAGGCGAAAAGTGTCGGACTCCACAGGCTAATCTGGGACGACACTTTACGCACATGAATTATGTTCAGTTTTCTAAGAAAGCGACTCAGATGTTTTATGATTAATGCAGTTCAAAATTAAATTTGTACGCTAGGGTTCTTTTATCTCGTCGCTGTTTTTTATATTTCTGTCAAGTTTTAGGTTGGTTAAAGTGCACGTGTTACTGTGTAACATGATTGTATGACACTGCGGAAAAAATCATAATTAAATGAAACACATGTAGAAAATTTAATAAAAGATCCATAAATGCGTAAGTTGTACTTATAGATATTCCAAGGGAATCGATCATTCATTACGCATGCGTTGGTTATGGCATCAGGTGAAAATCAGATTGAATGAACAAAGAGCTTTATTGGCAATCGTACCATTTCATGCCTCTAACTCATACACGCAATCGTGCCATTTCATGCCTCTAACTCATACACTTGTATTCAGGTACTCTTACCATTACATAAGAACGCGGTCGCTATCAGGTATATTTAATCAAATCTAGTTATGCAATGCCGCTGGGTTAAACCTTCGTTGCATTAGGTCAAATTTGACCAGTTACGTGAGCGAAAGTAATGTAGCGTGATTTAGCCTTCGGTAGTGTAGCAATTGCGCAGGTAAAAATAGCAACAGAGCGCAGGAATTGATTGCGCGTAATTGCAATTGCCGGTGGATCCATTTCAATCATGCTTTATTCTATAGTTATCGTGTGTTTTTTCACCCATACTGTACTTTGGGTTCTTGCTCGTGTCGGTGTAGTAACATGATATTAATATTACGTAATAAATGGTAATGGCGGAACCCTTAGGAATATTTATCCATGTCTACAGCAAACTGTCTTCACGAACAAATCTGCGCACGTTTGATCGTTATTACAACAAAGTCATAAATTTGTCAATAAAAGAACAACCATAAATACATGTAGTTATAATAAATCCAAACAGTTTTGTATCGATTTATTTTCAATCCAGAAAAAACACACTTTATAATATATTACAAGTATGTTTCATATGTAATTACAATATCCAACTCATTTATTATAAGGCAATGTGAAGAGCATTTTGCCAAAATATTATGCACACGGGAAAATAATTGTTATCATTTGATTAAGGGAGTTTATCCATATTTATAGTCTGAGAAGTGTTGCGAAAATTACGCCCCTTTAGTAAGTAGCTTGTCCTTTCTAATTACTAAAACTGATATTTTCCGCGGGAGAT
Organism: Dreissena polymorpha; assembly: GCF_020536995.1. Classification (NCBI taxonomy): domain Eukaryota; kingdom Metazoa; phylum Mollusca; class Bivalvia; order Myida; family Dreissenidae; genus Dreissena; species Dreissena polymorpha. The sequence goes on from NC_068357.1 coordinate 69,033,456, forward strand.
CAACGGTTGAATAATCGCAATTGCAAATTATGTATTTAGGTCTTAAATTGTATAACTATGACACGTGCGTCATGAAAATTATGCAACAGCCTCTTCGTTACTGTTATCTTCAACGGGGGATATGTGCCGTACTTAAAATCGCTAAAGTGACGTGAATTGACTTAGTGACGGTCACATTCATATATTTATTTAAAGGGATCTTTTCACGCTTTGGTAAATTGACAAAATTGAAAAAAGTTGTTTCAGATTCGTAAGTTTTCGTTTTAGTTATGATATTTGTGAGGAAACAGTAATACTGAACATTAACCATGCTCTAATATAGCCATTATATGCATCTTTTGACGATTTTAAAACCTAAAAATTATAAAGCGTTGCAACGCGAAACGATTGAATAATTTGGAGAGTTCTGTTTTTGTCGTTAAATTTTGTGAAACTACGAAGATTGCTTATATAAGGTATAAAATACGTCACAAATGTGTACTCGGCGGAATAGCTCAGAAGGTGAAAAGCGTTTTTACTTCAGGACTCTGGCAGGACTCCAGGGGTCACTGGTTCGAAACCTGCTCCGAGCAATGTTCTTTTCCTTTTTTTATTTTTTTTTTCTTGATTTTTTACTGGAGCTTTTACGATCCAATGTTTACATTTATCAATATAAAGCATTTAATGAATAAGTTAAAAAAATGCCAAAATCTGTGAAAAGGCCCCTTTAACATGACAAACATCACTATAAAACAGTCAACAACAGAAAACTAGTTTGGATACTACTATCGATATTAAAAACGTATGATCTCAAAAATAAAAAATAAAAATTGTGATAATCCACATGACATATATTCACTCTGAAACTACTAGCGGACAAACATATACGTAATATAGGCGAAACTCATATATTCCATACATTCCATCAGCCGGAAAAGTGATGCATAATACGAATGTTATTTATTTGTGTCTTGTTCTGTGAAAATTTGGCAAAATACATGTGCGTAAAGTGTCGTCCCAGATTAGCCTTTGCAGTCCGCATAGGCAAATCAGGAACGACACTTTCCATGTTAATGAAATTTTTCGTTTTAAGGAAGTCCCTTTTTACCGGAAATCTGGTTTAAGCGGAATGTGTCGTCCCTGATTAATCTGGGATGACACTTTACGCACATGCATTAAGCCCAGTTTTCTCAAAACAAGGCTCTTTTACTTAACGTATCGAAATAATAAAATAATTTCTTGGGGGGGGGGGTATATGCGCAGCCATTCGTTTTCACCAGATATCAAAGGTCAGGTCATTATTACTCAAAATATAACAAAACGTAAGGACATTGAATGGTGTGATCACTTAAAAAGTACATGAGATATTATGGTTTAACTTGTTAAACGCATCGGGCTATAGGCTTTTCATGGGTCAGCTTATCGATCTCTACCTCTGTTCAATCGTCCGTCTTTCTGCCGTTCCCGAAAAAACTGAAATTACGTGTTTAAGTACATAAGATGAGATAACTAAACTTAAGGTACATATTTTATGCGATAGCAGCATTCTTAGATTCTTTCAAGGCGAAACCTGTAATGCTTTCATCACTATTAAACATATGATTTATACTCAAAATAGATGTGTGAAGTGTTCCTAAATTATATATACTTTACATCGATTGCTGCTATAAAAAATATCACTTATATGAGTCATTTTCAAAGCTCCAGACAGAGTGTCGATTTAAATTAGGTATATGAAGTTGGCTATGGGATCTGATATCGAAATTCATCTCTTAAACTCGTCATTGCAGAGCTGGCTCTGAGAGAAACTTTAAGCTATACATATGAGTCGCGTTCTGAGAAAACTGGGCATAATTTATGTGCGTAAAGTGTCGTCCCAGATTCGCCTGTGCAGTGCACACAGACTAATCAGGGACGACACTTTCCGCTTGTATGACATTTTTCGTTTAAATGAAGTCTCCTCTTAGCAAAAATCCAATTTAGGCGGAAAGTGTCGTCCCTGATTTGCTTGTGCGGACTGCATAAGCTGATCTGGGGCGACACTTTACGCATATGCATTATGCCCAGTTTTCTCAGAACACGACTCATATATGTTTCTAGGGATAATATTGCAGTTATGACTGTGAACTTCGCTATGAGATCATACAACTACATTCAAGTCTGCATTCTGTTTAAAGCTCTGAGATAGAAATTAAGCTACGCATATGTCTAAAACGGATAATCGCGTGGCTGGTGGCTGAGAATACAGCTCCACATCCATGTCTGTATTGTGTGAATTAAGACCTTGCTCGGTAATAAACTACGAATTCAGCTCTGTATGGCAATACTGTGGTTAAAACATCAGATTCATGAGGCACCCACTCTTTTTAAGCAAGACATACACGAAATGACAAATACATATCATCAAAATACAGACCGGGAGGCCGTTTTTTTCCAAAGAACGTATAGAGATTTTGCGTAAGACTCGCAAGATTCGTTCGTACGCGTATCGTCAGTATTGTGAACCGTTTTATCAAAGAAATCGCAGCTGAAATGTTGTAAGATTTTTGCTTAACGCTACGATTGGGTAAGACCAGTTCGTAAACATGGCGGTCATAGCAGCTTAAGACGTCGTTAGGCTTAGAGAAATGAAGCCGTTTCGAGATAGAAAATACTTAAGCGATCTGCGATATGCAGGTTTGATTTTACATTCTTATAAGTGTTATGTTGTCAATGCATCAAATTTAATTGAAATAACTTATTTTTGATAACGTTGAATGAGTTCGTTATTATCGACATTAAATCTCCGCGAAGGGTTTTCGTTCAATGCTCTCACATGCACTGCCGAGCAGGCTCCGGTCTAATCTCTGCGCGGAGGTTGATCTGTATGGATGTTCCACGGCAAAATCAGTACTTTTAATTGTGTTGAATAGAAACGTGCGACGAAATGTTTAATGTTCTGATAATAAATTGTTTAGTCGTTAAAAGAATGAATATTTAGTTTGCTTAGTTTCTTGTTTTATCAAAACAAATGTTTTATTGATTCATTTGAACTAAACAGGTTCAAATGTCCTTATATTTTAAATTTTTAAGGCTGAAATTGTAGTCGGACCTTGCATGTTTCGGACGTTGCTATGCACGTTTTTTTTTTGCAACACAATTCGCTGATTTACCTTTTTCGCATAATGTTTTAAATTTGTTTTATCTACTGATCCACTTTTAATGTCTGAAATATCCACCCCAGTAAATAAAAGTTTTAAACTTAATATACCCGGGCATTATCAAACTTCTGTCTAGATAAGTTTTGTAAATTGGGCAAATGAAATACCATACAGTGCAAAAAATGGGCAAATGAAATACCATACAGTGCAAAAAGAAGAACCATATTGGCAAGGAATGTCTGTTTAATTACGTGCGTGCTTGCTTTTTGTTATATACATAAGTATTTCATTCTTTTTTGGTTCTTGCAACTTCCAAATGATTGCCAATAAACATCCTTCATCGATATTTTCCTTATTCTCTCATTTCAATTATGATCTTCCAAAAATCAATTCCTGAGCTGATATGTGGTTGGTAACCTTCACTCAAATTCAAAAAGGAATACTTAGTAATGTCAAGAAAAATCTAACGCCCAAAACACCCCTAATTTTCTCAACGACGGCAAAATCAATGAGGTTTCGTCTGATAAACATCTAGATTTGAACTTGTCTTACTCATGTTCCTGGAATGACCACATTGAATCAATCAAGAAGAAAGCGTGGCAGAGAGTGCATCTAATGAGATCCTTAAAGTTTACACTCGAAAGAATGTCCCTTAACCCTTTTAGTGCGAGAACCGAATTTTGAAGGCCTTTGCAAACAGTTTGGATCCAGATGAGACGCCACAGAACGTGGCGTCTCATCAGGATCCAAACTGTTTGCTATTCTGATAATATTCTTTGAAAACAAATCAAAGAAAATGCTAATTGTAGAAATTCAGCAGACGACATTTTAGCAGACGACAAATTTCCCAGCATGCAAAGGGTTAAATATATGTACACGACATTTATTATACCAATTCTGGGATAATATATCTACTAAAGATGTAACAAAACTTGAACAACAGCAAGCAGCAATGATACTAAGCGGGTGGACACGTTTAGCATTATCTATAAAATGAAACTCTCGAACCATTAACAAAATAGGCGAACAAAACATAAACTGATCCTTTTTTACAAGATGTACAATTCACTATCATCCCCAATATATTTGTCCACTGATCCCCTCTTGCGTGGGTGAAAAACGGCTTATTTACTTCACATCCGAATGTTATAAAGTTTATAAACTGATTGTTTTTTATAGTTTATTTATAGTGTAGTTTCAATTTTCGCTGTTTACACCGTGTAAGTAGCACGCCTTACTGACAGAAGAAAGCAATCTCCACGCAGAGTTGTCGTTCCTTGCTCTCAAATACAACTCTGCGAAATGCTCAGCTTGCCATTTTGTCTATAAAATAGGTAAAACCGAACAAACGCATTCAATGTATATTTGATTGGATATTTAAGATCGCATGCATTAAATTAAGAAATATGACTTTTAAATGTACGATAAATCGTGCAAAAACTTGCGAGTTTTAATGCAACTCTTTGGAACTAATTTATTGCCCATTTACGCAGATGGAATCATTCCACGCACTTCACAAATGTAAACAATTGAACATATTTTTTTTTGAGTGACGTTAGGCATTGCTTCGACGTGTGTATGTATGTTGGTTTCTTAACATAAAAAAACATATCAATTTTATAATAATGAATTAAGACTGATATAAGATATCATGGTATGAGATGGTTTTCTTTAATGCAGTGAATGCAATGTAACCGTCGTTTGATTGTTTAGTATTCTGTAACCTCAATGATGAACGCTTAGAATGATCATGACATAAATGAGACGCTTTCATAACAATAGCCCGTTCTGAGCCCAACACTAAGGTGTACGAACTGGTCCAAAACTATTCTAAACTGTCCGGGACGGTTTATAAACCGTCCGGAACGGTTTGTAAACTGTCCCGGACAGTTTACTAAACTGTCCCGAGTAAACTGTCCCGGACAGTTTCTTACTTTTGAACCGCTCGTGCGTCTGTAAACTGCACCGGGCGATTTATTTTGTGGATTACAAACCGTCCGGGACAGTTTAGGAAACAGGCATAAATTATAGTACGCCGAAGGTTCTGAAGAGGAGTCAATCAACCAATCAGAACGCTCGTAACATGCGCGGATTTATGATTGGCATATCGAATTAAGTTTGTTTTTTTTATAAGTTTTCAACATGTGATACTTAAGAATGTTTTCCCTGGTATTTGGATTCATTGTTGCTTCTACTTTACCTGTCAGATTTCGAACTTGGTGATGATATTTAATTCCGAATATTATATACGGAAACCGGTCAGTTTTTGAACATTATGCGCTTAGATTTCTTTAGGATATCTCAGGTCCAAAAGCATCCCAGAATATTTTACGTGTTCGTTCGTTGTAAGTTATATTTTTTATATTAACGGTTTTAACATGGGACCTAGGTCTAAAGTCTCTTCATTCTAAGTACTTTATAAGCAACGTATGGGCACAGATGGGATCTAACTCACACAAAGAGGCCACTATATTGCCAATTTATGACAATATAAAGTAAAACACAACAATACGCTTTATATTTAATAAAATGAGGAATATAAAAAAACCAGAGACTGAGAAATATTTTGTGAATTTTAGCATAAACAGAGCATAATTTTTATTTGGGAATGAAAAAAAAGACTAATCAGTATGATACAAAATGACAAAATATGTAAATGCACGAGGAAAAAATACGCATAAAATCGAATTTATGACTATTGTTTTCCTGTTTTATGCTGGAGGGTGGGGTGGATTTAACGTCTTGTCGAGAATTTTTAACGAATGTAGTTTCATTTTTCGTTATATTACACTATACCTCGTGATTCAATGTAAAAATCTTGTGGTAAAGTAATTACAGTATTTAGCATCAAAGAAACAAACGAACAGTCGCATTGAAACAAGAATGTATTTAAACAATACAACAATAACCATGTATATAAATGTCTGTAATTATAGCTATAATTATGCGTAATTATTTTCTTACATTACATAATGGATTCATTTGATGTTCTAATCTGCAATTATTTTCAAACGGTACTTGACCAGAAACAATTATTCAGCAAGTAAAGAGATCAATAATTCCTATTGTCGGTACTGATCTGGCATAATTAAGGATTACAACACTTTGTTGATATACCATTTAAAAGAACAAACAATGTCAAACCAATTAAAAGTGCAAATAACAAGTTGAGAAGAATAATCATTAATTGCTTTCTTGTCATTGCTAGAAATTCAAAACAAATAAACAAAAAAGAATGATGAAAAACTTATGTTAGGTGCAGTATATTTTTATCACAAAGTTAAAATTTCAAGTAGATCTATTAAAAAAAACTATTTCTTTAACGAATTCAGAACATTTGCAAACCCCGGCTTTGCTTGCGGTATTTTTGTCAATTGCTTACTTGAAAAATTATTATTCAGTCTATTAAACCTGTTCGGTTTAAAAGCTGCTTCCTTCTATGTATAAAAATGCACTTTAAAAGAAGAAATTCGTTACCAATGTCAGAAATACTTTGTGGGCAAATACATTTATTTCGAGTACTTAAAATATTCATTTTTAACTCTGACGTGTTTGGCAGCAATGATTGATTGAATATTTTTAAAAGCATGTTTTGTCCGAGAAAATTAGCGTCGCTCGAGGTGACAACGATATTACATTACGCTCGTAAAACTTCTAAAGCATTATTGTAAGGAGTGTTCTGATTGGTTGATATAAATAATACCGTATCGGACAGTTTAAACCGTCCCGGACAGTTTACTAAACTGTCCCGGACAGTTTAAACCGTCCCGGACGGTTTATGCACACGAACGGTCCAAAACTTTCCTAAACCGTCCCGGACAGTTTGTAAACTGTCCGGGACAGTTTACAAACCGTCCCGGACGGTTTATAAACTGTCCCGGACAGTTTAGAATAGTTTTGGACCAGTTCGTACACCGTACAACACAGAGGTGAATGTAATGTAACCGTCGTGCAAGAGATTGAGAAGAAAGACGTAACATAATCCTCGAGCTTATTCTCAATTCTGCCATATTGAGAAATGGACAAATATTGTCTAAATGTAGTCTTAATGTTAAGTAATATAGCAACGCCTTTTTGTGTGGCATGTTTTGTCATAAGTAGTTTGTATGTTATTGCTGATATGTGTATACGAATGACAATATAAACGATGTTAAAACTATAGTATGTTTTAAAGAGATTCATTCATTTATTTTGATGATTCATAGTTATTTAAAATAATTCTACTACTAAATGACATTCAGATACAAATATTTACAAGTTACTGTCTATGCACTAAAATTGCTCTAATACAACACATTTCATTGGTACAGTGAAATATATTACAGTAAGTATGAAGTATATGATGCTCTTGAATGCCAACAAATGAAGAATCCAGTATCTAATGTACTTAAAATTGAGTAAACATGGTGTAGTTGTGGTGTACTTATTTTAATTTTCCAGGTTACACAATAAAACTGAAAACGAAGTGGGAGTATTGTTTTTGTAAGTGTGAGTTCATGAAACAATCAACATAATTATTAGGACTGTGAAGTTTGCAACACTAAATATATCTATCATCCAAGTACTCAATCTATTCCAAGGATGGATTTGATGGCAACATTATAACAATCATGTTTATAATTTAAATACCAGCATGCATGAAAACTTGCCGCTGACACAAAACACAAAAACACATTCTCTTAAAAAATAAACATAACTATTGTTATCAGCCATGGAAAACTTAATTTGCTGATTCTTTAACTATACATACAATCGGAATCACTACTTACATTTTGTAAAATCTAAAAATGATCAATCAATTTTCAATAAAATAACATATGTACTTTTATGTAGACGATCAAATTTGTATACTCTTATCACACACACTGCCGGATCATATAACGGATGAAACACAAAATAATATTGTACACTTAACATCTTTATTCAATGACCAGCGCAATTTCATTTGCCATGATACCTACATACGTTATGGTTCTCAGTTTATACATGTGTTGAAGTATCAAATATAAGACATGCATAATATTAAAATAAAACAATGCATGTGAATATGAGCTGCATTAGACACAAATGGTCCCGCCATCATATAAATGCATAGCTAAAATAATCTCAACACATATGTGTCCTACAAGAGATATGACTTTAACGCATTCCACAAACTTTACACATTTGCTGTTCTCTTGTGAAATTTAAATAAATAAGTACAAATATATAAATAAATGATTTAATCAATGAATGAACGAACAAACATACGAACGAACAAAACAACAACAAATTAATTAATACAATTATTGATTGACGAAAATACCGACCTAACATTTTGTTCATGTCATCACTTAATTGCGTTGAATGCCTTTAACCCTTCGCATGCTGGGAAATTTGTCGCCTGCTAAAATGTCGTCTGTATAATTTCTAAAATGAGCATTTTCTTCGATATTAAAAAAAAGAATACTATCAAAATAGCAAACAGTTTGGATCCCGATGAGACGCCACGTTCTGTGGCGTCTCATCTGGATCCAAACTGTTTGCAAAGGCCTTCAAAATTCGGTTCCAACACTGAAAGAGTTAAACCCGATTGCGCGTAAAAAGGTATTTGAACATATTCCAGGGTCGCATTTCGCAACTGCTATTTTGCTACTTTGTTTTCGGCTATTTGATTTTGCAGCAATGGTTGCAATAACCTCCTTCATACAAGCAACAAATAACGATTGATATAAGCGTAATCAAGCCGGACATGCTGGGTATTTTTGTTTCACACGACATAATGTTTCCACACTTAATATCGGTATTTAATAACGATAGAAATTTCAGGCGCAACGACACGTGTGCATACATTAAAGTTTTCACTAAATACATGTGTTGAAGTATAGGACATACATGAGTTACATTGTGCTTACAACAATGCCTGTGAACATGAGTTTTATTAGACACAAATGGGCCCGCCATTTTTATATGAGCATATAAATGTATAGATAAAAAAATCTTGACACATATGTATGCTGTGTATGCGTGGAAGAACAAAAAAAAAATAAAATAAAAAAATGTTTGAATGAATGAACTACCGTACAAATAAATGAACAGCAACACATTAATTAATTCAATAATTGATTGACGAAAATACCGACCACATATTTTAGCAATTTCCTCAATTTACTGCGTTGAATGCCTTTAAACCCGATTGCGCATCACAGGGTTTTAAACATATTTAAGAGTCGCATTTAGGAGCTGCAATTGCGCTACTTTGTACCGGTGCAACAATGGTACCACGGACATCCTTTACATGCGCAACATATTATAAGGATTATGATAAAAAAGACGATTATGGGGCATATAATTGTTACAGCGAGGGCAACTTTATCGCTGTAGTCGGTGGCATCATCTGTCAAAAAGAATACAAGAGCAAGTTAGGGATGTTTCTCAAAACTACGCCATGTTGGAAAATTCAAATTTGGATTGAATTGAATATACACACTATAATGGTAATATAAACATATGTAAACTGGCGTTGTTTCTCCTTACGTAAGCCATATGTTTATATCTTTGGTTTGTACAATACACCTTTTTGTAGTAAGAAGAACATATCAAATTTGCTCAAAATGACTTTAAGTAGTAATCTTTAAAGGTAAGGTTATTCTAAATCACGTGACATGTATGTTTCTAGTTAGGAACCATACATGAGCACATTTTTACCATAATATGGAAAACAAATTGGTACGGCGACACACTTTTGGCATAGTGTAACAATAGTTTCATTCATTTAAAGAGGCCTTTTCACGTTTGGGTAAATTGACAAAATTGAAAAAAGTTGTTTCACATTCGCAAATTTTCGTTTTAGTTATGATATTTGTGAGGAAACAGTAAACCTGAACATTTACCATGCTCTAAAATAGCCATTATATGCATCTTTTGACGATTTAAAAACCCGAAAATTATAAAGCGTTGCAATGCGAAACGAATTAATAATTTGGAGAGTTCTGTTGTTGTCGTTATATTTTGTGAAACTACGAGGATTGCTTATATAAAGTATAAAATACATGTAGCACTGTATTCGGAAGAATGGCCGAGTGGTCCAAGTGGTAGAATTTTTTACTCCAGGACTCAAGGGGTGAGTGGATCGAGCCCTGATGAGGGTTACCTTTTTTCTTTTTTAAATTTTATTCTTATTTTTTTACTGGAGCTTTTTGTATCCACTGTTTACATTTATCAATATAAAGCATTTAATGACAAACTTCAAAACATGCCAACATCTGTGAAAAGGCCCCTTTAAGAATTCATCAAATAAATACAATTTCACTCGAACTCCAGAGATTAACCTATATGCAATCTTTGAAACCAGTCATTCCACAGAGTTTAACAGTCATTTATGCTTAGAATTAGTGCGTTTAAGAACTGATATATATATATATATATATATATAATTCCGTGTATTTGCAGGATATATGTTTGTGTGTATGTGTGTTGTGTGATATTACTAATTCAATTATTACACTCATGTAAACACATACATGTTACAACATATGAATAGGAAAAAGTACATTTTAATCTTACCTTCAACAGTTACGCTTGTGGTATTTTTTATAGTCGCATGTTCCGTCGTTTTGTCATTGTCAGTGACCTCTATAAAATCATAAAAATAAATGACACACTTTACAAAATACTTCGTATCCAATTACTACACCAGGGCTATTAACACATTGATGTCTAGCGTCTAGAAAAAAGGTCTTGGCAAACAGCGTAGACCCTGATGAGACGCCGCATGATGCGGCGTCTCATCAGGGTCTGCGCTGTTTGTTTAAAGGAATTTCTGTTAGAAATATTCTAAATATAGAAATAAATATACTAGACATTCCTAATTTTGGAAATAAATTGATCCAATTAAGAAGGATGAGAGAGTTCACTAGGCATAAATGGGTTAAATGCTACTCGACCGCTCGCAATGTTGAATAAGCAAAGCTGTCGAGCGCGCTTGAGTCGTCTAATAATATTCCGTGGTTGCCTTTGCGTAGTTGATATGGTGTCCGCCTAGCGACCGGGTTGTCACGGGCTCGTTTCCCACTGTGGGAGCGTTTTTATATCTGCACAAAAGACACGAAGTACTGGTTCTTGGTCCCAGGAAACGGACTCGAGAACGTTTCAGTAGGCCATCAGCTTTCGATGCAATTGAGCTTATAAATAGTTTTAAACTAAGGCTATTCCGACCGAGTGAATGCATTTTCCAATTTAACAAAAAACAATGCAACAAAAAACATTCAAAAAATACACTAAACACTTGGAAAAAAAACACACAAAATTAAACAAAGAAAATGTCAAACTACAACATTATTAGAGCAGTCCTATTCAGGAGTGTCTATTAACAACTATCAAGAGATACCCAAGCAATGGTGTGAGGCGGAATTGTTTGAACCATTTGCAGCATGTTTTTTTTTTAAAAACAACTCATTTTCCACAAAGCAAGGGATGCAACTGCTTCCAAACAACCATTGTTTGCTAGCAAATTATGCATACGAAAACTTCCTGTCCTTCGTAAAGTTTAAATCATAATGAAAGTTGGTTATTTTGTCATAGATAATGTGTGCAATTTCACGTTCTTTTATAAAGTTTACTTTACAATAACAAAGAACATTTACAGATCATTATCATTATAAATTAATCAGAAACACATTATGCCTTGTAATTGGAAGCAAGCAATGAAATATGTATGGGAACGTAGAGCTGTACTAATGGCGAGTTAGGATTTTCAATCACTTGTTTTATGAGGCGAGTAGGGTTTTGGGGATTTTTTTCATCAGAGTATAGCGCCTAAGCGACAGGCGCGTATATAACGTGTACCTCGCATATTGTTATCAAAGTGTATTACTTTATATTATAATTATATTATAGTATAGTATATTTTATATTATTTTATAGACAATATAGACATACCAATGCATCGTGTGCCGTCACTGACATACCCGTCCTCACATTCCAAGCATTTGATAACATCGGAAGAAGAGCCACTGCATTCAGTTTTTCCGGGAAGACAATGGTTAACGGTATAGTTACCACAGGCTGAAATATCTCAGAATTAAAATCAGTCACATAACAATGATGTGGGAATAATACATCGTATATTTGTATTGATCTGTTGCTGATGATGAATGTAGAATAAATAGATGAAGTGCAGCACGTGAGTTTTAAGTGTAAAGTAAACTCTATGTTTCATCTGCACCAAACGCTTTCGAACATTTTACGGTAAATAAATTTATTTCTTAAAAAAGTAGGGTTTTGAGGAACAAAACACACTATGTTATTATTAGAACTGATACAATGTTATCATGCGTTAAATCATTGTGTTAAAACGAGTTTTGAATGTACTACATATTTTATAAATTTTACGTTACCTTTACAGCCTAGACCGTATCCGGCTGGATGGTAGCCGGTTTGGCATTGCGTGCATCTTATACCATCTGGCGACCCACCGCATTCTTGATGTCCCGGCAGACAGTTGTCAATGACAACGTGCTTACAGTCTGTATTTGAAAACATATTAAACACTTATCAATATTGATTTATTAAAATGTGTCTTCAAGCTAATTGTATTTTGACAATTTAAAGCTACACGATTCTGATTTATTAAATGTGGTTCGTCAGACGATCTTCTCTGTGCATGCTACCAAAAGTTTATCAAATATTTCCTACGGAGCCGAAATGAAATATTTTATCCATTCTAAAAGCACTCTTTAAAACGTATTTTAAATATTGCAGAGTAAGCATGACGCGAATGACGTAATTCATCTATTGAGTCGTGTTCTGAGAAAACTGGGCATAATGCTTGTGCGTAAAATGTCGGCCCAGATTAGCCTGTGCAGTCCGCACAGGCTAATCAGGGACGACACTTTCCGCTTTTATGGTATTTTTAGTTTCAATAAAGTCCCTCCTTACCGAAAATCCAGTTTAAGCGGAAAGTGTCGTCCCTGATTAGCCTGTGCGGACTGCACAGGCTAATCTGGGAAGACACTTTACGCACATGCATTATGTCCAGTTTTCTCAGAACACGACTCTATTAGATTTCGTTCTCTATGGTTGCACCCACCTTCACAGCAGCGACCTGACCTCCAAGCCCGACATACGCATTGTGAATTCCAAAAAATGCCTCCGTTATAACAAAATCCATTACATCCTTGATCAAATGTTTTTCCCCATTCCCAAACGCAGGATCTACATACGCGATATTGAATCCCACCACCGCAAGGCCTAGAACAAGCATCCCATTCAGGGCATTTGCTGTACGTGAACCATGTGCAGCCACCTACAGTAAAATACGAGAATAAGAAGTTGACACATTCGATTACCATTTTTAAAACATGCATTGTAACCATTTCTCTAAATTTGTCAAATTTTACTCTAATATCGTATTACGATTAAATTATATACATAAATTATATATATGCACAATCTACGTACCGTATACATATGATACGCATTGGATTTGTAAAACGTTATACAGCTGAATATTTTGTTTTAGTTCTACAACTAATGCTATTTATTGATATATTTATAACAAATACACATATGATACAAGTGTAACATGAATTAAAAGCCCAAACACCATTAATCTACACACACTTTCAGATATCTGATTCGCATAATGAATACAACTATTTAAATTATGATTAATACGTTTGAAAATGTGCGTGTCAAGTTTAAATTGGCGATTTTCTGCTTTTCTATCGTTATCAGGCATTTAGATTGTTTAAAACATTAAACCTTAAAACAAAACAAAAATACAAATTTGGCGCCGTATGTCCTTAGTTGAATGAATTATCAGATAGTTTATTCAATCGCTCAAACAAAATTTGCTTATTTAAACATAAAAATATTATTCTGTATCTTCATCGCATAAAAATCACGTGAGACAACTACTGAAATGGCTTATAACGTACACAAATGAAAGCTACAATACGTGACCTTGTTGTAAAAACGTACACTATACAATTATAACTGTACATAATTATTTTTAACATATGTAACGGATATTCCATTACAATAGTATATTTTCACAATCGTTTGGGACCAATTAAAGGTATGGATCGAATGATAATGCTTTATTTTAAGATGTAACATCTACGTGCCTAAAATAAGTTGAAAACAACAACATTATACTACATCTTTTAATGAACAATCGATCCATAGCTTAGTCAAGCAATGGAATTGAACCATTCTATGTTTAAAAAACGACGTAAAATTGCGTACGGTTGCGTATCTGGAACTAGGCATCGTATATATGTACGAAGAAAATGCGTAGGTAATATTTGTAGCAACAAATATAGATTGCAAATGATATGATCATTTAACCCTGTGAGGGTTTTAATATAATCAATTACAATCGATACAATATGTGGTTGTGCCTTATAATATGGGATACCAAACAAACAATACGAAAAAAGTAGGTTTACGTCACAATATTTCTTTTCACATTATACTGTTTTAAGACTCATCATGATATCATATCAGATGATTATCTCCCCCAATCCCAAGAATATAATCGAAAACAAATTATGGTCACCATTCAATATTGGACTAAACACAAAATACTATAGCGCTATAATTTGCTATAATTTGTTATAATTATATGTAAATAATGTCAAAATATGCTTATGGTAATCCGACCAGCCGATTGCTTTTATTTAGTATACATAGAAAATAATTTTTTACAACTTGCCGTCCGATGCTTCTAACGATTGAGTTATTACTTTCATGAAAAAAAACTTTGAATGTGTACCTTTTTTACACATGTTAAAATATAGTCATAATATTTCATTAAAATTATGGCTATATTCATCGATGGTTGGCTACGTTTGATAGAAATATAAAATTGTTGCCCATATCATTTATTCAAACCAAAAGGCAATACGATTTTTAAATGCACTATTTTTCATAGATATATTGGTATAAAATTAGATTAAACAATGACAAACCCAATGCTTACACGAGTTTATGTTTATTTTATTTATGAAGCATATAACATTTCCCTTCATATATGGTTCTATTTCTTTTACGCGATGACTGGGATTCATGGCACCTGATACTGGTTTGTATCACTCTAACAAGACAAAGGTGCACATCAACCAGCCACATTAGGTATTTAAAGTTACAACAAACGTCACGAGTACAACTGCTAAGCACTCCATTGTGTCTCTCGAAAAGTGAAACGTATTGATGATGTTTTTTTTGTTAATTTCACACGGAAATATTGGATCGAAGTGATCCAGGTAATTATAAATCAAGGTGCAAGATCAAGTGACTTTGTTGGGTTCCCAATTAAACGTTAATGGAAGTAAACACACCGGTAAGCACAGCTCCAAATAACTTAAACCAATAATTGCTTTAAATCTATATTGTTCGTAATTGCTTGAGATATAAACCTTTACAAGTCATACTTATAATTCTAAAACATATAACAGTCTAAAAAGGCTTAAACGTCGTTCAATTGGTGATAATCCGATACCGAATCTTCCACATTGTGTATCGTGTCAGACCACGGTTCCGCACTATCAGTTTATGACTGAGCAATATGAATGCCCTAAATACGAATGTCATTTGATTCAACAATTAACAAGCTTGGTATTTTTTAATAAGAATATGTTTTAAGCAGGGTTATGTACAATGCATTATGTACATCGATTGTGTCGTCGGGCTCTTATACAAGCCGAAATCAATTGGAATGCGTCACTTGACATGCATGTCATATATTGAATCCAAAAGTTAAATCGAAATAAATTAATACTTTGTATCACACAGATATCCTTTGGAGATTTATTGTAGTCCTTGTTTTACGGCATTTGTAATCAACCTGAATGTGTTCAGATATGTGTGAACAACAATGATACACGGCAAATACTAGAGCTTTACAAGCTATATCGAGTTAAATAAGAGCACCGCATAGCGGGTGCCAACGCTCGGCTGCGGTGCAGTTTTGAATAAATGAAAGCTTGTCAGAAGTTTTATATTAGAGGTAACAGTGACATTGACCTTTGACCCAAAAATGGGTGTGGCGTGTAGAAGTCATCAAGGTGCATGCACATATGAAGTTTCAAAGTTGTAGGTGGAAGCACTATGATGTTAGAGGCATAGTTAAAGTTTTATATTAGAGGTCACAGTGACATTGACCTTTGACCTAGTGACCCAAAAATGGGTGTGGCGTGTAGAACGCATCAAGGTGCATGTTCATATGAAGTTTCAAAGATGTAGGTGGAAGCACTGTGATGTTAGAGGCAAAGTTAAAGTTTTATATTAAAGGTCACAGTGACCTTAACCTTTGACCTAATGACCCAAAAATGGGTGTGGCGTGTAGAAGACATCAAGGTGCATGTACATATGAAGTTTCAAAGTTGTAGGTGGAAGCACTTTGATGTTAGAGGCAAAGTTAAAGTTTTATATTAGAGGTCACAGTGACATTGACCTTTGACCTAGTGACCCAAAAATGGGTGTGGCGTGTAGAACGCATCAAGGTGCATGTACATATGAAGTTTCAAAGTTGTAGGTGGAAGCACTTTAATTTTAGAGCCAATGTAAAGGATTTAGCACGACGACGGACGGCGGACGACTAGGAGGCTATGACAATACCTCGGGTTTTCTCCGAAAACAAAAGCTAATAAAAACGAACAAGAATGAAAATTTTATTTCAAAAAAATCAATTAATCTAAGTATAATGTAAATATTATCAAAGCTTCCGTTGTGTACCCTAAGTAAGACTGATCCCTATTACACTGAGAGAGCCTGGAGATTACCCTCCGTCTGTCATTCCTGTCCGTCCGTTTATCTGTCCATCTTTCCAGATAAATACATATAAAAGCCTCAAAACCTCGCATGCGTGTTCATGGAGGCAAAACATTGCTAGTTATGATAAGTAATAAAGTTCTCAATTAAGACACTTTTCATAAATGCTCGTCCGTTTTTCCGTCAATCCGCCTTCCGTAAAACTGGATGTGCAATTGCTCGAGAAGTACTGAAGATACTTAAAAAGGGGCGATGTGCGAATTATTCATGATTCGTTTTTACAACAGATGTCGAGGGTGGAGTCATTGTAATAATAAAAAAGTAAAATATAACTCAAAATTCTAACAATTGCCCATATGTGTATGAGGTTATAAATTCGCGTTCAGGCTGCCTTATAACATACACGGATTGCGAAATGTTTTAATACATCAACTACAGTTTTCATTTTTAAATTTTAGACTGGAATTTAAGTTAATATGCATATACATAAAATCTATGTAATCGGGAAGTTTAAATCCTGATGTGCACCTTCTTACTGAGATGCATAACGATGATTTGGTGTTTTAACTTCGCGGAGCTTGGTTCTGAAATTTATTTTCTTCAGTATTGCTTTTTCATTATTCTCCCATTTGAAGGAGATTGATATATTATTGTGTTAAACGCTATATGGTCACAATTTATTTTTTTAGTAATATCAGTGATGAAATACAGATTTTATTAGCGTTACAAGATTCAAATGAGTACTTTTATATTATATGAGTCGTATAAAAAATTCTTAAATTGATATTGTATGTTTCCCAAAAATAACTTTGCCGCAGATAACGCAGAAATCATGATTTAGCATATGGCCACAAACCAACAGGACATAATGTATTAATTCAATTATTAAGTGTCTAATAAAAATGTCTATTTCATGATTAACTGAGGAACAGAGCAAGCAAGGTCAGTGTTGAAACGATGTAAAACTGTCTGCGAAGAAATAAATTTAGAAGAAAGAAAAACGTTTTAAAATAATAATTTAATTTAAAAATGTTTAATTGCTTGTTTTTGTCACCTGTTAGTCGCATAATCAACGCACGAAATGTGTGTTAGATAGTGCAAGAATATTAAAACCACACGTACATGTTCGTAAATGAAATTTATACTACTGGAAAAATGTCATATGTGACCTCACGTATATATTTAATATTTGAGAAACACTGAGTCTCAGCGCCGCGTCATGCGAACATAGGTCTTATTGCGCTTTGGCTAGCGTAGCTCAAGCCCAGTCTGCTCAATTGCGCAGTCTTGTCAGAGCTGCGCTGTCCCATATAAATAACGCATGGTTTCGTGGCCTGATTAGGAATCTACTCACCAGACTGCGAGATGCGCGGGTTGGGCTTTAGCTAAGCTGGACGCATATGGCATAAGACACATTTTCGCATGACGCGGGTCTTTAAAAATCTCTATGTTTCTTATAAATGGAAAATCTAAGCACAAACATTTTCGATAGAAAATTAAAGTCTAACTGTGTTATTTATAGCAAACTGACACATTTCGGTAGCCTATCGAGTCTTTCATAAACGATTTCCATACCGACTTACCGAGTAGTGCAAACGTTTGTGGTTAGATAATATTACGATTTCCGACTTATCTTATTTAGATTAATTCGACTGTAAACGATTTTCAACGAGAACCCCAAATGGTTATACGAGTTTGTGCTTCAGTTATTTTATATTATAAACGCAAACTTACCAGCCAAAACTGCCAGCGACAGAGTCATCAGTGACACTTCTGAGACCTTCATCGTAACTCGTGCACAGTTCATAATTGTATGATCCGTTTTCGTTCTAAACACATTGAAATATTGGATATAAATGATCAAATTTAAATGATAATCTACTCTAATACCTTTATATTTATATACATCGACATACATTGGGATTGCGTAACAAACCATACCTGGAATTCCACATAACCTTGGTATAATCTTCCTTTTGTTAAAAGATATTCAGTTGCGTCATGAAACTTTTGGGAAATATCACTATATTTATACTCATTTGCCATCGATCCGTTGGTATTGTCTGACTTGTATTTTATTAATAAACCAATAATTTCAAGGTTATGAATGTACGCCGTTGTTACATGTAAACAAGGCAAGTATGCAATTATTAGTATAATTATAGTTGTCTGCGTAGTTGTGTAAGCTGACTTTTGACCTTGATTTTTGCGATAATTTATGCTTCAAAGAACTTTGATTAAGCGTTCATTTAATAATTGGAAACTAACAAATAGGTGTGTTGTATCAAAGAATTATTGGCCACTTATACAGTAAAAAAATGAAATGATACAGAATACAAACAATCTACATCATCAAATATGCCTAGTAGACATCCCTTTTCGTTACATACAGGCGAATAGTCTTTTTCATACTTAATATACCGGACGCCTAACGTACACCCGTGCACAGTGAATGACTGGAATCCTAATACATTCTGTGTGCATACAAGTTTAAAAAAAGAAATATTACATCCGATCTCAAATCGTTCTCGGAATGAATACAAGTTTCAGTAGACCAAAGGGTAATGGTCCTTTTGCATACTTAAGGCAGATGCCAATAATAAGCACATATTTAACGAGGTACTTTTGACTTTTGATGAATTTTACTTTGTTACGGTGTATTGATCCCAGGCAACCCATTTAAATAACCACCTTGATGTATCATTTTCGTTCATGCACCATACCCTTTGAATCTATTGTAAAATATGAAATAATGTATGCCATACGTTATTGATTATAGACCGCGTTTTACAAGATCCTTAATATCTTTTAAAGAGAGGTCATGTTGAATTAGCGCCAAAATACACATCTAAACCATTTTTAAATGTATCATTTAAAGGCTGTGTCAAATTATTGGGATACCAAACCGGTTCATATTACAGGGCCAAGTTTAGTGCATGCTTACCATTAAAATATTTTTAAGGAAAATTAAATGATATTATTTTATGAAAGTCACCATGACTTACATTATCGATTTATTCGACGGAGAGTACATAAATTAATTTCATTTTGTAACTTCATATATGTTCAATCGTTAAAGTAAAGTTCCCATTGGCATTCTTTGTTAAACTTCATACAACTGGCAAATTATTCTACCACGGTCTACAAAAAATGAATGTTCGTATTTAAAAATTACGATGTATCTACTGATTTTTTTTTTAAAAGACAAGAGGCCGGGCGTGCCACACAATGTTAATCATATGCTACCTCTATACAGAAAAAAGATTTTAGTGCGGTAATAAATACAATGTATAATTTTATATAGGATCTGGGCGTGTTTTAATATAATAGTATATCATAATGAACTCTGCATCCTGAATAAAGTGATATCAATCTAGCTCGCATGCCGATGTTGAATTGAAATTTCGGGTGCGTTGACCTATACATATCATACTTTTATAAAAGGTATTGTTAATTTTGCAACCGAACAAAGACTGTGAACAACTGGTGTTGCATTAAGATTATTATTGGAAAATAAAGCGCTAATCGACATTGATTGATTGATAACACATTTATAATCGAATAAAGCCTTGTGCGATGTCTGCATGTATACGCTCGCGTGATACTAAACATGTTTACCCCCTTGAAGAATATTTTTGGCCAATGTTTTGTAAAGGCGGGCATATGAATGGATTTTGAAATGATAAATACATAAATTGATAATGGTAAATTTATATTTACATCAATCGTCATTTTTAGGATACCAAAATATCAACGTTGTACTTATCATTGCTTAACTCTTATTTGTCCCTAATACATAATTAGATTTAGACAGGTCAGTATCTGGCATAAATTCAACAGCCGTAATAACTGAGCTGGTAGCAAGATGTATTGTGTTCGCTCTTGATCGTTGTCTCGTCCGTGAAATGATTTTCGCAAAAGTTAATTAACCATTCATTTGATATAATTTCGGGGCATTTGCCGTACGTGTCCCATGTGCAGCCACCTACAGTAAAATACGAGAATAAGAAGTTTACACATTTGATAACCATTTTTAAAACATGCACTATAACCATTTTTCTAAATTTGTCAAATTTCGCATTATATCGTATTACAATTTAATTATACAAGTGCACAATCTAAGTACCGTATACGTATGATATGCATTGGATTTGTAAAACGTTATACAGCTGAATATTTTGTTTTAGTTCTACAAATTATGCTATTTATTTATATATTTATAAAAAATACACATATGATACAAGTGTAACATGAATTAAAAGCCCAAACAGCATTAATCTACACACATTTACAGATATCAGATTCGCATAATGAAAAAAACTATTTAAATAATGATATAATACATTTGAAAATGTGCGTGTCAACTTTTCATCTTTTCATTGGCGATATTTTGCTTTTTCTATGGTTATCAGTCATTTAGATTGTTAAAGACATTCAACCTTAAATCAAAACAAAAATACAAATTTGGCTCTATATTTCCTTAGTTGAGTGAATTATCATATAGTTTATTCAATCGCTCAATCAAAATTTGCTTAAGCATAAAGATATTATTCTATATCTTCATCGCATATTATTGACGTAAGACAACTTCTGAAACGGCACCCAACGTACACAAATGACGGCTACAATCAAGACCTTGTTGTAAAAACGTACAATATACAATTACAACTGTACATATGTTTGACATATGTAACGGATATTCCATAACAATAGTATATTATCACAATCTTTTGGGACCAATTAAAGATATGGATCGAATAATAATGCTTTATTTTAAGATGTAACACCTACGTGCCTAAAATAAGTTGAAAACAGCAACATTATACAACATCTTCTACTTTGCAATCGAATTCACGGCACCTCATATTGGTTTGTATTTCGCCAACAAGACAAAAGTGCACATAAACCTACGGTGGAATAGAGGTGACATTCACTTCTCTTTTTTTAAATTGCTCTCCTCTTTTTTCTATCTCGTGGCCACGAGTTAGCTATGTCGTGGAGTGCAAAACTAAATAAAAGCGGCGTGCAATTAAAAAAAGAGCGGTGCAGTAAATAAAGGCAGAGTGCATTAAACAAAAGAGGAGAGAATTTTCGCTATATCGAGATCCCGAGTTAGTCAGCAAATCAAATTTTGCGTAACATGTGTAAATATTCTGTACGCATATATATAGCTGGTCAAAGCAGGCAAGGCTCTGATATAACCAATACATACTACTATTAGTACTACTATTACTACTACTACTACTACTGCTGCTGTTGTTGTTGTTGTTGCTGCTGTTACTACTACTACTACTACTACTACTACTACTACTACTACTACTACTACTACTACTACTACTACTACTACTTCCACTACTACTACTGCTACTACTACTACTACTACTACTACTTTTACTAATACTACTACAACTACTACAACTATCACTTCGACGAAGACGACGACGGACGACGACGGACGACCAACTGACGACCGATGACCGACCGACGGACGATGGACGACGACCGACCGAGGGACGACTGATGGACGACCAACGGACGACCGACGACCGACCGACGGACGACGGACGACGACCGACGGACAACCGAGGGACGACTGATAGACGACCAACGAACGACCGATGTTTGGACGAGGGACGACCGACTGACGACCGACGGACGACCGACGGACGATGCCGGATGGACGACCGACGGACGACCGACAGACCACGACCGGAGGACGACCGACGGACGACCGACGGACAGCCGACGGACCACGACCGGAGGACGGACGATGGAGGACCGACCGACGACCGACTGACGACCGGACGACGACCGACGGACGACGACTACTACTACGACGACGACGACTACTACTACTACTACTACTACTACTACTACTACTACTACTACTACTACTACTACTACTACTGCTACTACTACTAGCAACAGCAGCAGTAGCAGTAGTAGTAGTAGGAGGAGGAGGAGGAGCAGTAACAGCAGTAGCGATAGTAGTAATAGTAGTAGTGGTAGTAGTAGAAGTAGTAGTAGCAGTAGTAGTAGTAGTAGTAGTAGTAGTAGTAGTAGTAGCTGCAGCAACAAGAACAGCAGCAGTAGTAATAGTAGTAATAGTAGCCTTGCTTTTGGGACGTTTTCATTGGCTGATAAATTTGAGGGAACAAGGTAGTATTTGATTGGCAGACTAACTCGTGGCCACGAGTTAGCTAAGTCGGGATCTCGAGATCTCGAAATTATCTCCTCTTTTGTTTAATGCACCCTTCCTTTATTTACTGCACCGCTCTTTTTTAATTGCTCTCCTCTTTTATTTAGTTTTGCACTCCTCTGTTTTCTATCTCGTGGCCACGAAATAGCTATCTCGAGATCCCGACTTAGCTAACTCGTGGCCACGAGATAGAAAAAAGAGGAGTGCAATTAAAAAAAAAGAGGAGTGAATGTCACCTCGAGATCTCGAGATCCCGACTTAGCTAACTCGTGGCCACGAGATAGAAAAAAGAGGAAT
This sequence comes from Dreissena polymorpha, assembly GCF_020536995.1. Classification (NCBI taxonomy): domain Eukaryota; kingdom Metazoa; phylum Mollusca; class Bivalvia; order Myida; family Dreissenidae; genus Dreissena; species Dreissena polymorpha. The sequence continues at coordinate 69,056,826 of NC_068357.1, forward strand.
GCAATTTAAAAAAAGAGGAGTGAATGTCACCTCTATGCTACGGTATTAACCAGCCACATTAGGTATCTAAGAAATTATAACAAACATCACAAGTACAACTGCTAAGCACTTCATTGTGTCTCTCGAAAAGTGAAACTGTATTGACAGTAACCAACCTCCGCGCAATAACGTGTAACTCCTCTGGTTTCCAGTCAACTCGTACCTAAGTCAACACGTACCTTAGTCAACTCGTACCCGATTTGGTTAATTCGTACTTTAGTCATTTTTCCGGTTGGTCAACTCGTACCTTTTGAATTTTGTGTTCTTTATGAAAAAAATGCGATGGGTGTTTGCATACATTAGATGTTTTTATGTTTGTTGCAGGTACAAGTTGACCAAATAAAGTTATATTTTGGCATAGACTAACATAGCAGGTTGTCTTAGGATTAAGTAAGATAACATTAACTAAAATGGAAAAAAACGACAGTAACGATATGATTTTTTTTATGAAATTAAAGTAAAGCAAAATCACAACATACAAACAATATTCACAAATTTTGCATCGAATTATGGTTCGTCAGAAACTCGAGTAGTCAATAATAAAATCAATTAATAAACACCTAAAATACTTATTCACACCTACGTGACACGGCTCGTTAATATCGTAATTTACCTAATTTGCACCTGTGTTAATTATTGAAAAACACATACCGTAACTCGATACGGGTCGCTGATATCTAAATTGATTTAATCTGCACCTTTGTACCTTTGTAAAAATAAAGAACACCTTTGAGTAAAAACAAACGGGTTTATCGAGTATTTAGATGGTTTAATAAGATTTTATTGGACACATATATTATACATTTTAATATAATAACATAAATTTGTTCACACAGTTCAACAAACAAATTGTTCCATTACTCGAGAATACTTAAGATTATTGAGTCAAAACAAACGGGTTAAATGAGTAGATTTAGATGTTTTAATAAGATTTTATTGGACACATATATTACAATTTTTTATCTAACAGCATAAACTTCTTGACACCGTTCAACAAACAAATTGTTTCATTACTCGAGCTTAATTAAGATTATTTACTAAAAACAAAAGAGATTTAATGAGTATTTAGATGTTTTAATAAGATTGTATTACACATTTTTATCTCATTAGAAAACCGTTAATTATTTTACTATTTAAGTTCAAAGTGGATCATACCTTTAATTGGCTATGGCTTCATGCGGTGTTTTCAATCGTACATATCATCAAAGAAACTGTCGACAACTACCGCGCGTATCATTTTAGATGAATGACAATCAATTTGCTTAACAAATCGCCGACGGTCCTGTTATCATAAAGGTGTTATTAGTCAACATGTTATTAAACAAAACGCAGACAATTACATCACGTATCCGTTGTAGGCTAGACAAACACTTCGGTTATAAGTATACACGTGTGAAAAATATTGAACTTGTCTACTTTTGAAAAAAAAATCTTTAAAAAAATCAAGAAAATATTATAACCTATATTCATATCAAAACATAAAAAAAAAATATTTCACGTCTTTAATATATATAAATAATTTTAGGTGGGTACGTGTTGACCAAATCGGGTACGAGTTGACTAGTGGGGGTACGTGTTGACCAAAAATCGGGTACGAGTTAACCAAATCGGGTACGAGTTGACCGAAGGTACGTGTTGACTTAGGTACGAGTTGACTAGCTTCGACTCCTCTACTCTCCCCCACCTCCCATAAGCAATATTTTTACAACCGTACAATCTTCTGCAATGTATTAGTCTATGTATATGTTAGTGTTACTAATGGGATTGTTTACCCTCGGGACTTCGGTTATAAACCATTGCCCGAGCACACTGCTTAACATAAAACACTGCATAAAAAAGCCGAAAACGGCCATAAAATGGACAGCCCGATTTTACTGGGCTGTACCATTGATATAAATAGAAAACTTTGCAGTGTTGGTGCGGTGCCTTAATAAAAATCTATTGGTTTAAAAATATCTAACCTTTATAAGAAGCGTTAAAAAGACGCAGTACTTTACAATGCCTAACGCTGTTAAAAAGCGGCGTTTTTATTGGTTGATGCACTTATAAAACGATGGCGCTGATTGGCCGAAATTTCTTATTAAGGATTGCAAGTAGGTCAATCCGTTTATAAATAGATTTTCCCACGGCTGACGTTGTACTTTAAGAAAAAGTAAACAATAATAGTTTATATGCAAAAAATATAAATGAAAGCAAAAGATGATAAATCCAAAAGAACTTGGACTTGTTTTATAGTTATAAATTACTATGTTTATGTTATGTTACTGTGCTTATTATTAATTATTATCATTAATATGATGTTGTTATTGTATGTTATTGTTTATTTTGTTTTTTAAGAAGGAGAGAGAGAAAGAATAGGCCAATTTTTATAAGTAAAGATGGTGAAAACACACATACTGTTGTATGTGGCATCATCATTACCAGACCCACTGTTCAGTATATACTGCAATGGGTTTAATGGAGTCTTTAGACTTTGTGATCTGTGTTTTAAATGTTAGAGTCCAAATAGGACTATTTTAATATAAGTCTTATAGAAAAAGGGATACACAGATGTGTAATATGTTTGAGTAACACAATAATAATACTTGAGGGTTTTCCAGATCACAAAGTGGTTGAACATTGCCACAATATGTTTACATACATAGTCAAGTACCATTTTTATGTGTATATTTAAAGTTTAAACTAAATGCCACACAACAAGATCTAATCATTGGAGAGATATATTTATATCTATGAACATTAATTAATAGGGATGCCAGAGCCTGATTTAACAGCTCTCAAATGTAAAGTGAAGTTGCATGTGTACATGCAATTATATGAAAAGGACAGGAAAAAAGACAATATATGATAACACATAGGGAGTATAACTCTCAATTATATATTAATGTTGCAATTGAGTATTGAGTTGTTAAAAAAGTAATGAGTACAAGTTTATGTATGTGGCTCAATGTTGAACACTTGCAGACAGGGAATATAGCCGTAATGCTCCAACATAAGACCCTGTCTGTATGGAACTTAAGGAGGATTGGGCTATGGAGAAGAGAGGTCCCCCCAGAGTGGCATTAAAACAATATTTAAAAGTGGGTTTAGTAAAAAACCCTTATATGTTAAGGGCAATAACTTACGTGTCTCCAAACGGTCACCTTCATAGGGCCACATAAAAATTAAGGGTAAGACAATGTGCTTTGCAGTTAAAAATGAGACAAAAAACAGCTAAATTTGTACAAAAGGTACATTATTTACAATATGTACAGAACTATATGCATTTATATATTTAAAATACATGTTGCCACCCTGGAGGGTTGAAAGAAGGAGATTTTTGGAAGTGTAGGCCGATGTGGGTGGGGGAAAAGAAGAGCCAGCAGAGGTGGTGTCACTCAGTTGTACTAAGGGAGGTAATTGTGGTGATGGAGTCTACAATGGTTGTTTCCCCTGGACCAGAGGGAGTGCACGGTAAATGAAAAATAGTTTCAAGTTTGTATACTATTGAAGGAAAATTGATAATGGTAAGATGTAAAATGGTAAAAAGACCAAATATTACCTAGATGCATTAAAATACACCCAAAAAGCTCTAATCTAACCAATATTATTAATATATTGGTGATAACATTGGAGGAAATAATACTATAATTTATCCCATCATCAGACGTGCATTGTCGAAATAAACCACTGTGGAATAAATTTTCCTCTATTTCAGCAGTGCTGAAATATAGCTATCACGCGCGGCGAAGAATGTTCATATTACTCGGAATCAACTATAAAGTAATCGTTTTTAGTAAAATCGAATCAGATTCAACAAAACAAACAATTTGATACCAAGATGTAATATATTTTTAACACATAATGCAACTCAAAAAGCAAATAAACATTATATACAAATATTAAGTGCGCGTACTCGTGACGTCATTATTAACACGTCATACGACACAATGCATGTTGTTTCACGCTAAAGATGCAGTTGTTTAGTATCTTTTTACTCATTATTTCTTAAAAATCGGGGACGTAGAGGTATGATAAACAGAAAAACGGGTGAGTTACTGATCTTTTTATAATGTATGAGGCTCGACACGATTTAAATAATGAAACAATGTTTGCTTAAAATATCTTTGGGATTTTCCGTCTAGTTCGACTTTCCTATTCTATTTTTAAAGAAATAATTTACGACTAAGAAAATTGATGGGATAAATCGAATACTAGGTCGGTGCCGAATAAAGCAAAGCTTATCTTGCTCGGCACGAAAATCTGAACCACTCGCCAAGGCTCGTGGTTCAGATTTTCTAAGCCTCGCAAAATAAACTTTGCTTTATTCGGCACCGACCTAGTATTCTCTATATATGTTAGTGTTAATGTGTCGTATGAATATATATCACGCCATCTACAAAATACTCTTCTCTCATTGGCTGTTTGACGTCACATGCTGACCCCATATATTCTATATGGTGTCAGTAAACTATATGGGGCAGTAGAAACATTCAAAATGGCCGCCCGGAATCGTCGATTCAACAGTAACAGCGCATTTGGATTTTCTACTGATTATCGATATGAGGCTGTATAAAATAACTGGCTGCTCAAATATGTTTAGTACTCTTTGACCTACAAAAGGACTTTCCGCGCTTTTTCTTACGTTGGGTTCGTTATCAAAAAGGTTGTCGGCTCTTTCGGCCCCAAGCTCTTTCGGCCCCGGTTTTTTCAGGCTCTTTCGGCCCCAATTTCAGGCTCTTTCGGCCCAGGTACCAGGCTTTTTCGGCCCCATTTTTTATTTGAGTTAATCGTTGCAAATATGTTGGTCGAAACTCTTTAAAACTATGGAATATTGTTTATTACAGTAATATATTATCTTTATTGAGGATTAATGCATTTGAAAAAAGATTCTCTTTGTCTTTTGCTTCAGGTATATCGTCGTCGAAATGAGAAGAATAGAAACTGATACAAGAATATGAGACGGCTTTGAAAATAAAACAAACTATAAAATAATTTATATTACATTTATTTGGATAATTTTAAAGTTATAACAATAAGGAATACATACGTCTTAACAACACAATACATTAATTTAACCTAATTACATACTAAATAATTTACTGCACACAAGTTGTATATTTTATTAATAATGCAATTACATCATCATAATAATCATCATATAAATATTAATCATCATCATTCATCATAAGAGTCACAATCATCAGCATAATAATAATGATCATCAAAATTATCATCATCATAATAATCAGCATAAGAAACATCAGCATTTAAATCATCATCACTATAATTATCAGCATAAATACACCATAGTCTGCAGCAGCATAATAATCTTCAGCATCAAAAGAATCACTCTAATAATAATCATCATCATCATTATAATTGCATAATTTATTTGTAACTTAATAATAACAGCATATTCATCATCATAATAATAATAATATTCATCATAATTATCATCAACGTAACGTGATAATCATCATCATGTGGTGATAGGTTTATATATCTCAGCATTATCATCATCATCATCAAGAGGCGACGATTCAGAAGGCATACGTCTCCCCGATCTTGGTGAGGAAATCCTCGGTGGTCAGTTCCCGCTGGTCGTATTCTTCCCATAGCTGCCCATTTTCTAAGTTTAGGCTGATGTTTACGCTGATGTCAGACGTTGTAGGGCGGTTGCGGCAGTCATTGCAGATGAAGGTAAGAACAATATCCCCCCTCTTTGCACTAAAATATTCTGTCGCGGATATGCCTACAAAGTGTTTGCAAAATTCCTCATAAATTTACAACATAACCTAATTGATTAATAACTAACTTCACACATCGTTAATGCATTAAACAGATGTTGTTTTCTTTAATTACTCCGACCCCGTCAATCATTATCGAATGAAGCCATTGTCTAGCACACTCGCACCTATGCCCGGTTTTATGATCTTTATCAGCTGGTTGTTAAATACATGTGTGGTGTGTATTCGGGTTAACAGGTAACACAAAATGTAGATTAAAGTTGATAAATCAGTAAACTTTGAACTGACAATGAACTGACAATACAATAAATTTAAAAAATTGCAAATTATAACCATGACAATAAAATACATTTAAAATTTTGCAAATTAGACCCATGTTCAGTCTTACTAAGGAAAATAATTTATTTGTCGATAATCTTAGCTAGTCAGTTGGCATTGACACTTACCTGTATTGCATCATCATCTTAATGTTTTATATAATCAAAATTATGAAAAATATAAATATGGATGAGACTATAATAATAAAATCCATATCATAATTAATTAATTAATGCGACCCCGTCTTTAATTATCGAGTGAAGCCATTGAATAGCACCCGCACCTATGCCCGGTTTTATGACCTTTATCAGGTTGTAAAATACATGTGTCTAACCAGATTAACAAATTGTAATAAGGCAATTAGATTAATTCACGTTTGCATTCTTGGTCAAAAATGCTAAATGACAAACATGGTTTGATTTATATGTTAGTGGATCTGCGTTTTATCAGATTCATATGCATATTCTGCTTATTATGTTTGTTTAAACACCAGATCAAAACAACGTGACTGTAAACACATGTCTTTAAAAGGTAAATAGTTTTTTGTACTAATAACCCAGCTCATAACATTAGCCCCCACAAATTTTGGCTATACTCAGAAGCAGAAAATTGAATTGGAAAGTTGTTGGCGTGATATAGTCGTTACAGGGTTAGTTACTGACCCGATACGGGATATACGGTTCTGTGGAAAACCATATCGGGGCTCGACCTTCGGTCTCGCCCCAATATGGTTTTTCACAAAACCGTATATCCCGTATCCGGTCAGTAACTAACCCTGTAACTATTAATATCATTGCTGGAAATTAAAATGGAATTAAATATTAACAATAATAAAAACGAGCATTTTGTATCTTCAAACATCTATTTTACCAGACCACATCTGACGTTGAATTTCGGCTATTGCCATAAGGAACACTGATTTTTAATTGTTTAACTTTATTTTACGAAATACTGTACGAAATGTTCGTTGATTTTGAGCGTTTTAAAGGCTTTAAATTCTTGTTTTTTTTCACTTGTTAGTCGCATAATCAACGCATGAAATGTGTGTTATAACATGCAATAATAGTTTAACCACACGTATATGTTCGTAAATGAAATTTATACTACTGGAAAAATGTCATATTATATATTACCTCTCGTGGCCTAATGATATTTTAATATTTGATTATTACTCTCAGCGCTGCGTCATGCGGATATAGGTCTTATGGAGCTTTGGCTAGCGTAGCTCAAGTCCAGTATGCCCAATTGCGTAGTCTTTTCCGAGCTGCGCTGTCCGATATAAATAACGGAAGGTTTTGTGGTCTCATTAGTTATCTCCTGATCAGACTGCGAGATGCGCAGGTTGGGCTATAGCTACGCTGGCCGCATATGGCATAAGACCCATTTTCGCATGACGCGGGTCTTTTAAATCTCTTTGTTTCTTATAAATGGAACATCTAAGCACAATACTTTTCGATCGAAAATTGAAGTCTTACTGTGTTATTTATAGCAGACTGGCACATTTCGGTAGCCTATCAAGTCTTTTAAAACGATATCCGTACTGACTTACCGAGTAATACAAACATTTGTGGTTAGATAATAAAAAGATTTCTAAACTAAACAAAAGCATATATTGCGTTTGCAACAAAGCACAACCAACGTTAACAATAAAGATCATTGGCAAAAACAAAATATTAGAACAAACTTCATCAAAAAATACGTATCAAATTAGTACTCACGGTCCACGGGGATGATACCTTTTAGAACGTCGGGTAAGCGGTGTATGGCTTGTATCACAAGGAACTGTCCCCGGCTGTTTATATTGTGTTTTCTGACGTCATTTTTGGAATAACGCTTCAGCTGCATTTGCTAAACTTAATTAATCTTGCACGCTTTGCGCCAGTATTGCGTTTCTAGTTGGAAAGTTGTTGATTAAAACGTGTTTTATATTAGCTAATTAATATACCATAACATTTTGCACATGTATACGGAACTTGATACATACGTTTGAAGAATAAATTCATGTTTATGGCACAGTTGTTTTATCCGTATTAATTTATTGCTATAGGCAATTAAGTCTTGACTTTCGTGGGTACTTCTTCCGTTGCTTTATGGTGATGAACGAAAAACATCATTTTCTCTAAGCTCACTCTTTGGCCTTTCGGCCTGACCTTTTATTCAAATACTCTTAGCTCTTCTCCTTCGCTGCTACACTGTCAGTCCAGTCGCATTTATGAGCCATGTCGTATTTCTCGGATCCTCCACGTACCCATATAACTTCTATTGGAGTGATGTGTCTTTATGCCAGAGTGTGTTCCTCTCCTGCTCATGCCGCTTACACCTCTGGAGAACATGTCCTGTTGTTTTTCTTCTTCCTCACAAGGGCAGGATGGTGATGGTACCAACCTGTATATTAGATACGGATAGAGTTAAAATGTGTCAATTAAAAAGTAATTTTAAAATGATTACAAAAATAAACGCAAAGCATACAATCTTAAACGCTGTAAACAATTCGAAGACCTTAAACGGAAAAAAACAAGGAATTTTGGAGGTACTTTAAGTCGCAGAATACACCTTGTTACAATAGCAATACGTCGCTCAATGATTTTAAAAATCATTTTCAGCAAATGTTTTCGGACGAAAATCTTACCCTTAACGCTAATGCAGAAGAATTTAATTCGAACCATGACTTCGAAAATTTCGAAAATGTGTTAGGTGACCTTGATAACCAAATAACATATAACGAAGTAGTTAAAGCTATTGCCCTCTTAAAGAAATGTAAATCGCCTGGTTAAGATAAATTGCTAAACGAATATTTTATAGAAGCCTGCGATATTTTGGCTGGTTATATAACAACGATTTTTAACATCATTTTAAATACAGGAAAATTCCCGTTAGCTTGGACAGAAGGGATTATAATCCCTATACAAAGAAGGGTGATAAATCCGATCCTAGTAATTATAGAGGCATCACCTTATTAAGTAACTTTGCAAAAGTGTTTACATGTAAACTCAATCAGCGAATATCGACATGGTGCGAAAACAATGATGTTATATCTGACGCGCAGTTCGGGTTTAGAAAAGGCAGGTCAACTATAGATGCAGTTTTCATACTCCATTCAATTATTGAAAAATATGTTAATATGAACAGACGATTGTATTGTTGTTTTATTGATATGAAACGTTGCTTTGATTCCATATATTTAAATGCATTATGGCTAAAGTTATATACGTCGAATGTGGACGGCAAAATGTTGCGCAATATACGCAGTATGTACCAATCAGTCAAATGTTGTGTTAGACATCGCAACACATACTCCGAATATTTTAATATAGCAGTCGGGCTAAGGCAGGGGGAGATAACATCGCCGATACTTTTTTCTCTTTTCGTAGACGATCTTGAAATGTTTTTACAAAATAGACATAATGCGGGAATAAATATACAAGACATATGTTTAATTCTACTTCTGTTTGCAGACAATATGGTTGTCATAGGTGAAACGCCGGAAGATATACAACAGTCTATCGACCGTTTATATGAATATTGTAATACCTAGGGTTTGCAAGTTAACATTACAAAAACTACAAATTATTGTTTTCCGCAAACGCGGAGCTATCAAACGTAATGAGCGGTGGGTATATGGTAACGAAAACATAGACATTGTAAACGATTTTATATATCTGGGTGTAACACGTAATTATACAGGGAACTTTAAGCTCAATACTAACACTCTGCGTGGTAAGGGTCTAAAGGCACTTATTATATTTCTATCAAACTTGAAAAACTATAGGTGTACACCTAAGGTAGCTTTACAGTTGTTTGATGCGTTTGATGCGTTTGTTTCTTCAATTATTACATACTCGTGCGAAGTATGGGGTTTTTCAAAGTGTAGCGAGTTGGAAAAATTGCACCTTAAATTCTGCAAAGCTGTTCTTGGTGTAAGGAAATCAACTTCAAATATAGGCGTTTACGGCGAACTTGGTAGACACCCGTTATATATTAACAGATATGTACGCATAGTAAAATATTGGTTTAAAATAACTAAAAGTGGAAAACATTATATTACGATCCATACTGGAAGAAGGTCAGGGACTTACTATGTAAATACGGATTTAATTATGTGTGGTCTAATAACTCACAAATAAATGAGGCAACTTTTTTTGTCTTTGTTTAAACAAAGAGTTATCGACGAATACCTACAAGAGTGGAAACGAGATATTGATGATAGTAGGGTACTCATTGTATATAAAGCATTAAAAACAACCTTTTCGTTTGAATCATATCTCGAGACGATTTTGTCAAGAAATCTAAGAATGGCGATAACGAAAATACGCATATGTGCACATAACCTTAGAATTCAGACGGGTAGATATGATAGAATGGAAAGAAATATGCGACTCTGCCAATTATGTAACAGCAACGAAGTGGAAGACGAATTCCACTTTCTGTTGAAATGCTCCAAATTTGTCCAAATCAGAGGAAAATACATTAAAACTTATTATAGAGTCAGACCTAGCATGTTCAAACTCACACAGCTATTAACCACACAAATTAAAAGTGAAATGTTCAAGTTAGGCAAGTTCATATCAGAGGCACTAACTATTCGCCAAGTTTATACTCATAGTAATGTATAATTGTGTTATATGTATAACTGTAGTGTTATATGTATAACTGTAGACTGAATTCATTATGATACTTTATGCTATAAAGTGATAGGCTGCATTTAACCATGTTATGTAACTATTGTATGCTGATGTAGTTGTGGCATTAACATTAAGTATAAATAAAATTTGGTATACTGTGTACTACTAACATTTAACTGTGATTCAAATTGAATTATGTTTTGTTATTTAAAAAAATACTGATTAATTTTATTGATCATGTTGTGAAACTATTGTATGCTGATGGAGTTGTTGCATTAACATCAAGTATAAATACAATTCGGTATTCTGTGTAATACTAACATTTTACTGTGATTCAAATTGTATTATTTTTTGTTCTTTAAAAAGATATTGATTTATTTTATTGATCATGTTGTGTAACTATTGTATGCTGATGGAGTTGTTGCATTAACATCAAGTATAAATAAAATTCGGTATTCTGTGTACTGCTAACATTTTACTGTGATTCAAATTGTATTATTTTTTGTTCTTTAAAAAGATATTGATTTATGTTTTGATCATGTTGTGTAACTATTGTATGCTGATGGAGTTGTTGCATTAACATCAAGTATAAATACAATTCGGTATTCTTTGTACTACTAACATTTTACTGTGATTCAAATTGTATTATTTTTTGTTCTTTAAAAAGATATTGATTTATTTTATTGATCATGTTGTGTAACTATTGTATGCTGATTGAGTTGTTGCATTAACATCAAGTATAAATAAAATTCGGTATTCTGTGTACTGCTAACATTTGACTGTGATTCAAATTGTATTATTTTTTGTTCTTTAAAAAGATATTGATTTATTTTATTGATCATGTTGTGTAACTATTGTATGCTGATGGAGTTATTGTATTAACATCAAGTATAAATAAAATTCGGTATTCTGTGTACTACTAACATTTTACTGTGATTCAAATTGTATTATCTTTTGTTCTTTAAAAAGATATTGATTTATTTTATTGATCATGTTGTGTAACTATTGTATGCTGATGGAGTTGTTGCATTAACATTAAGTATAATTAAAATTCGGTATTCTGTGTACTACTAACATTTTACTGTGATTCAAATTGTATTATTTTTTGTTCTTTACATAGATATTGATTTATTTTATTGATACAACGACATCTTAAAGCAGTCCCATATATAGCTAGATACACTGTTATCATGTTTGTCTAAAATATCTGTAAAATTCATCCATTACCAAATTATGATATTTCTGTAAGAAAAAACAACGACTTACTATATTAATGTATTTTGTATTATCATTTGGTTTAACACTAGAAACTGTAAAGTTTATGTGTAATTAAATTCTGTTCTGTTCTTTTCTTCTGTTCTATATTCTTTGCATGTGCGCTTTCAGTCTGTTGAACCCCTGTATTAGTCTTATCATCAAGACTTGTTTGTCCTGCTTAGAATGTGATATACGTCTATTGCTTACTAGGCTTTATCAGAGTCTTGATGGTGGTGAACTTTTCCTGGTACAAATGAAGCTGATACTGAAATTTGACTGCTCTAACAACTGTCTCCCAACTCTTTCAGTCTTTCATTCTGATAAATAACTGTATTAATACACTGGCAGAAAGAAATGTATGTTCTGCTGCGTTCAAGAATCATAAAAGACAATGATATTCGGTTTTATATATGTCGCGGTGCGTCTTAAAGTCGTTGGCTTATTATTTTGTTCATTTTTTTTTCAACAATTTTTATACTTCTAAAACATTGTTGCTTTCATTATTTTTCAAATTGTATGTATCTCAAAATTCGTTGGTTTCCTTACATTTGTTCGTTGTTGCTTATTTACCTTAAATTGGCAACCACCAGTTATTCGCAGACAACACATGACAACAGGGTGGTCTTGTCTTTGATTTGCCGCATGCAAATGTTTGCTGCAGTTAAATGACATTTTGAGTAGGGGAGATTCACTATTCTTTGCTTTATTTAGAGATCACATTTGACCTTAAAATCATAAACAATAATTTCATTACAATTATGTCAACATCATCTTGTTTTATATGTAACCATGTTTTTTACGTGCATGTATTATATAAAATTATTATTGAAATGAAATATAAATTAAGATACATTGAACTAAATTAATCAGGTGCGACATATGTTTTATTAATTAAACAAAACAATATTATATTAAATTGGTCGAATACATTACACACTAATTAACTAGGGTAGGCATTTGTTTTATAAAATAAATATTTTAAACAAATGGATCGGATTCATTGCAATCTAATTAATCAGATGCGCTATTTTATGTGGGAAACGCCTCCAGATTCATGTCAAGAAGATTTGTTAACATTTTATTTTTATTTTACTTTTGACCTACTTTTCTTGAAAGCTTAGACCAATGAACACTACACTATGCCATAAACATGCAGCAGCAAACGTGGCTGTTTTGCCAATTCAACAACAGTATCGAAAGAAATACGGATAGGATTTACTATGAGTAAAGACGGTTTCCGTTTTTATTGTACAATTTCAATTTTTATATTCTGATGTTTTGAATAATGACAAATGAAAATCAATGTATGTGTAAATAAAAATGCAAATCCAAGTCTTTCAAATTGTCTCATTTTATAAAATTTAATCGGAAACGACACTTTTTCCGAGTTGACAACTAAAGATGTTTTCTACAGTAATTTGGGAAGGTAAATAAAGTGTAACACAATTATCCTCTGATAATCTTAACCAGTTTAAAAATAAATACACATACTAGCTATAGCAAATAGATTTGACATCGGCTTTACGTCAATGCGTTAAATCAGTACTACAAAAAATGCACCACCTGCCTGAAAACGTCTGGAAAATCCTATGGAACGCCCGATCCGCCCCTACTCCCAAAGATGAGAGTTCAAGATGCCCCACCATTCACAGTGACAGGTGAAGACTTCACTGGAGCCCTTTACGTTAAAGAGAAATCCGGAAGTGTTTGTTCACGTGCGCTTGTACACGCGCTGTACATCTTGAAGTGGTTCCGAACCTGTCCGAAGAATCTTTCCTCAACGCATTCCGAAGGTTTTGCAGCCGGAAATCGTTACGAACAACAATGATTTCTGACAATGCGACTACGTATATGGCAGCAGCTTCTCATCTGAAGAGATTGTTCAAGTCCCCCTCCCTACAAGAAACGCTACGTAACCAGGGCACAGAATGGAGATTTATACCGAAACGAGCACCGTGGTATGGCGGATGGTGGGAAAGATTGATTGGCCTAACCAAAACTTCCACGAATAAGCCACTTAGACGTGCTTACGTAAGTCTTGAATCACTTCAAGCTATCGTAACGGAAATTGAGGCTACGATTAATGATAGACCAATAACCCATGTATTGACCAGCATTGACGATCCAAAGCCCCTGACCCCGGCGCATTTTTTTATACGGCCGGAGAGTGACGAGCCTTCCATATCCCTACGATGATCCCAAACCTAGACCATTCCCAGATCAACAAAAGAGCTAAGTTACAAGCTCACGTCATGGAGTTGGATAGCTTGCTATATTATATATGACAAACTTCAGATGTGCAAGCTATATTGTCACTTCACATTTTCAGCGAAGCTACTATTACATATATGATAAGCCGCATATTTTCCAAGAAAAGTATGCGATATGGTCGAAATTGGTATAATTATGTATTGCACACGTTTCTGACATTTCTGTCAGAGGCTCTTATTTTACACTCAGATACTCAGCTGATCAATGTTTGAGGCTATAAAAATCAACGAGCCGTATATTAATAGTCCAACATTTTGTAAAATAAAGCATACGAATGGGTCGTGTTTTCACTTGCTTGCACGCAAAAAGTAACCCCGAGTATACTATTTTTTCTTGTAAAGCAAAAAACAGCTCTAGTTAGACAGGACACGCGTTACAGTAGACCTAAACACTGTTACATAATTACTTAAGTAAAGTACTTTTCCTGTTCTCGAACAGAATGTGGTTTCCTTAACACTGTTACATAATTACTTTAGTAAAGTACTTTTCCTGTTCTCCAACGGAATGTGGTTTCCTAAACACTGATACATAATTACTTTAGTAAAGTACTTTTCCTGTTCTCCAACGGAATGTGGTTTCCTAAACACTGTTACATAATTACTTTAGTAAAGTACTTTACCTGTTCTCCAACGGAATGTGGTTTCTAATTTAAAAAAAAACTAATGCGAGTCGTGGTATCCTAAAGAATTTTTATGTGATTGTTACCTATGATCTACCTGCTGTGATGGTGTTGGTGTTGTCTTTCTATACATACTTATTTACATTTCTATTTCTAGGTTGTTTGATTTTTGTTCTCAACAACTTATGCAATTACAGTTAACTATCACAATATAATCTGACTGCAACTTTCAGTAGTTCTTTCCTAAGTCTCTGATCTGCCAAATCAGTTCTCTTATGGTATCTTATAGACATCCAATTTTTAACTTTAAAGTATTTAAGAGGTAATTTTTTAACTTCAAGTTTTTCTCTCTTAGAATTCTGTAGTTATGATCTTAATACAATTTTAATTCAGCATTGTAAATATGAGTGTAGCTCTTTTTCTCTAGTAATACTTTTAATTATGAAACTGTACCTTAAAATGAGTTAATATAATGCAATAATATTTTAATGCTTTTTCTCTTAACAGGTCATTTGTTTGTTTTACTTACCGGATAATCTATTATGTCGAAAACAGGCTTATAGCCTATGTAAATTGTAAATTAAAATCGGCTATAAATAAAGATTATCTTATCTTATCTCATCTTATTGAAAAAAAAAAGTTTTGATGCAGTCGGGGAACCGGCACCAAACAAACACTTTGAAAAAAAGAATGCTGTCTTGCCATGAAACATATTGTCCGTTTGAAACTCGATTTCCTCGCGGAAAGCAAAACATATCACTATAATAATCGCATGTTCGCTATTTTTACCCGAGGTATTACTTAAGCTTACGGTAAACATGAGTGGTTCGAAAGGTTTGCTTGCAAGATCAAACTAATCATGCACGTGAAATTAGACCACCGTTACTTAAAGATAACAGTGCACCTGTGTGACCTGTATTGTCCTAGGAGAGACTAAATTGTGCACACTTTCCTCAGGTATTGTGATAAAGTTTATGTCTTGCCTGTTTTAGTTTGAATACAGTCTAGCCTATCTGTGCTTGGTTGTAGACTGTTCCTCAACCAACACCATCAGCATGGATGCCGCCGTCTTAGAATGTTTCGCCCCCTTTAATTCCATGAACATTTTGATAGCGGTGGGCCCATAGTAGTGGTGATCAGTCACTGTGTGTTGGTTGATTGCCTCCAGCTCTTCCCCTCTCGACTCAGCAACAGCCAGTCACGGGAAATAGCCAAGTACGCCAGCCTTGTTGCTTGCACAGATCCATGAGTTCTGTGTACTTTGCCTTCTTCCGCTCGTAGGCCTCTTCACATCTTGCCTAGTATGGTACTGTCAGCTCTTTGGATTAACTCGTCCGGAGAGTCCCTCAAGGTCAACACATGTCTTGCTTTAGCTGTCTTAAGCTCTTCTACCAGTGACGATAGCGGGAGCTGATAGGGTTAACTTGTCAACGGGAAGAAATAAGTAGACACGTCTGTGTCACTTTTTTGTTTCACTGTTCAAGCTTGTGTTTTGCATGATATCTAGTGACTTTGTTATTAAGAGTACAGTATGTGCAAATCGAAATAAAAGGCAATCAGAACTCATCTCAGGAACGCATACATGTTTCCTATGGAATTCCGCAATTAAAACAAAATGATAAATTTCAATTGTTTCCCTTTCAATTCAGAGAGGAATCAAATTATTATATTTACAAAAACGATGTAATTGTATGAAAGGAGAAATCTGGTGTGAGTGAACCAGAAATATTACAATGACAACTTGTTTTAAATTCAAAGTTAAATATTTTCTAGTTATACAAAATCACCTACTATATACAATTATATAAAATCACACACACATATATCCGTCCATGTTGCTTTTTAAAGTTGAACTAATTTAACGTGCAGATATCATCAAACATTTTAAGGTATAAATATCGCTCATAAGTATCACTGATAAAATGTTTGATAAATACATATGGATTTTTACTTAATCTAATTGAAATTGTAAAAAAACATATAAAAATAGCGGTATCTGACTGAAGTGAAAATGTAAATGATCTCCATCACATGTAAATTTGCGTATGCAATTAATTGTATCAATGTCATGCATTTATTTTCCCGGGACATGATAGCTGATATGACATCGAAGTTAATTATACTTTTTAATTCGTTAAACAGCAATAGAAGATGGTTAATTAAAGCAATAAAGTTATTTCAATAAAAGAAATGAATATTGCCTATTGAACTTCAAGTAGCAGTACATGTATTCATGTTACAAATCAAAATGGAGGTCAAAAATTTGTAATACGAATAGAAATATGTAATGCCAAATTCGTGTTTGTATGTTTATTCGATCTTTCTTCTGCAAACATCTATAACAGCAAGGCAAGGGGATTGGCATAATACATGTACAAACTCAGGAATACATAAATAATTGATTGATGAAACGTTTCAGAACATAAACAAATAAAGGGAAGTTTCAAAGCATGATTTAAAGTTGTTACTTTCTGATTTCAAAATTTTGAAATAAAAAGTTTCATCACTTTTACGCCGACCTGTTTCTATCCTTAAGGTCTATAAAAACGCACGCCTTGGATAGGTGCTGTTTTTCATCTTAAATATTTATTGTATAATTATTTCTGTGCATAACGCTTGAAATAATTTATTACCGTCATTTAGAAATTATCCCACAATAAAGACCGTGCTCCAAAAATACGAAGTAACACTTTTGGCTACTTATGATGAGATAGCAACTGTAACGTGAATGACATCAGGTCCAACAAGTTTATATACGGACTCATGTGAGGTCCAGTGGCAAACATATTCATCTGTGATGGACGCAAGTTGTTGGCACTGTCGTTTCTGAAGATTCTCGTGTTGACTTTATTAAAGTTGACAAAATTCGATTTGCTGTTTCCGATGCTACAGTTTGTCTCATATGCAAAACTATTATACCAAAATGAACTTAAAATGGACTTTTAAAACCCATGCCTATGTTATATGGGATTTTGTACAAAGAAACGAAAATTCGAAAGATTCCACCAAGAGTGTTCCATACGTACATTATAGAACTTAAACTTTACCGCTGGAAATGTTTGCAAATATTGAAATGTATATGCACACTAAAGTCTTCTCCGTTTAAGCAACTCATGCATGTGTAAATAAAAACGTACACTTTTCACCACAATGTGATCAACGTATTAAATACGCTTAACAATGGCATTCTCAGAATCACATTCACTGGAAGCTTTCTACGAAAAGTCAGTGCCGACCACTGGCGCTTCTAATAGACGCATATCCTTGTCATTGGGCCTCACAGTTAAAATGTAATACATGCGATTCATGTTTACAACTGCAATCTTATCTCAAGTAGCAAAAAGTGTTACTTTCCTTTTTTAGAGCATTGCCTTTATCATGCGACATTTCATTATTACCGACTCAATTTTAGATAAGTTTGTGTCTAAATGTCAACAATGAATATGTTATTTAGAATGTGTATGGATATTATCATAATATAAAGTGTTTCGTTGATAAAATACGCTTATTCGAAGTATGCGTTTTCATAGTTCTTAAGTATATGTCCTAAACAATTTCGTTACATTTCTCTTGTTGCGGACTGTTATCCAACTCCTTCAAGCAGAATTGCCACTTCCTCCTCCCTCCAAGATTATACCCATACACAAAATTGTACAAAACGTTCATTCTGTAATACGTGATGTTGTCACTGTAATGATAGTTGTGGGTTTCTATAGCTGGACGTTTATATTCATCTGCCCATCGACGCTGTATTTGGTATTTGCATCGTTGGTTTGTGGATTGTACTTGCTGAAGCACATACGTTGCCTGAACGTGATTTTCATCGTTTCCCTCGGAACTCGGTCGGTCGCACCACCAGTTAGCGTGCATAACAATGATGTTACAATTCCAATTATCGGGTGTCGCAACAAAGACACTGCAACCCGTTAGCAAAGCCGTTACAAACATAGCACTACGTTGAGAATAGTACGGTATAAATGTGTACGAGATAGTATTCCGTTCGTCAATAGGTAGCAGAACAGTATTGACTTGGGTCCGAAACCAACGGATCAACAGATTCGAGGATTTCGGAACAAGTCGTAAGGTGTTCCGGTTTTGGCCTCTTTCTTCGACAAGAGTGCATTCCGTTGGTTCCCAACAGTCAAGAATCCAAGTTTGGTTGTTTTCGTACAACCCCTTACGGCGTACAAATTGCCCTATACTCTTTCGACATCCATCATGTGTTACTATATCACCCTCGAAGTTAAATGTATTCGTTCCCCTCAGCACCTGTAGGAAATCGTTAACTGTGTTGACGTTATCACCACCGATAAATCGACTTGAAGCTAGAAGAACAAAAATACAATATTGACAAATCAATCCATACAAACGGGTCGTGCTATGGTTTTGAATGTGGGCACAGTTTTATGCTTGAATGTCAAATACTCTCTATAGACTGGCTGTGAATGAAATAAGGAAAGATTCTTTGAACTCTTTTTCGTTTTTTGGTCAAACGTTGGAGTTTTTTAACATACGTGTGCTAAATAGTGTGTATAATGTCTTTTGTCTGTAGTGCGCATGATGGTCTCTATTTGGTCCGGGTCATGATATATAGTAAACTAAGACTTATTCTTTGAAGCCTAAACAGACAAAACAGTCAGGAGTATCCGAAGTAGAGTGCAGTTGCTCGCATGATTATTCATAACACTTAGCTGTATGCTTCGGAAAATGTGCTTGACCTTATTAGTTAAAACTGTTTTAATAGTTATAACATACAAAGACAAAACAATGTAGCGTTATATAGCATGGTCTGCAATTAAAAACAACGTAGCCAGGAACATATATCCGGTTGAATAAATATGAATGAGGCAGACAGGCTTTGTATAAACCGTGCATCAGCTAGTTCTGCGTTTCAAACTGGGCTTGCCCAACCGTGGTAGTAAGTATCGATGCTGACCTGTATAAACTACCATGGTAATAACACACAGCCTTTGTATACACCATTCATCAGATCAAAGGGATCAAGGTGTATTTCGATCATGTTTAAAAATTCAGAAGTTTTCTTATAATGACCTTACCTCGATTATCTGCACAAACTGATGCACCGACTGCAGCGAGAAGCCCTAGATGTATCACCAGAGACAAACCTGAAAATCAGACCATTCTTTAGAAAAGAAATGACGCTTTGAATATGTGAAAATGACTATTAAGCGCTTGAGCAATTTTGATTTAAGTTAATGATTTTGCATAATGGCATCGGGATGTATGTGTTCTCGTACTGCACATGTAAAAACAACTCATGAATGCGTTGTTCATTCGTCATAAAAAGTTTTATATTATTGCTGTGATACAGCATGTCTCCTTGATACAAGTGATCAAAGAAGATACTTTCCAGAAGAACAGTGCTAGGCTTATTGAAAATGATCCCAAAAATAGTACGTATATAATGGTATCGGAACTATGTAATCTTAAGTTTTTGCTAATTAAATATAGTGTAGATAGCCAGCGACGTCGTGCTAAATTAGCGTCAACGTTACGTCGTTCCTGGGGCCATGTTGATTTTGGTATGTCTATGCGAATAGATGCTCGATCTTAACCATTAGGTTCAGTGACACATTATTTTGAAAAAAACATCATTTCCTTGCACCAATATACGATCTAATAGTTTCAAAAATTATTGAATGGCTTCTAAGATGCTGAATAGTTAGTTTAAAAACCAGTAATGTGATTAGACATGGAAATGGGACTTTTTTCATTAAGACAGTTAAGCGATGGAAGGATTTCACATGTTTCCACAGAAACAGACGCTTCCAGAGATTAAGAAAAAAAAGTGTAAAATAACATCCGAAGTGATAAATGCTGTTTTGTGTTAACTACATGCAATTTAAGTTACCAGCTTTTTATTTCTTTTAACTTTATTTGGGAAATTACTAAAGGGTAAGCTTTTATATTGAGTAACATACATTTAACACCCTATTGGTCATTAAATATAGAATAGGCTTGTTTCGGAACAAAATTATTTTTATCTACAAAGTTCATGTTCGTTCACTGAGGCCAAACAAAATAAATGCTGTGTTTCGGGCAACCCGACCCTACCTAGCAGACACCCGCCGACCCTTAAGTTTTTAAAGCCGAATTTTCCGTGAAATTTTAAGTCGTTAGCGCTTTATTTTCAGGGGAGGTAATCACGTATAAACGCATATGGCGTTCGGTAACATTGTCGAAAATGTCGCCAATTTTACGTGTTTTTCAAACCAAAACTGCGAACACAAAGACATATGCGAATTGTTCGAGTATTTGATGTAACGACTTCGTTCAATAAGTTACAAAGGTATCACCGATGCCAGGAGCAAACATTGTCATAAGTGTGGGATGTGACCGACGTTTTTAAGACAGGTCCGATTGAAAATGCTATGTTGCCGATCCGAATGTCCGGTAAATAATAAAAGAGCAAACAATTATTTATTTCAAAGAATTAAAATCTGAGAATAAAAGAGAGCTTAAAAGAAATATAAGGAATGAACATTACGTCGTATTTTTGTAAGCATTCAAAAAATGTTCCTGTGCATGCGCAGCTAAAACTTCAGAGTAAATATCTCGATAGTTTTTACAGTTTAACGAATACACGTTCTGCAACTCAGATCGTTGTAATTGGGTTAAAAACAGTTAGTTACCCCATACAATTTACGCATAATAATGCATATTCGTTGATTTATTAATCCTTGTGACTAGTTTATTGACTTTTGTAGTAAAATTATAATATGTCACATTATTTCGCGAACGATACATTGTCAATGAAACTTTTGTAATACCGAGAATTGCTTTGCGCTTTTTAATCTTAGTCTGTTTAATTATGTTATCGATATTCAGCATGTGTTCTGTTGTTTAAGGTACTTCATTGATTCCATACAATTATAAATGCGATTTTTTGTAAAAATGACTTACATTGATTAACTATCAGCAATGCGTTTTTTCTGAATGTGGGGAAAACGTCCGGCCTTCAATTTTTGGGAGAAAATATACACAAAAAGAAGAAAGCGGGGATTTTGTCCAAGGTTATATTAAATTTTTTGGAAATTTGCACTATTTTAGAGAAATTGATTTGGGGGAAAAGGCCTTTCCCTTGGGGAAAGGGGCCCCTGCTAGAAAGAAAAACACCTCATCAGTATCTGACAACTTTTGTTTACACAGCAATTTGCATACCAGTATACAATAAACGAATTTTAAAATTCGAAATTGATTTGTTTTTAACCAATGAATTTTGATATAAAATACTTTACGTGTGTTGTGATTTGTTAGTGTTCAGTGTTGTGTTGCTTATTATCCATTTATGATTACAGTTTTCCAATTATCATTATTTCAATAAATTTGAGTCAGTGACGTGATGTTTTGGTCCTATGAATCCCAGGCCAGTCCTGCAAGCTTTTTAAGTCCACAGGACCGAATGTCCTGTTATCTAAAAATACTTTTGGGAATGTCTGCACGAGGATGGAATGGTGAAAGTAGCAGTTTCAAAACATGACGGTTTGTAAAACGGACACGATGAATTTTAATGGGTGGGGTAATTCTGCAAATTATTAAAAATACGTGACTATTAAATTATTCAAATGTTTTGTTATTTGTAATAGTATTTATATGGGAAAATTCGTTGTAACTTATTTTTTAAACGAATTTGTAACTTCTTTATATGAACATTGAAGTATTTTAAATGTTTTTTTTAATCTGACACAGGAAAATGCCCAAGAGAAAAATTGCAGCCACACTAAAAGGTAGCATTTGCAGTTTAATGTACATCATAAATGACTTGAAGACCTAACTTCTACATGTATGTAATAACTTTTCTCTCTGAAAAAGATAAGTGTTTGATATCTACAATTTTATGAAGGAGAACATTTGAGTATTTTGATCAGACACAATTTATGTGAAATCAATCTCCCTCGGCAGTTCAAAAATAGTATTGCAAGCATCGAAGAGGAAGAGTTACAGTAAACTATAATACGTATTAAATTAATCAAATATTGAATCATTGATGTATTATAAATAGATAAAATAACATGTAGGGCTTTCCATTTTTTATGCACATGTATATTTTTAAGTAAAATGTTAATATTTGTGACTACTTTAGAATTGTTTTTTTTCGAATGGTATTGAATGTATAACATACATTGAAAAAAATACGAATGACAAACTGATTTTATTTTCAACAATTATTTACAATTTACACCTAAGAATGAAACAAATGTTTAATACAATAAATGTTTGTACTTGAAATTATTTTGAAATAAAGTAATATTAGTATCATAGGTTGTTATGGATGCAAAGAAGTAGGCAGTAGGAACACCGTTGCAATACCTAGATTCTTGGGGTAAAAAAACAACAAATAAAAAACAACAAAAAACATAGTATTGGCCTGAACATAGTATTGAATGATGTTGGATTCATTTCTTTGCACTTCGCGAACATTTATGTTGCCAATGATCGGAAACTAATGTCCGTGCAGTGAACGAACATAAATTTTGTAGATAAAAATGATTTTTGTTCCAAAACAACCCTATTCTATATTTAATGACAAATTCTATATTTAAATAATAGGTTGTTATTTGGTCTTTAATACTCACTGAATCTATTAAAGATATAAAACACAGACTAGCACCTGCGGAGATATATAACGATATTTTTGTTTATGTTTGAGTTCATAATTTACGAAAACAATAATCATGATCAACAAAAAGAGGATCAAGCTTAAGTACACTTGACAAAGGAAAACATCTTGACCACACAACCACTGGCGGAAGTTACGTCACTCCTTCAGTAATATTAGAATAGCAAGCTTATGAGTAAACATATTAATTATGAAATGTTTTTTTAAAAAGGCCCATATAATTGTAAAACTTGCGACACAAAACAGAAAAATAACATACATGTTTTCTTGAATATCACATATCAATTATCAACTTTTTGAAGCAGAAAACAACAACAAAAAACAATGATACGCCAAGATACAATTCACTTATTTTGTAAACGAAAAAAATTTATATAGAAGAACTTAACAGTACTGTATTCTACATTTCATGTTTGACCTGTTAACAGTAATTGGATAGATAAGCCATCCGATTTCCGTTTTGAATCTAGCTGAGAAATTATTATTTTATTGACGATGGCACCGTTTGAAAATGCCGAACATTCAAACGTGAAACACTTCAGCATGCCCGGCTTTATTTTATGATAAAATTGATATTATTTGGTCATTGTAATGCTGCATGTTGACATTTTGATGATAATAAACAATTCCCATCATTTCACGTCAAAATTATGTTAGAATCATCAACTTTTGAAAATTAAGGTTCGGCAGTTTTGAAAGAAAAAAATATCAAAGTTGTAAAAAGTGCATGTTCGGCATTTGTTTAGGCTGTCAGGTGGTATTAAAGCCCTTCCCCATTGGCTGTTTTGCCTGTAATTTTCAGGGATTGTGCGGGGCGTATTAATGTAGAGGTTCGGCAAGAAAGGTGAAAATCGCACAAAGTGCATGTTCGGCATTTTCAAACGGTGCCATCGATAAGTATTTCAGTATTTGTATAAAATTGAACATTGATATAGACGCTAAGATAGCAACATGCACACACATACGTTCATGTGAGATTTTTAATCGAAATGTTAAAGACTATGCGCAAGGAAATGCTCACCAAAAACACAAACGAGTGATAAAAATTCCTCTTGTTTTTATTATGTACATTGCAGTATATCAGCCGGTATATTTGAATATATTTATATTTTAGTTAATACGTATAAAAAGTTAATCCATATAAACATGTAAATACCTGGTTTGTTATTTGCTGCCATTTTAAAACAATTTACCACAAGAAGAAAACAAATGTCGGCTAATTAAGCCAACTGAACACTAAGTAAGTCTTTAAGATGGATATAAATACGTCGTCTTTAGTAACAAGTGACTTTAACTTCCGGTTTCAAATCGAAAAGGCATGCACATATGCGGTGTTAATTTATGACAACACTTAAAATAAGTAAACAGGCTTGCCAAGTTTGGGGCAAAACATGCCACAATAAGAGAGCTGGTTTTGTCCACGGCCGTCTTACTATATTTATAACACTATATTAAGAATATGCTATGGTCAGCTATGGTCACGTGACGGCTTCATATACTTCAAATACTCGCTTTTATAGAAGGAAAGAAAGTAATAAAGTTACGTCCCTTTACGATTCTTTAAAGAGTTCGAAAATTCTAGAAATCTGAAGGGTATTGCTAACACAGCAGCTACTTGTTCACAATACGTGTGATATACAATGTAGTTCAAAGTTGTTCATGTTTTGAGCAGCTGGTTTGGTCCAGGGCCGTCTAACTATATTTAGAATACTATATTTAGAATATGCTATGGTCCGCAACGGTCACGTGCCGGCTTCAAATACTTCAAATACTCTCTTTTATAGAAGGAAAGAAAGTAATAAAGTTACGTCCCTTTACGATTTTTTAAAGAGTTCGAAAATTCTAGAAATCTAAAAGGTATTGCTTACACAGCAGCTTCTTGTTCACGGTACGTGTGATATAGTTCAAAGTTGTTCATTTAGAGCATCATAGAATTTCATTTCAAGTTGCATTAGCTGTTCTATCTTTCGTATCCAAACAGACAAGTCAACGTGCTCGATCACAATGTCTACCCTCGATGGATCGCTACTTTGTCGGGTGTGTGAAGCTGGCAGTACCCTGTCCAATGTACATTCCTAACCTTAACCCTAACCAATGGACATTGGACAGGGGACAAATGGACATTGGACAGGGGACAGTGGACTTCCAGCTTCACACACTTTACTTTGTCAGCATCATAGCGCTTTTCCGCTCTAGTGGTGGTTGTAACTGCTGCAGAGGTCTTTTTCAGAGCTCATGTAGTCATTTACCTCTCATTTTCGATTCCATCAGATTTCTATGTGACAATTCTTTCTTGGGTCTGCCTTGCTGGAAGATTCTTTCGAAAAGGATTATGACGACAAACGACCATGGCGTCACAATACCGAAGCATCTTCGGCAGTTTTCGTAACCACTTTAACTATTTGCAGTTAAGGGAAAATAATACGCCATTTAGCGTCATTAAATGTCATTAAATGTAACAAGACTGTCAGAGACAGAAAAGGGCAAGTGTATGACGGTCATACTTGGACCTAAGACTTCTAGGATCCGCTTGAATGCACCGTGATAGATACATTCACACATGGGCGTGATTCACTAAAACTTAACCCATATTATCCCTTCTACTTTCTAGACAACATAGAAACCGTTTTGAGCACGGCACATTTTAATCGTTCAACACACGGACGAGACGTCACTTACTTGTCAGTTAAGCATTTTGAAATTGAAATTGTTTGGTTTTACGGAACATCGGCACAATTTAGGTCATATTGCGCCCAACAAGAACTATGCTTTTGGCTAACCTCGGGTGTTCAGAATTTAAAAGAAACATTCGGGGTCAAAATCACCTAAGGGACGAGTCATTAATAATCAGTTGGGGTGGGGGGGGGGGGGTCGGATACATTTTATCAAAATCAGCTCAACAAATTCCGACCCCCTTGACAAATAAAAAAAAGTCACGACCCCCCTATTATATGGTGAAACAAGATGTGTTCCAAAAATACTTATGCCCCCCCCCATAGAGGCCCTTTTGTTTGATTGCTACACTCATACCGAATATAAGACTGTTTCAAACGGTGACCTTGACCTTTGACCTGGGTGACCTTTTCTATAGTGACCTCAAAGTAGGCCAAGGATGTAGATTTCGTTGAGGTGCATGCACATATGAAGTGCGTAGAACATAGGTCCAGTTCTTTTCATTTTATGAGTAATGTTAAGTTTTGAATAAACAGGCCACAGTGACCTTGCCTTTGACCTAGTGACCTCAAAGTAGGTCAATGTTGTATATCTCATTGAGGTGCATGTACATATGAAGTTTAAATAACCGAGGCCCAACATTTATCATTTTATGAGCAAGGTTTAGTCTTGAATGAAAAGGTCACAGTGACCTTGACCTTTGACCTAGTGATCTAAAAATTAGGTCAATGTTGAAGATCTCATTGAGTTCCATGCACATATGAAGTTTGAAGAACCTAGGCCCAACCGTTTTCATTTTATGAGCAAAGTTAAGTTTTGAATAAAAAGTTCACGTTGACATTGACCTTTGTCCTAGTGATCTCAAAGTAGGTCAATGATGTAGATCTCATTGAGTTGCATACACATGTGAAGTTTAAAGGAGCTAGGTCAAGCCGTTATAATTTCATGAGCAAGGTTAAAGTTTTTGTTAAAGTTTGCATAAAAAGGTCATGGTGAACTTGACCTTTAGCCTAGTGACCTCAAAGTTGTGTCAAGGTTGTAGATAGTATTGAGGTTCATGAAGTTCGAAGAACCTAGACCCAATTGTTTTCATTTTATGATTAAGGTTAAGTTTGGAATAAAAAGGTCATGGTAACCTTGAACTTTGACCTCGTGGCCTCAAATAGGTCAATTGTGTAGATCTTATTGAGGTGAATGCATATATGAAGATTGAAGGACCTAAGTCCAGCAGTTTTTATTTTATGAGCAAGGTTAAAGATTTGGTTAAAGTTTTAATTAAAAGGTCACGGTGACCTCGACCTTTGGCCTAGTGACCTCAAATAGGTCAATGTTGTAGATCTTATTGAGGTGCATGTGCATATGAAGTTAAAAGAACTTAGGCCCAGCCGTTTTAATTTTATGAGCAAAGTTAAGTTTTGAATAAAAAGGTCACGGTGACCTTGGCTTACGACCCAGTGACCTCAAAGTAGGTCAATGTTGTAGATCTAATTGAGGTGCATGTGCATGTGAAGTTTGAAGAACTTGGGGCCTTTCGATCTCAAGCCAAACGCTCTACCGTTGGACCAGCTCACTACAATTGCAATATAGATTAAAAAGCAACTGAAATGACTTAATGAGCACTTAGTCAGAAAACTATTTCTTCATAATCACTCTTAAATGCAAAATAAAGACAAAATAAAAATTATGTATCTAATAAATTTACTTTTTGAGAAACTGTACTTCTTACGAAACATTTATCTATATCAGCTTATGCTTAAATAGAAAATGTTATCCATAACATACTTTATCCGTCAAGTTTCAATAAGCAAATTGTGTCATTGCCTTCAACATCTCTATTACAAACATGGTAAACATATTTAACCCATTTTGCCTAGCGTCTACAAAAAGGCCTTGGCAAACAGCGTAGACCCAGATAATGCGGCGTCTCATCAGGGTCTACGCTGTTTGCTTAAAGGAATTTCCGTAAGAAATATTCTAAAAATAGAAATAAATATAACAAACATCCCTAATTTTGGAAATGAATTGATCCACTTTAGAAAGATGGCATGGTCCACCAGGCATAAATGGGTTTTAAACTTTACGTGAATACAAACAGTCTTTAACCTTGTTCTATATATTTGTCAAATCAACAAATGACGTTAAAATATCTCAAAATAAATAAACAGTGTCATAAAGTTTCATTTTTCCTATCTACACGTTCACAGAATAAAAATAAAACCATTTGGAAAATGAATATGCAACAACAGACATTGACATGCAACGCGCATGTTTATTAAAGGGTTCATATAGGAGTGTAATATAGTTTTTTAAGAGACGCGAATGGTTAATTTTTGTGCATGCATAACAGCTTCAGTAATTTGAATTCACAAATAGCAATAAAAAGTACCGTGTTTATTAAGTGGCAGTTGTTTTATTATCACTAGGCGGATGGTCCACGGCCGTCAAAAACTCCTAACAAGAAAATTGCACGTGATACCTACAGACTGTGTTAAAATGGACGCCATTGTCACTGAATGGTTCGTAAGTTTTAACTTTATTGATTCAATGAATTCATTTACAATCTGTATTTCTTGTTGATATGTAAGCAGGAAAATTCAAGTTCATGCTACAGAGACATTTTTTTAAATTAAGAAATCTGATTGTGCTATATTTTGGGTATGAAGCGTTATTATTTTCGATTGACCTACTTCGACTGACCTACTTAGGCTAGGTCGATCTCTACAGTACCTTTTATTCAAACTAAATGAAATAAACACTGCTGGTGTACCCTCGTATGGTTAGCAACGATTGTATTTTAAAGACCGGGATTTCTTTAACAGAGTATCGTATTGATATATTCATTTGTCAATGTTTCTCTTTTTTCATGTTTCGCCCTGTAGCCTTTCTTCCCTACAGGCTACATGTAATGTAACGACTCGCCCCTTAAACGACTCGCCCCATAACGACTCGACCCATGTTTGATAACGATTCGCCCCACATATAAAACAACTATATAACGACTCGCCCTATCAAAAGAAAATGTTATTTTATACATGGTTATATAAATTAAATCAATTCAGAATATGAATTTAAGGTTCGGTATAGTTTGATAACCATCGGGATTCGGCTTAACACCATTATCTGTCCTATATTTTACTAAAATATATATTAATTATTGAAATTCTAGACACAATGTTAAGATCGAGGTATTCATCGTAAAGAAAAAAGTATGTGGATGATGCATAAAAATATGGCATTGTGCATACAGTCAATTCTTGAGAATGAATATCTACAATTAATTTATTATTGGTGCGGTGCTTCTATAAAAATCTTGTCTTTTAGAAATATCTTTTTGCATATTTTGAACATGCGTATCAAAACGTTCTTAAATATTCAATAAAAGTTATTATGTGTCTGTGTTCCACTTTGAATCTATTTTAACACCCTTAATTGAAGGGCATTTAATTAGTCTTTTTGTGTTGTTCACACAAACTTTACTTAAAAATGATAATTAGACGGCGGTTCTTTTAGTTTGAAGATGTGAACAATTAACAGGGCTTTAGATAACTTTTGGGGTATATTGGGTAATCACCCCCTGTTTTGACAACAATAGGGTTTTTTGTAAATTCAATAGAGTTTTAGCAAAAATGTTCACCCCCTTCTTTTGAGCTCAATTGGGGTTTTCACCCACGTTTTTTTTAAAAACTCAATTGGGTAATTTAGGGATAACATATATAATATAATAAAAATCTACTAAGGTTTCTATATTATTTATACAAATGGGATTCAAAACGTACCTGTACATAACAACAAACAATTACTGAATTTCTGATCAATTTCTTTTTAAGAAACTAAGTTATCTCCCTTCGTGGGCGAAGTTAACACACAGGAACTGCTGAAATTTATTTTTTACTAGTACGTCTTAGTACTGAGTTTGTGATTTTACGTCTGATCGGGATATGCAAAAGGCCAGGGTGTTTGCAGTCGCGGTTTTTTCTTTCCCATTTGCATATAACATTATATAGTTTTTTAAGTGCAGTGTTAACATTGTTTTACCACACTTTGAGGAAAAACCCATCTTGTAAATACCAAGGTCCATGCGGTATTTTTAGTGATTTTTTTTTCATTTAATTGGTGTTTTACCGGGTTGGTTGACATCAAATTTATGTACACCACTTTGCTTTGTAAATATATGTGTGTATATATTTTTTATAATTGTCCCACACATGATGTGTTATGTCCTGTGTTGTTTGCCAATAAAAATACAGGTCAACTCAGTGTTTAAAAATAGACCTGTATAAAGATGCATAGATTGTTCATGCTAGCTTCAAGATGATATGCTAGTGTGATATTTATATTATGATATTTGCATACAAACTTGTGTGGTATTCCAATGCAAGTATAAATTTCAGTCTGTAAAATTGTTTGTATGTGTGTGGCCCATGATTGAAAACATAATGTTGTATTTGATGCTTGTCTGCCTATGACAATTTGATATTTTGTTGTAAATATATGCTGTTTTAGTTGAAAACATTTGTCATTTTTTTGTGAAAAAGTGATATCAAGATATCAAGTGACAGTTATTACACAATAACTGGAATTTCTAAGTGTACCTGTGTAGTTGCATTTCATTTGCATTCATTTCTAGCTGCAAATAGATTAAATTTGTAAATTGTTTCAAGAAAAATATTTTTTCAAAGGTGGTGCATTTGTTTAGAAAATGATAATTGACCACCACAGATTAGTCAATTATTTCAACAGTTGTCAAAACACAAGAGTGTAGCAGTTACAAAAAGAAATAGCAAATAAATAGCAGAATATACATTGTTGCATTTGTTTTGTGCAATAATCTCACAGTGAACAACAAACAACAACAACAGATAATCTTTTTTCTGCAAAATCCAAGTATTTCTTGGAATACTACCTGCAAAGTACATAGAAAGCTAAATAACAATTAATAACTGCAAATATTAGAAGAATACAGTGGTACTTTCTCTGTATTCTATACAGAAAGGCAAATTACCTGAAATAAAGTGAC
The DNA here is from genome assembly GCF_020536995.1 of Dreissena polymorpha. Lineage (NCBI taxonomy): Eukaryota > Metazoa > Mollusca > Bivalvia > Myida > Dreissenidae > Dreissena > Dreissena polymorpha. Next base: position 69,088,012 of record NC_068357.1, read on the forward strand.
ATATTTCTGGATGAGTGGAATTTCGGATAAAATTAAAAAAATACTTTTTTGGCAAACATAGGAAGTGTTTGCATGCAGCAAGAAAATAGGCAATACATTTAGGTGATTTTCCATCACATTTAAAGATTTTTTTTTAATAATTGTGTTTGAAATTTTTCTTTGCAAAGGTAGTAAAGGGGTTCAATAAGCATGGGCTGTCGCTTATTAAAGTAAAAGTGTAAATATTTGTGTTGTTGTTTCATTAATCATTAGATACACTGTTTGAAGCCATATTATCATTGACTGTACATTGTGTGAAATATTTTGTAGTTGTTTTTCATGCACGTTGAGTTTGGTATGGAAATGGTTCATTGAAGTGACACTTTAATGAAAAAGTGAACATTTGTGAATAGTATTGACACTTATTTAGTGCAACAGCAATTGTATGATTTGATTTGAATTAACAGACACTGATAAAGTTCAAATTTATTGCAAATTCAAAAAAGACACTTATGAAAAGTGCAGTTTGAATATTTTAATATTTTGAAGTTATTTGAATAAAATCGAGATGAGTGATGCACCTTAACCTAGATTGACACATTTTTTGATGAAGATAAAGGGTTCATTAACTTATCCAGGTGCAGCTGCAGCCAAAGGAGCATCAGGTGGCTTGATGACTTCCTCTACTTGAGGTGATGGAACATCTATCTCTGACAAAGGTGGCAGTATTTCTGCTTCTGCAACAGGTGGCGTTTCGGATCGCGGCAAACTTAAAGTGATTTTTTTCCCGGTACATAACTGAAAGAAATTGTAGGTATAGGAGAGAAATCTCAAAGTGCATGCACATGTTACGTTTGTCCAAAGGTAATTTAACTGCAAAGAAGTTAATGGAGGAATTTGGCGGGAACATGACAGCGGCCATACTTAATCAATTTGATTTCGAGAAGAACGCTATGCCGTTTGATAAAAGTCCAGATATCGAATTTCCAAAGCTGGAAGTAAAGCCCAGGTCCATGAAGTGGAGGAAGAGCCTGAAACTGAAACATCAGAATCAGAAGAAGGTAGTATACCTGCAACTATTACTAAAAGTAGCACAAAGAAAGTTTCGCACAAGAAAAAGCATAAACATAAAAACACAACAGAAAACTCAGAAGATAAAATCGAAGTTAAGCCAAAAGCCAAATCTAAAAGTAAGAAATCGATGAAAAACGAAGAAATAGAATGTACAAAGAACGAAATTAAAAGAAAATCCAAGAGAAAATCAGTACCTGTGGAAACTACAGATACATCTGAAACCGAAACATCAGACTCTTCAGACGAGGATGTATCTTTGCGGAAGGTGCCGAAAGGTTTTGATAGACATTTGCGGTTTGCTGGTTCCATTAATGGTAAAGGGTACGATTTTGACTCTTTCAAATTGAAATTCAAGAGTTATGCAAAGGCTTTCATTTGGACCGAGGATGAATGCAGGTATTGCGTGTGTTGGAGCTTACAAGGTGATGCCGCGAAATATCATACTTTGATCTCCCGGTACTGGTCCCCTCACATACAAGCAGCTCATGAAGAGGTTAGAGACAAGGTTTGGAGGAAAGGAGTTGGTTGAGACAGCACAGGCCTGATTAAACCAAGCGTGTCAAGAGTCGAACGAATCTCTTGAGGTGTGGGCGGATAGAGTGCAGATGTTATCCCTAAGAGCATTCAGAAAAGTGTCTGAAAAATATGCTGCTTCGCAGGCAGTCAACCGTTTCTGCTTGGGACTAGAAAATAGAGACGCATCAAAATACGCTTGTCTTAAACGTTTCAAAACCATGGACAAAGCTAAAGACTACGTATATTACTATTTGCACATATCAATAGTACAAATGTAAAGCCAAAGAGCTCGAGGCGTACTTCGCAGCGAGATACAGAGGAGGCGGTAAACGTTTTTGAAACAAGCATTAACAGGATGCAAGCACAGCTTGATGAGAGGTTGAAGCAGATTCAAAGCCAATTTGACAAACAAATGGAATTCAACAGCAGTGAAGGTGCTGGTGGTGGAGCCAATAGTGGTTATGGGCGTGGTACTAGTGGGTTCAACCAGATGGACAATAAACCAAATAGGTGTGGATATGGTCGTAGTGGAGGCTATCAACCATGGAACAGTAACCGAAATCAAGGCGGTTATAGCAGAGGTGGTGGATATAGAGGTAGAGGTGCTGGAGGACGTTCAACAGGAAGAGGTGAAATAAATTATGGTTTGGGCGGTCAACAAGAAACTGGTGAGAGAGAGCCAGGTATTAATGATTGTTTTTTTCTGTGGAGAGACTGGTCATATAAGATCAGTTTGCCAGAAGTGGAAAGCTACACAAGAATTTTACGCATGCCATGAAAAATGGGGCATCGCAGAGCAGAATGTCATAATCGACAACCGTTAGGGCGTGGACAAAGAGCTTTAAACAGGCGGGAGTCGGGCAAGGGGACCACTGCCTACTTGTAAATGCTGGCCCACAAACTATCAGAAAAGAGGGGGCAAGTATTTCTTCCTTTAGGCATGAGGGCTCAAAGATTGTTTATTAGGAAAATGTGGATAGTTACGGAACAGAGGGGCATACTTTATCTTTGAAACCTGTGGATAGAGGTAGAGGGCATTGGAAGAGGAAATAATTGAATTAAATCACTGTCATCAGTATCTAAGTACAAACTACCAATTTAATTAAACGATAAACCAGTGGATGCGTTGGTGGACACAGGCGCCGATGTGACAATAATCTCAGAAGAGCTATTTAATAGCATGAAACGAAAACCAGAAATAAAAATGAGTGACGTTAAGTGCCGCAGGAAAAAAATAAAATAAATGGCAGTGTGGTGGGACCAGCGAGGATGATAATATGGTCCAACGTATATGAGGAGAACATTCATGTAGCACCGATCTCACAGGAGATGTTGCTAGGGTTTGACTTCATACAGGGAAGGTCTGTGTTGGACTATGTCAATGATACCTTTTGTATTGATGAGCAGGATGAATCAATGAATGTGGCAGTGACCAACGGTAAACCGGAAGTTTGCAGAGTTACCGTTGGTAAACGAAGTGTAATACCTCCAAATTCTGTGAAACATGTACAATGTAAACTTAACGGTGACATGTCTCAGTTTATTGTGGAAGGATACGAGGGTCTGGATGTCCAGGTACCAAAAACTTTGCATGACAAAGGAAAGGATGCGACAATATGTGTGGTGAATATTACAGACATATATCGTGTTCTGAAGAAAAGGAAAAGAGTCGCAAAAGCGTTTCCAATACAGACAGTGGTACCTGTGATCGAAAGCGTGGAGGATTATATTGAGGAAACTTTTGAAAAAAAAACAGTAAACAGTCTCTGAATAACGTTCGCCTTAGTGACAAGGTGCCAGATCATTTAAAAAAAACTTTTGAAGAGTCTAGTAATGAGTTGTCGGGTGAACAGAGGGAGCAACTTGCTAATCTACTCATTACTTATGAGGATGTATTCGCAAAGAGCGAGGTTGATCTAGGCACATTTACCGATATTGAGCTTACCATAGAGACGGGGGAGGCGCGGCCTATCAAGCAGAGAATGCGGAGAACACCAGCTTGTTTTGCTGGGGAGGAGGAGCAACACATGAAAAATATGAAGAAAAAACTTGACGCCAACTCAGCATATTGTCAAGTGAGAATCAAAGAAGAGGATCGACCAAAGACAGCGTTTGTGACGAAGAACTGTCTTTTTGAGCACGTGAAGATGGGGTTCGGACTATGTAATGCCCCCTGCGACGTTTCTTTGTGTAGTCAATATCGAAATTCGGGGCTTGAATTGGAAAAGCGTTCTGGCATTCCTTGACGATATATTTGTGCTTGGTCAGACATTCGACCAACATCTTCGATTTCTAGAGGAGGCCCTACAACGTTTTCGAAAGTATGGTTTAAAATTGAAGCCAGCATAAGGTAGAGTTCCTGGAGAGGATCGTGAGTGATGATAGGATAGAAATGGCCGAGGCGGACATACAGATGATAAAAGATTGGCCAACACCTAAAAACACAAAAGATGTTCAGAGATTTTTAGGCCTTGTGAATTATCACCGAACATTTGTTCCAAACATTGCTGAAATCAGTGCGGACTTGTATAAGTAGTGGGAAAGCACAAGTTCAGGTGGGAGGAGGAACAGCTACAGGCGTTTGACAAGCTGAAAATTGCTTTGTCACAGCCCCCAGTTTTAGCTTTACCAAATACGGTTGATGAATTTATACTGGATACAGATACGTCCGGTGTTGCAGTTTCAGGAGTACTTATCCATAAGCAAGGTGGAGAGGAGAAAGTTGTAGCCTATGGTAGCTATTTATATTGACGTCCGAGCAGAAAAACTACTGTGTGACTCGTAGGGAATTATTGGCAGTAGTACGCTTTACCAGACAATACAGACACTACCTGTTAGGGAAGCCGTTCGTACTTCGAACGGACCATTCCAGTTTAACGTGGCTGATGAACTTTAAAGAACCCCAAGGGCAGCTAGATCGTTGGATGGAGGAGCTATCACAATACAATATCATCCTTAAGCATCGGCCAGGGAGGAAACATGTAAATGCAGATACCTTATCGCGGCCGCCTATGCCGGATAAGGTATGCAGCCATTACGTGATGGGAGCAAAAAGATTTGCCATGCTTCAAAGCCCATTGCCATTATTGCAAGATTGCCATTATTGCAAGAAAGCCCACTCAAACTGGGCAAGATTCACAGAGGAGGTGGATGAAGCAGTACCGTTGGGAGTTGATATGCAAAGGTTGAGGATCGCGGGAGGAGGTAGCACCAAAATTAATTGGGATAAGGAGGATAGCACCAGGGTGAATAGAAATAGGTGTTCGTCTGAGGACGAATCCCGGGTGGTCTTAAAGGGTGTTCCAGAGGGATCCAAGTGTGGATCGGAGACATCCAATGTGAGTTGAACTTCTGATCAAGAAGGCGCAAAAAACTTGATTAGAGAATCAACGGTGCAGATATCTGAGAATGATGGTATTTCACGCAAAGTGTTTGGAGCATGGACAAAACATGAACCCGCAATTTCGAATATTGGAGTCGCTGCGCGTGACTCCGGGTGGTACAAAATTAATTAAATATATCCATCAGGCGATCCAGAATTGTTTGAGGTTGCTAAAGATGTACTGTTGGAGGATGAGGAGGAAATTGAAGCACATATTGACCTAGTAATGGCCGGGGAGTAGTATGAGATATTAGGCGTTGATGCGGATGCAGGTGGACCCAGTAGTTGGCGTTTTTCAATTGAAGATTTGGTGGTAGCCCAAGACAAAGATCGTGACCTGGAGATTCTTCTGAAATTGAAGAGGAGGAGGAGGAGGATGATGATGAGGAGGAGGTACAGCCAATGGAAGAGGAGGAGGGGAGTATGGACCATTATATTAGAGGAGGATGTTGAATGTACCACACATGTATTTCCTGTGTAGATTGAGGAGGCGTTGAAGTGTTAATGGTGGACATGATATCGCTTGCACGTATTTAGTGACATTGGGTGCCGACCAATTGCATTTAAGGATGGCATGTACTTCATGTTGATGAGATTATCCTGGAGGAGGTCCACCAGATTTTGTATATATGTTTGGTTATTTATTTTAACCTATTTTTGTTTGAAAGCATGTTACCGCCTTACAAGGTAAAGTAGAGGGGAGTGTAGCAATCGCTACTTTGGCGACGGGAGCCAGGCTCTATGCGGCGGGAACCAGACTGGATGAAATCCTTGTGGGTTGTTAATTCTACCTGCAGCCCGAATGCGTTTTCGCGGGGATTAAAGAGTTGACTCAGCGTTGGTGAGGTAAGCAGGACGCCATATTTTTCTAAGAGTTTTTCCAGCCCGAATAACAGTTCGTAATTCCCCTAAACGGTGGTAAAATGTGGCCAATTAACTAACCGTTCGACCATAGTTTTTACAGACCGGTGTTTCAGCGTTCAGATTTATTCTGAACGCGAATTATTTTAGCTACTTGATGAGTTCTACACGCCACACCCATTTTTGGGTCACAAATTACCGGTTTATTCTTTTCTTAAGAAAAGCATTTTAACAAATTTCATCGAACTTCTAATTTGCCGAATCTTACGATATTTTTCCATACCCCACCCACTTTTTTAATGTTTCGTTTCACCTACTTTATCATACCACAACGTCCCCGAATTTAAAGAAACAATGAGAAACTCGCTAAAAGCTGCATTTTTAGCGGGAAAGAATATGATTTTTGTCGTTTGGCATGTTAATAATGACGTCATGACCACTTGCGCTAAATATTTGTAAAACATGTTTTTTTGCTGTTTGTTTTGCATTTTGCGTTTAAAATATATTGCATCTTGGTATCAAATTGTTTGTTTTGTAAAATCTAATTTGAATAAAAATGATTACTTTATAGTTGATTCCGAGAAATACGACATACCTCCTATCATCGACTGATATAAGAACTTTCTGTTGAACTGATATAAAAATTATATCAGGCATTGTTATATCCATACTGTAAACACAATACAATATAAATAAAGCATAAATATGAACGAAATTGAATCAATGAAACTAGGCTATTAACAAATTACAAAAAATCCTAGCATTTAAGATATGATTGGGCGAGTCGTTATATATGTGGGGCGAGTCGTTACATATTGGGACGAATCCTTATAAAACAAGGGGCGAGTCGTTATGGGGCGAGTCGTTAAAGGGGCGAGTCGATCCCAATCCGGTTACAGTACTAGTTCTTCTTGAATGCTTTGAGCTTTTATGGATACATACGGAGGGTCAATAGCTGTGAATTGGATTATTGCAACTAGCTACAGTACAGGGGTTTTTCAACTTATAAAACAGAATAAATGCAGATGTTTTTAATATAGATGATGGTTAAAGTTAAATCTGCACAATCATTTTAAAACTATAACTATTTCACAACTGTGTTTATATTAGTTCTAAAATTTCACAATTTTGATAAAATGACCCGCTTTTCACAAAATGACCAGGCTAGGGCATCTTCACAAATATTGGTGAAAACTCCTGCAGTCCCATAATAAACTGATTTTTTTATCCCCCGCCGGCAGGGATATGGGAATGGCGACCATCCGTCCGTTCTGATTGTGTCCGGAGCATAACTTCATCATTTATAAAACCAGTTTTATTAAACTTGCTACAAATGTTCCCATTATTAGACAATGTGTCACCCTAAATTACCAGATCCCTGGCCAAAGCTAAGGTCAAGGTTACACTTATAGGTCAAAATTATATGTGGTCAAATGTTTTCATCCAGTTCATGTCCGAAGCATAACTTCATTTATTAAGCCAATTTCATTAAACTTGCTACACATGTTCCCCATTGTTATACGATGTATCACGCTAAACAACCAGGTCACTACCTCCAAGGTCAATGTCACACTTAGGTAAAGCGTCTATATATGGTACAATGTTTCCATCCCTTTTCTTCCCAGAACATAACGTTGTCGTTTATTAGGTGAATTTCATTTAACTTTGCGCAAACGTTCCGCACCATTATACAATGTGTCGCGCTTAACAGCCAGGTCCCTGCCTCCAAGGTAAAGGTCACACTTATATGTTAAACGTCCATAATGTTGTACACTGATTTATGTCTGGAGCATAATTTCGTTATTTTTTAAGCAAATTTAATTAAACTTGGCACAATGTTTTCCCATCATTAGAGGATGTGTCGCGCTAAACAGTCAGGCCCCTACCTCAAAGGTCAAGGTCACAAATGGCAAATGTCTATATAGTGTACAATGTTTCAGGAGCATATCTTTTCCTCGTATGGTTGAAGCTTTATAACAATGATCCCCATTACAGGACATTGCATTATCCCCCGCCAATATATCGAAGGGGGTTTTCGGAATCGTGACCGTCCGTCCTTCCCGTTTGTGTCCGGAGCATAACTCTGTCATTTACTAAGCCAATTTCATTAAGCTTTCTACAACTGTTGCCATCATTAGATTATGTTTCACGCTAAACAGCCAGCTCTATACCTCCAAGGTCAAGGTCACACGTATAGGTCAAATTTCTTAATATGTTCAAATGTTTCCATCCCGTCTGTATCCATATTATAACTTTGTCATTTATAAAGTAAAGTTCATCAAACAGGTAAGAATTTTATTGTTATTATATGCCCGCTATTTTGTGTGTTTTTAACATTCAATATGAGTTTTACATCCGATTCTAACACTTGTTGTAATGACTTGCACTGAATTGTAATGACCTGTATTGGGTTGTTTTGACCGGAATTGAGTTATTCGATGCCAAGGCCCTGTTGGCGGGGAATATGTCTGCAACTGTGGAGTTCTTGTTTTATTTTGAAAACAACCTGTGGCTCTCAAAAGGTAAAAAATTGGCTGATAATCAACAAAAAAGATATAAATAAGGTATATATCAATATGAATTTCATGTATATGGTTCCAACCATCATATATGCGCATCCAAAAGATAATTGAATAAAGCTTTTGTGATTATAGAAAAGAAGGTGTTTGGAATTAATTTAATGAAAACATCTAATTGCTAGGGGAGAAATCAGTTTTAGGAAACTTGTATTTTGCTAGGGGAAACAGCCTGTATTCGGCTGTAAAAAATTGGGGAAAAAACACTGATACAAAATTAAGAAACTCCCAAAACATCAGGACAGAACGCCTTATTAGCCTTATTAGCAACAAAAATTCCCTTATTTAAGGCAAATGACCATTTGCCTAACAGAAAAATAAAAAACAAAACATTAGAACATAAAACACAAAATGTGATTAAAACTTGGATCACTGCCTGACCTTGGAAAGGTCAATGCAAAGCACTGGCGGTTTAATGAAAAGCACTGGGACGTTAAACCGATTTGAGAAATCCCTACCTTGGTCCAGCAGTATACTTATTAGATATAAGAAAAGACACAAAACAAGACAACGCTAAAAACTTAATGTTTTGATAAGCTTGGGTCACCGCCTTGGAACTGTCAAAGCGTCATGTACGCACTGCCGGTTTAAACCGGTTTAAACCGGTTTTAACTGGTTTACAGGGATACCTAACCTCAGACTTGGCCCACAATTGACCACCGTACAAACATGTGTAAAGAAACATTAACTTCATAGCATTCCTGTTCAAATTAAACAGAAATACAAGATAATAGCAATTTTATTGATTTAATTACGCAATTGTTAAGCACCAGAACTGCAACTATTAGAGGAAGGATGATTTGAAGTAAATACGAGTATCAGTGTGTTTCCTGTATATAAAGTTGGTACCATAAAACGGCACCATTCCCAATGAGACAATTTTTCCCAATGTCGAAATAATAAATTCACAAAAAAATCCCAATTAGCAGAAAAAAAATGTTCACAACCTGCATACGCACATGTTAATCCCTTTTGTTTAAACATCGCAGTCTACACAATAGGTCAGTATACCTGCTAAGCGTGTTTTTGCAACAACCAACACTTAAGCCAGTTGTGTCCAGATTTTCTGTTTACTGAGTACTGTCTAAAGTATACTGATTCAATAATTAGTCATCTAAAAACCGTAACGATAAAGATACAGCATGTTTTATTTTAAATTAATTTTGATTAAATGTCTATTCAAAATCTTTTGCGATATAATTTAGTTTAAATGAACAACAAAAGTTTTAACCAAAAATAAAATATTTCAAATGTTTGTATGCTTCTTAGTTTTTATACAAAAATCAATACACTCACGCTTTCCATGCGGTAACGTGACGTTTTACATAAGCAGCATATATTTAGCGCGCTTTTCATTGGAACAAGGAATGAACCGTACACACGAAATATATGACGTGTGCACTATTGATTTGAAGCTATAATTTGATAACATGGCGTTAACATTAAAATTCAAAAGCGTGTTTCGAATACGCACCGTTTTACGCGTCAAGTCGATTACAGAGTGTGCCGTCGAAGACAGACAGTTGGACTCGACCGCGAACAACAGGTAGGTTATAAATTCGGTCGGTATAATCATATCACGAAAGTAAGGCCAAAATCATTGCTACGAGCATATTGTCCATTGACTGAGGACGCCACCAGGTAATTTTGGACTTGTTGTTCAAGTTTTTTTAAAGAAATGTGAACGAGTTAAAAGTGAAAGTTTCCGAAACATCATTGAAAATGACTGATTTTTCTTCAAAATATCTCAAGTTTGAAATAAATGACTGGATTGCGTGTTATATACTTACGCATTTATCCCTTGGGGATACGTAAGCCAAATATCCGCCCCTTGAGTTGTTTCATTAACATGTCACAGGCGCCCAAACTGACCCCGTCGAAAAAGCATTGATGCCGTAGTAGGCAGATATGTATTTTAAACGATGCCGATGATGGCAGAAACGCTGTTGAAGATGCTAACGAAGACGACAGATTGTCAAAATAACTATTTTATTTATTTCTGTCTTCTTTTTGTACTTTTATGCACAATTAAGAAGCGAAACTGTCCTTTTTAAAATTTTCTCAAGACGGGAATGTTATGTGTTCTGTAGGTTTGTCGAAAAGAAATTCTCTGCACGCAGTAATAGGAGAGAATAATAATTTGTACGATCAAATTGCTCTGCACATACAGCGATGCACATGAAGAAATTATTTTTGATGAAATATTTCACATATGTACGAAGAACAATAAGGCAAATATCATATAGATGTCCCTATTTAATAGTTACCCTTTATTTATTTCAGTTAATTAACAATGGCAGCTTACGACGAGGATATAGACGAGGATATAAACTTCAACAACCTATCACATATAAATACATATTGATATAGCTATCGCTAATAATATTGAATATGTAGCGCATCTATCCATGGTGCTTTTGGTACTATTACCGAAAGCGCGCGCTCTAGGTAAATCTAGAGATCAGAAATTCAAGATGCTAATGTATCTTGGTTTGTTTTTGAATTTCTTGCCGACCTAATTATAAAGACATTGTTGTGTATGCAAATAAGTCAATGTTATTGACTCTAAGTATCCAATATATCCAATATTAATTATCCTATTGATTATTGGTCAATAAACATAATGAATAAATTACAAAACAACAAAATTACAGTCTAAATTTAGAATAAATATAGCATGTTCAATTAACTAAAAAAATGTTATCAGTAACATAAGCATTTAATGGTATTCCTCCAATACTCAATATCCTTAAATATATAGCGCAAAACTATATTTAACTATATAACATCTGGCATTTTTACCTCTGGCAGTTTACCTATGGCATTTTAGCCATTTTACTTCTGGCATTTTTACCTCTGGCATTTTTACCTATTGCATTGTTTACCTCTGGCATTTTTACCGCACACCATTATTTCAGGCGATTGAACAGATGTGATGTTATTTTTATTTCAAAGCAGAGAACGAAGAGCACAACACAATACAATCATTGTACATTGATGTTGTATTTCTATTTAAATAAAATTTGACAAACGAACATAACATACCTGCCTAGAAATGTTCAGATACTTGTTTGTTTTTTCAAATTTATTTCGTATCTGAATTTTCGGACACGAAAATAATATTTTTTTAAGTGTCCGGACACTTATAATAATCACGATATATAGTAAAAGCAGTTGATATTTGAATTGTTGAACCATTAGTAAAATATAAAATAAAAATTGACACAACTTAAATTTTCTTAGATATAAATGATAATATGAATAAATATAATGAAATCTTGCAATGTACTATCAGTCAGCTGATTAAAAAGATTATGATACAAGATAATGTAAGGTATGCCGATATATTGTGAGAATGGAATACATCATGGGGAAATGCAAACTAATGTTACTATTAATGTAACAACAGCAATCACAACTATTCAAGCACAATCAGACAACTGCTACAGCTTTGTTCTTCTGCTGCTTTCAAAAGATCTAAAACAAACATATAGATGTTTGTGCTTACAGATTCGGATAAACTTCAAATCTAAAAGCATGCTTTTAATTGAAGATAATTTAAATTGATATTTAAAAGCGTTTGCTGCTCTTTTAATAACTAGCAACACGAATTAGGATTGCACCATTTTTATATCCCCCACCACTATTGTGGGGGACATATTGTTTTTGCCCTGTCTGTTGGTTTGTTGGTTTTATTTTGTTTGTTTGCGTCAACTTTAACATTTGCCATAACTTTTGCAATATTAAAGATAGCAACTTCATATTTTGCATGCATGTGTATCTCATAAAGCTGCACATTTTGAGTGGTGAAAGGTCAAGGTCAAGGTCATCCTTCAAGGTCAAAGGTCAAATATATGGGTCAAAATCGCTCATTTAATATACACTTTTGCAATATTGAAGATAGCAGCTTGATATTTTGCATGCATGTGTATCTCATAGAGCTGCACATTTTGAGTGGTGAAAGGTCAAGGTCATCCTTCAAGGTCAAAGGTCAAATATATAGCTTCAAAGCGGCGCAGTAGGGGACATTGTGTTTCTGACAACCACATCTCTTTTTCATTATTTAATTTCATTTATATTTCACTGGGATTGTGACGAATATGTTAGGATAACAGAGTGTGTCTACAGTAGATATACCGATGCATTTATCAATATTTTTTATGAATTGAAATAAAGCGTAGCAATTAAACAGGCCCGCATATAGACTCCATTGTTATCTGAACGCGGTAATACAATCGATACAGTTTCCATAGCAACTATTAACGCTTGTATGGACTGAATGTGTAATTAATATTTTTAGCGACAAATTGAATTGGCAAAGTACTGTATAATAGTCTATGAATTGTAAATTAAATTGTATCCATTTTTTTCAATATTATTAATTCATTACTGATTAATAAATTATACCTTTAGCAGCAAACTCCATTAATCAATTAGCTTTGATATAGCTCATAATACAAAAGAGAATCATCCGCATTCATTGCAAAAAGCAGCTAAGCGAAAGATTTAACGATTGTTGAAGTTGTTCATGATTACTGCTGTTATTGCGATTTAACAGTATCATTAAACTTCGTAGTATAGTTTTTGTAGTATGCATAATTGTAAGGTAATATAAAATTAGATGATGCTATGCTGTACGTGAACAATGATGATGTTGCAGATGTAACTCTTCACATTTCTGATAATTATGACGGCGATTATGTTGATGTTGATGATGATGATGATGATGTTACATGGTTTTGCGTCGACACAGTAAATAATAGCGAATTATATATGCTCATTAATATACACTAATTTTTACAATAATCCGCTATAAATTCATGCTATTTGCTATAAACCTCATTTTAATTTATTATCGATTCTTTACAAGTCTTAGTGTATGTATTGACGTCAACATGTTAAAATCCAATTATTTAAATAATATTTACACATTTATCGTATATATACGATTCAATATTCGATAGAAATTTTACTTAGAGTAAAACTCCTCTTACAGCAGAAACGAAAAAGCTTTGCTCAATTATATTCTGTATTATATTAACAATATAATAATACTTACCATTTTGTTCGAATTGTTGTATCATCCGTACTTGTATCGGATACATTTTTGTTGATTTAACGGTTTCCCTTGACGTACAGTATAGTTTTTTGGAGCACGCACGCAAGAGCGTACTGAAGGGAACACTAATTTAGAATAAAGTCAAATATGTAGCAAACCACGTGTAAAACATCGTCTTTGAACACTTTCCATTAAAGATTGCCAAATATATTTTGTATTTGTACCATGACTTGCCTGTTCTTAAACCTTGTGTGTGCGCTTTCGAGATCTGGTTTATTGATGCTTCTAGTGTCTTGGGCAAACATTTTTTATGGTGTGTTGAGTGTTTCAAAGACAAAAGTATTTACTTAAACCATTGATTTATTTCAGTTGCATGATTTATTTGGGAAATTATATTAGTAAGACAGTTGACTGCTTGTAAAATGTTTGCTCCATATCAGTTGAAGTGTTAGTCATCAACAGTTGAAATTTACAGCTCTCTGAGTTGATAACCATAACATATCAGAATAATGCCTTTGCATAAATGTGTCCCACAAACTTTATACTGTGTATGTTCACTATTTTAAAACAACATACTGCTATTGTCCTTTTGACAATACGGAATGCAATCATCAACATTTTACTACGACTTGTTTTTAAATCAAAGAAGAGAAATTGGTGTTTTATACTCTGGAACAACACCCTCGTTATATTATATTATAGCCTCGTTATATATATTATATAGCTATCACAATCAATGTTATTGAACATATATTCATACACCTACAGCATACGTAACCTTCCTGTCTTGAGAATATATTACAAAGGACTGTTTCGCTTCTTAATTGTGTATAAAACAAGAGGAGAAAATTAAATAAAAGAGTTATTTTTACAATCTGTCTTCCTCATTAACATCTTCTGCAGCGTTTCTGCCATTATCGGCATCATTTTAAATACATATCTGCCTACTACGGCGTCATTTTATTCTGACGGGGTCAGTTTGGACGCCTGTGACATGGTCATTAAACAACTGAAGGGGTGGATATTTGGCTTACGTATCCCCAAGGGATAAATGCGTAAGTATATAACACGAAATCCGGTCATTTATTTCAAACTTTTTTTTTTAACAAAAATCAGTAATTTTAAATGAAGTTTCGGATACTGTCAGTTTTGACTCGTTCACATTTCTTTAAAAACTTGAACAACGATTCCAAAATTACCCGGTGTAAAATGAACGCAGCCAAACAAATTACCGGTACTGATTATCAATCGCGCATATATACAATGCTGAGTTTCAAAATTGGGGATTATGTATAAAATATTTAGTCCAGTGCATAGTTGTCAGATATTGTTTATAGCAAATTTTCATTGACAGTCGAGTCTACTAACGCAAACCTTGTTCAGTCAGAGGAGGGTTATCCTATGGAACATGAAGCTCAAGAGCCCCGATTTAGACCGTTGTTTCTTTCAAGAACGGCTTCAGTTAAAAGAGTGTTTAGTTTATTAAACTCGTTAAGTGTTGATAGAAACAGGACTTTGCAGGAAATCATTCACCACTTCGATCTTAATATGCAACTTAGTATTTGCACATTTTTTCTAAAGTTTTCAGCATAATTAATGAATTTCACAATTTGGATGAAAACGCCACTAATTTTCCCAATTTTGCCGGTACCGGCACCATTCCCAAAGTAGTGAGGAAAAAAGCTATGTACATAATTTAAGGCCAAGCCCAAGGCGTTCAATTGTAAGGTTGTCAAACTAGAGCTTTGGTTGGTACACTCACTTCTCAGTTATTGACACTGTTCGAGTACAGCTCCCGGCCACAGGTGGTTAGGGTGTAGGTCACGATTCAGCATTTTTTTTAAACATTGCATGTTCTGTTCATTTCCAATAAGGAAAACCATTTTGTCATTTAATAAGACCCAGTTCATTCACTTCACAATTTATAAAGTTATGACTGCTTAAAGGGGGCAACATAAAAACAGCAACCTCCTGTTTGCTCTAGATCTTTCTTTACCTCAGATGTGGAAGGACCTCATAAACTTATTTTGAAAGTGTGCGTTTTCCTTAAACCTCAATGTATTTTTCACCATTTGAAAATTCAAGAAAACATAAACTTAAAACAATGTTTGCCCCCTTTTAATAACACTAGTCTCACTATAGCTCTGACCTCACATTTTGGTCTGGCCCCGCACCAGTCCATATTCTCTCTCTTATACTAATACTGCTACTAATGGTCTGCCAAGAGTGCATCTTATGGATAATCATTTGCTAGTTAACTATCTTAACACTAAATTTAGAAAACTCGTTATTATCTTTATGCAGGTAGGACTGCCTGAGGATGGATCGAACAATAGTGGAGGTGCATTTTGCGCCATACCGAGGGACTCACAAGACTCACAATTACTCCCATGGCAGGGCATGACCCCCCCAATGAATGTCGACTTGTTATTTTCTGCAATGAAGACTTGTTCATGGGTATGTTTCTGGAGTTATAATTATTGTTTGTGAGCGGTCGTATAGAATTGCTTTTGGAGGTTGGTAATTTCCAGCCTTCAACATATATTGGAAGATTTACAATTTTAATCCAGCTAACTATAAAAGTTATTTTGAAATAATTAATTGGAAGTAATCTAACATCATTTTATTTTACCAAATCCAACAACAGACGGATTTCTTTCAGTGGAATGGACATTTTCCCTATAAATGCCGTATTCCCTTTTTTCTAATCGATAGCATTCTGTGTGAATCTAAAAGCTACATGGATCGTCGGTCGAGTCGCGATATCTTCAGCAACAAGAAGCCCTTCCTGGTATGGATGAACGAGAGGAACAACCTGTACATGCAGCCTGGTGGCAACCTCGCCACAGTCTGGAAGAGGTAACTTACTGAGGGATTGATGTGAAGTATAAATTCATATCGACTCAAAATGCTTTTAAGAAATATATAGAACAATCACCTCCATATTAAGTCTCATAGAAAGACCTCTGGAAACTGTTCTTGGCATAGAAGTGTGTTTATATAACCCTTTTACCCCTCCCCCTTCGGAGAGGAGGGGGTACATGCTTTGGACATGGCAGTTGGTCTGTCTGTCAGTAGACCAAGCCTTGTCTGAGAGATAACATAAGTTGTCTTTGACACTAAGTTCTCTAATTTGGAATAATTGTTTCTTACCAATAGAGGAAGACCCCTATAGATTTTGAGGTTGAAACCTCCAAGGTCAATGTCACAAAGTCACATTAACATAGTTTCTTTATGTGATCGCCTTGTCCAAGTGATATCTTAAGTTCTGTGTGACGCTCAGTCTTCACATTGGGTATAGTTTTTATCCCCCGCCGAAGGCGGAGGGATATTGTTTTGGCGATGTCCGTCCGTCCTTCCGTCACACTTTTCCGTCCGGAGCTATTTCTCATTAACCATTCCATGGAATTTCATGAACCATACCATAAATGTGTATCATCATGCTGCGGTGGTGCATGTGTAAATTTTGCTGGGGTCGGCTTGGTATTTCCATAGTTATGCGCCCTTATTTGACTGAAATTAATAAATGTTGACACTTTTTTTCCTTCCGGAACTGTTTCTCTTACTTTCTCAGTGCCTATTCAGGATCTTTTATTGCATGGTGGCATATGAACTTACTCTAGTACTGTAAATATTATAGCATTTTAGGGTTGCATGCTTGTTTCACAAACATGTTTTGTCTGTAATATGTCATACTTGCTTTTCTATAATTTTATGCGCAATAAGGTTTTCCATTTTGTCCGTTTTACATTGTAGGTAACGGGATCTTCATTGATTATCGTATGACAAATTATTAAATTCTTAATAGTTAATAATTCTATCCGTTCCTTCGTTTTTCGGTCTTAATGTCCTTTTCATTAAATTTCAAATATTATGTCTACTATATTTCAAGTTGAATTAGCGTTAAGCAATGACACTCTTTGATACATGACAGACGTAAATAACCAAGTTGATGATATAAAACAGCCCATTTTATTCTCTGAAAGTAATATCACAAACGATGTCAATAATATGTCAAAACAACATTAATATTTGCATGCACAAATATTATTTGTGATTATATATATTTTATATATTTATATAGAGGATATTTGTTGGATTCGGTGGATTATCGATTTTATCCCACTTTTACAGCGAAATCGGTTGATTAAAGCCCCGTTTATTAAATTTCTGGTATAATCAACGGCACGTGCTACGTTCTTAGGCTACGTTGTTAACAAATGTAGTTCCTTGTATATAACAACTAAATGTTATATTGATGTTATAAAACATTTAGATTTGCAATTCAATATGAATACAATTGTAATTTATAACGCACGACTCTTTGTCACAGAACGATATTCTGATTAAAAAAAAGATTATTTGATCAGCGGTTATTCTTAGAACGCGGAGTACTTGGTTACACTACAGTCATTATCAAAGTACGACAAACACTCATGAAAACGCGAAATTATCCAGTTAAACTAATTTTGTTTAAATAAAAAGGTTTAATGAATACAAAGTGGGATAAATAGAATAATAGGTTAGTGTTGATTATAGATCAGGTTTATCATGCTTCGCACGAAAACGAAAAAGCACTCGTCAAGACTCGTGCTTTTTGTTTTCTAAGCCTAGCATGATAAACCTGATCTATAATCAACACTAACCTATTATTCTCTATTTATCCCACTTTTACAGCGAAATCGGTTGATTAAAGCCCCGTTTATTAAATTTCATCTATAATCAACGGCAAGGCTATAATCAATGGCACGAAATGACGTCATCAACTGCCGAACCGGGACTACTTTTTCCCACGCACCTCGTCACCTGTATTTGCCAAGTGCATCAATAATAAAAACAATCTCAAATGTTTGTCAATCTTAATGACCTTAAAACAAAGGAAAGTAGCAAAAAACGTGTTTGTTTTTTTGTCATTTATTGTCATTAAAACCTAGTATTAGGTAAATTTAACACTATGCAAATAGGTTCTGTTGTTGTTGCTCCCCTTTGAAGAAGTCAGTTCGAGTTGCTCCCCTTTGACCGTAGAAAACAATCGTCTGGACCAAGAAATCCTGTGTTAATTTACAAGCTGTACTCGGATATGCGTCCATCTGATTTTTCTTCAAAGCATCTTTTCTACCTGGCAATACGCACA
The DNA here is from genome assembly GCF_020536995.1 of Dreissena polymorpha. Lineage (NCBI taxonomy): Eukaryota > Metazoa > Mollusca > Bivalvia > Myida > Dreissenidae > Dreissena > Dreissena polymorpha. The sequence goes on from NC_068357.1 coordinate 69,106,593, forward strand.
AATGACACTGCATCCCGGTGATTCTTGCGTCAACAATTGGGTGTCAACAAGTTAGGTCAGATGCTGAAGGCCATGGCAAAAGACGCCGGCTTTCTCAAGCACAAGAGAATAACGAACCACTCAGTTTGCAAATTCCTGGTCCAAAAACTTCGAAATGCAAACATTCCACCCACTGAAACCATGGCCATAACAGGGCACAAAAATGTCCAGTCCATAACCAATTATTCCAACATATCTGTTGAACAGCGTAAAAGTGTTCATTCTTGCTCAGTCCAGTAAATGTAACAATCCAACAGATTCCTCTTGTTCGCCTTCACGCACCGAAACTATGGCCGAAATGCAGCCTAGACAACCACTGTCTACCGTCAAACAAGTTGATCTTGATGTTTGCCCCACCCAGTCACTTCACCAGCAAATGTCTTTCTCTAGTTCGAACAACTTTGCCTCACAATTCTTTGGTGCCACTTTCAACATTCAAAATGTTAATGTATATAATTAGCTTAAATCCAAGTAATCTTTGTTATTTCGTCACGAAATAACCACATATTATAACAAAGAAGCAAATAGTGTGCACCTCGTGATCGACTCGATAGTTTGATATCGAAAGTGAATTGTGTGTGATGTTAGGCTACGTTGTAAACAAATGTAGTTCCTTGTATATAACAACTTAATGTCATATTGATATCATAAAACTTAAAGATTTGCAATTCAATATGATTAAATTTGTAATTAATAACGCTCGACACTTTGTTACAGAACGATATTCTGATTAAAAAAATGATTATTTGATCAGCGGTTATTTTTGGAACGCGGAGTAATACACTGACCTTGGTTACACTACAGTCATTATCAAAGTACGACAAACACTCATGAAAACTTATTTTTGTTTAAATAAAAAAAGTTTACTGAATAAAAAGTGGGATAAATAGAGAATAATAGGTTATTCTCTATTTAATTCACGAGTGATCATAGAAAATGATATTTTCACGAGTGGCGCAGCCACTCTTGAAAATATAAATTTTCTATGATCAGATGATCACGAGTGAATTAAAATCGATAATCCACCGAATCCAACAAATTTTCTTTTTATTTAATGCTTTTTTTCACAGTTTATATAATTGTTAAAGAGTTTAACTAAAGAATTTCGCTGCTTCAAGCACTAACATTTTTCAAACATTAACATTGCTCTATCAAATCACAAAACAAAGAAATGATTAATTCATGAGAAAAGAGTACTATTATTTTGCTAGTCTAACACTTATAAAATAGTGACAATCATAAATACATAAATTCTATATTTTATTCGGATATTGTGCATTTAAATAATTTACCTAAATTCCCTATATTGAATGCGGTTAAAATGAATGAAAGTAGCGAACAATAGTTTAAGTATGATAATTTAAGTGTGAAAATAAGTAAATAGTTACAAAGACCTTACCTAAAAGTTATATCACAAACACTCTGGCGAACCTGCCCAGAGCGGTTCTTTAAATATCATTTCGAAGTCTATTTCCTAGAAATTTGATCGGCATTTCCAAATACGTATCTCACGTGGTCTCACGTGGTCTCACTTTCCCGTGTCGCAAGACTTCTTTCCCCCGTTCCAAACATGGAAAACAATTTAGATCGGAATGTGTTACTCATCCTTAAGCTGACTGGTGTTAAGTTTGCTTTTTGTTCATTCATAAGTACACCACGGTAAGATTCCGAGGTGAAACACGTGGTGGATTGAGAACAATTGAGAAATATGTGTTTGCTGTAATTTTTCTTGTACATCTTTTTGTTTATTTTTTAACGCAATGCGTAAAACTGTTATTACTTTGATATATTGTTTTCAGAAAATAAACTGCACAACTCCTTACATAAAATTAAGCGTTTCTAATATTATGCAATAACTATTTAAGACTTTGTTAATTGAAATTAATTAGGATAAATAAAAATTATTTAATAAGTTAAACAGTGAGATAATACACTATATCATGAGATTGTAATTTTGATTGGATTACAAATATCAGACTACTTTGTGATCTTGACCTTGAAGGATGACCTTTACCTTGACATTTCACCAGTCAAAATGTGCAGCTACACGAGATATAAATGCATGTCAAATATCGAGTTGCTATCTTCAATATTGTAAAATTTGACCTTTGACCTTGACCTTTGACCTTGACGGATGACCTTGACCTTTCACCACTCAAAATGTGCAGCTCCATGAGATACGCGTGCATGCAAAATATTGAGTTGCTATATTCAATATTGCAAAATTTGACCTTTGACCTTAAAGAATGACCTTGACCTTTCACCACTCAAAATGTGCAGCTCCATGAGATACGCATGCATGCCAAACATCGAGTTGCTATCTTCAATAGTGCAACATTTTACATTTGACCTTGACCTTTAACCTTGAAGGATGACCGTGACATTTCACCACTCAAAATGTGAAGCTCCATGAGATACAGATGCATGCCAAGTATCAAGTTGCTATCTTCAATATTGCAAAAGTTATGACCAATGTTTAAGTTTTCGGACGGACGGACAGAACCATTTATTTGACCTTTGACCTTGAATAACGACCTTGACCTTTCACCACTCAAAATGTGCAGCTCCATGAGATACACAGCCATGCCAAATGTCATGTTGCTATCTTCAATATTTCAAAATTTGACCTTTGACCTTGACCTTTGCCCTTGAAAGACGACCTTGACCTTAACCTTTCACCACTCAAAATGTACAACTCCATGAGATACACATGCATGACAAATATCAAGATGCTATTTTCAATATTGCAAAAGTTATGACCAATGTTAAAGGTTTCGGACGAACGGACAGACGCCATATATTTGACCTTTGACCTTGAAGGACGACATTGAACTTGACCTTCCAACACTCAAAATGTGCAGGTCCATGAGATACACATCCATGCCAAATGTCAAGTTGCTATCTTTAATATTGCAAAAGTTATGGCCAATGTTAAAGTTTTTGGACGGACGCATAGACTGACGGACAGTTTAACTGCTACCGGGGGCATAAAAAAAGGAACAAAAAATTGGGGGGAGATTCTGGGGTGGGGCCCGGGGGATGGTTTGGGTGGAGTCCATTGTGGTATGTCAGGTAAGCGTTGCTTTGTCAAAGTATAAATCAAATCTTATCCTAAATAAAGAAGTTATGGCAATTTAAACACAATTTATTTATTTGACCTAGAGATTCAAGGTCATTTAAAGTTCAAGGTCAAATTAAACTTGCCAGGTACAGTACCCTCATGATAGTAAGAAAGTATTTGAATATTAAAAGCAATAGCCTTGATACTTTAGAAGTAAAGTGCATCTAAACACAAAATTGAACAAAATATTCAAAGTTACTAAGTCAAAAAAGGGCCATAATTCCGTCAAAATGCCAACTAGAGTTATCTACTTTGTCCTTAACAGTCCCCTTATAATAGTTAGCGAGTGTTCCAAGTCTGCAAGTAGTAGCTATGATACTTTAAGAGTAAAATGGACCAAAACACAAAACTTAACCAAATTTTCAATTTTCTAAGTATATAAGGGGCCATAATTCTGTTAAAATGCCAGTCAGAGTTACATAACTTTGCATGCACAGTCCCCTTATGATATTAAGTAAGTGTTGCAAGTATGAAGGCAAAAGCTTTGATACTTTAGAAATAAAGTGGACCTTAACACAAAACTTAACCAAATTTTCAATTTTCTAAGTATAAAAAGGGGCATAACTCTAAAAATAATGCTGACAGAGTTATGCAACTTGACATACACAATTGTCTTATTGCCATAAATAAGTATTCCAAGTTTGAGTTAATTATCTTTGATAGTGTTAAAGTTATTTGACTTTATAAAAAACTTTCACCAACGGCGACGCCGACGCCGGGGCGAGTAGTATAGCTCTCATTTTTCTTCGAAAAGTCGAGCTTGAAAGGAGTGGCTTGATTGTACTTTTATATAGGAGAAATATCGTGTATGACATGCATTAAGAAAAGAGATAAATTTTTATGCCTTAAGGCTGGCGTATAGTTTTTAAACCGTATTTTGGTCAGTACGTCTGCCCACAATTGTGGGTCTCGTTTATATCTTTGTAACTTATGGATGGATTATAAAATAACCTGGCACAAATGCGTAGCACAGTAAGAGGAAGTGTCACGTGCAAGACCCCGGTCCCTGTCTCAAAGGTCAAGGTCACACTAAGCCTTTTTTGGTCATATTTCAAGATTTTACATTGATTGGCCTGTTGGGTCGATATCTTTGTCATTACTGGATGGATTTTAAAATGACGTGGCACATATGGTAAGCACAGTTTGAGGAAGTGGCGCTTGAAAGACCTAGGTCTCTAGCTAAAATGTCAAGGTCACACTTAGACTTTCAAGCTTATATTCCATGATTGTGCATTTATAGATTTGTCCGGTCCATAAGTCCGGTCATAGTTGATGGATTTTAAAATACCTTGGCAAAAATATGTAGCACAGTAAGAGGAAATGTCAGACTTAATACCATCCTTATCTCAAAGGTAAAGGTCACAATTAGTCTATTAAGGTAATATTTTAAGATATTGCATTGATAGGCGTGTCCTGTCCATATTTTTGTCATTAGTGGATGGATTTTAAAATAACGTGGCACAATTGTAAAGCACAATATGACGAAGTGTCACGCGCAAGACCCAGTTCCACAGGTCAACGGTCAATGTCACACATATTTCATGTTCGGCATTTAAATGCGTGTTCGGTCAACATCTTTGTTATCAATGGATTGCTTTTAAAATAACGTGGTACAAATGTGTAGCACAGTGAGACGAAGTGACGCGCGCGGCTCAGGTCTCTTTACGGATTATGCATTAAAATGTGCAGCTGGTCTGTCGCGCGTTTGACCAAGGTCCCTATCCCAAATGTCAAAACACCAGCGGGGGCATGTGTCATCGTCTGGAGTCAGTTCTTGTTTTGTCACAGAATATTTAGTAAGAAAGTTCTTTCGTACATAGAGATTTACAATGTATTTAAGCTGGTATATATGACTATCTATAATCTATTAAATAATTATGGAATTTGATGCAACTTACCATCGATGACATGGCTAGGTCATGGTCACGAAGAAGTGGGTGCACCTTATTGCCTTTAAAGACATGGTTAAAGTAAAGTTGTGTTTGGAACTAGAGTGAAACGCAATAACGGACACGAACCTCTGGTAGTAGGGTATCCCCGCTACATGACTTTCCCGTGCAGAACAAGAGTGATACGCAATAACGGACATGAACATCTGGTAGTCGGGTATCTCGCTACATGACTTTCCCGTGCAGAACTAGAGTGATACGCAATAACGGATCTGAACATCTAGAAGTAGGGTATATCCGCTTCATGACTTCTCGTGCAGAACTAGAGTGATACGCGATAACGGGCATGAACATCTGGTAATAGGGTATCACCGCTACATAACTTTATCGTGCAGAACTAGAGTGATACGCAATAACGGACATGAACATCTTGTATTAGGGTACCCCCGCTACATGATAATTATACACTGTAACGGATATGTACAGCGATTATTCAGGTATCCCATCTACATGACTTTCCAGTTCATAAATATAATTATACAATCACGGATATGTACAGCGGGTACCAGGGTATCCCCGCTATACGACTTTCCAGTACAGAAATATATGTTTACACAGTCACGGATATTTACTGCGGGTAGCCGGGTATCCCCGATTAATGACTTTCCAGTAGAGAAATATAATTATACACAGTACCGGATATGTACAGCGAGTAGCAGGGTATCCCCGCTATATGACTTACCAGTACAGAAATATAATCATACACAGTTACGGATATGTTCAGCATGTAGCAGGGTATCCCCGCTATATGACTTTTCAGTTCAGAAATATAATTACACACATAAACGGATATGTACAGCGGGTAGCCGGTTATCCCCGCTACATGACTTACCAGAACAGAAATATAAGTATACACTGTAGCGGATATGTAAAGCGGGTAGCCCGGTATCCCCGCTACATGACTTGCCAGTACAGAAATAACGGATACGTACAGCTAGTAGCCAGGTATCCCCGCTACATGGCTTGCAAGTACAGAAATATAATTATTCACTGTAACGGATATGTACAGCGGGTAGCCCGGTATCCCCGCTATATGACTTGCCAGTACAGAAATATAATTATACACTGTAACGGATCTGTACAGCTGGTAGCCGGGTATCCCCGCTACATGACTTGCCAGTACAGAAATATTAATTTGAACAACAGATATGTACAGCGGGTAGTCGGGTGCTCCATCTTCATGATTTTGTATACATATCTTACAACAAGGAGTTAAGGGGAATGTTTATTTGGTATTGCTTTCAACATTATTACTAAGGAAAACAATCGCAGGCTAAACCTTAACTTAAAGCTTGTTTTTAACGCTTTGACGAAATTGCAAGATCGTGACACCTTTAATATGTTTCAAAACCTCATTGCTTTGAATCGAACACGGTTATCATGCACATGTGTTGTGAACTATTTTGTGCGTTTTGTCTTGTACAAGCTTTTTATCATCGGCCTCCAATACAAAAAACAACTAAAACAAAACGGCGGAGATTGTTTCTTCGTTCACCAATGCACTGCGGATTTATGTACAAAATAGTTAAGTTGACATCCATTTTTTATTAAACCTTTTCATACTTTGGTAAAAATTAAAAAAACAGACTTATTAAAGCACTTCATTTTTTTTTTGGTTCTAGATTATCCACAGACTCCGCATCCGACGGTACATACACATTTATATATGATATAAATTGAAAACAACAGAGGAGAACGTTTAGGAATATTATTTACGGTCATTGACCTGATAGAAAACTGAAAGACTGTCATCTGATGCATCGGACAATCACGAACATGACACAAAAAGGCATTTGCATGCATGCATTTATTGATATAATTATTGGCGGGAGTGAACATGTGCAAATACATTGCCCAGGAACATTATACACATTTATCTGAAATAAATACATAATATTGAAGTTTCCGAGAAATGATCGGAAAAAGTCGTCATGATGTTAGAGTATCTGCCGGCTTATGTAATTGTTAAAAATGTAAAAACATGAAAAACCGTTGCTCGGTTCACGGCACGAGGAGCCTACCCTTTTGTGAACCATTACCTTTTTAAGTTTTCTTTTGACGTCTGGAACTGGAACTAATGATTATATTAAACTTGCCAGAGCGAAACATATTAATTACAATTCATGACATGTAGTTTCTTCTACATATGGTGTTGGTTACTCATTCAGTATGTTCTCAATTTTACATAAACCTTAGGCAATTGCGCAATTCCAAGCCAACAAATAAACTTCTATTTAACATTTATGCAATTGCCTTTTTTTTTAATAAAAAAGAAAATAGTTCGAGAAATTAAACTACCAAGTCTTTTTAGCTCGTATAAAATATTTGACATTTTTGGGATGAAAGTTAAGTTTAAATGCAATACATACATACCTTGGAAATTACAAAAAAGCTCGACAGCTGTATAATGTGAAGCTAAAATGCACTTCAAGCCAAGACACCGTTTCATCAAGAATCGTATGGCATATTTTCAATAAGATACACGTTTTGAATAGGCATACATGCTAAACACCATCTCAAATCATTTATACAAGTTTCATTTTATTGAATTCGTTTCGTAATCATTGGTATTATCAATGTGGTCCATATTTTAGGACTATAGTTTGAAAATATATAAATATATTTATACAAAATTCCTTCGGAGGTTTAAATTGTCATACAATCAGTGATGAAACGGTCAGTTGCTTGTGGAACCATAACACGTTAAAAGAAGCATACTTGGGTTAAATGCTTTTTCGATTCTTTTCTTAAGTCGGAATTTATACATCTGATTTAAAACATTGGTAAATACGGACCCTAGTGACATGCAAGTAAGTTTGACCACATAACACATGATTCAATTATGGGAGCCACTGTTCTGCCGGGAGCTAAAAAGCAATGTAAATTGTTACCTTAGTGCTGTCATACTAGCCTCATTTCATTCGTGTGTAACTTTCATATACTTTATGAAAGTAAAATGGCACAAATACCTTAATGCTGTTCCGCTATTTCCTTGTACGTGTTTGTTATTCAAGACCAGCTAGCGCAACGCGTATTTTCTTTTGATAAAGTGTCAGTTTATTGTTATTCCACACATGCAAAAAAAGAAGATAAAAACAAAAATGGGTTTGTGACATTTGCCTATCGGATTTCTTTACACACTGGATGAAACTATTAAATAGTTCACAAATTTCAGAGTTAAACGTTTTAAAACCTTGAAGTCTACTTGAGTTGAAAGCACTAGAGCATTTGTGGGTATAGCCATGAAAAATGTCATGAAAAACGAACATGTTTGTAGAACCCACTTTCTCGATTAAAGCAGTATACTTGCAAATTGCCAGCAAAATCATAAAACACATCAGTTGGAGGTGTTTCTAAAAATGAATATAAAGTTGCTGCTGGATCTTTACGCCCCTCTACTGTAGTCATGTGGAACCCATAACAGTGCCCGTGGTCAGCACAAAACCACAGGAATTAGTTGGACGTACCAGGAGCTGACGTATGCACTTTTGAATACACTTTTTGACATCGTTCAAACTCTAAAGTTGGATCATCATGGTCAACATTCTTTTTGGCAGAATAATCATTGCATATAGTAAATTTTCGCATGTTTTTCAATAAGAAACCATTTTTATTAAAATAATAAGCACGGCCATATTAAGGTGGATTATATGGTCCTTGCGGTGTAGTTGGTTGTCCTGGTTCATTACTTAAAATACTTTGAGAAAGGTTGACTAGATATTGAATTAAAAGTTTAATATCCATGGGCAGCGAGTTATATTTATTCAACATGGATTCACCAATAAGGTCTCTGAGATATGGACAAAAATGGCGCATTTCATTTAAAATAGAATTAAAACGATCTATTGGTATATTTTCGTCAGAAATTAAATGTTGAAATGTAGAAAAAATGCAGGTGTCAAGAAACTGGTTACAGAGGCTTTGGTTGCTAACATTTTGAGAACACTAGCATACGCTAACTTTTAACCACAAGCCATACTAAAAAATCGTTCAAAGGACAATTTAACTTCTTCTGGTAAAACCTGTTTGACATTATGAATTCTGTTTTCTAATTAAGAGCTATCTAAAATTTCTTCTTTTTTAAGTTCATCGGCAGTCAATCGAGACAAATAAATCAATGTGTCCATGAATTTAGCTTTGGGATGTCGTAGCCTATATAACTCATTTTTCAATGTTAAAAATGCAGCAAAGGTCATTCCAGAATTCATTACCATATTAATAAATTCATATCCTATGTCATCACCTACAGCAGTATCTCTAGATAAAACATGCAAAGAATCGACAAACCCTTCATCCAGTACAGTTTACATAGATTTAATGCATTGTAACAGAGTCTTGTGTGTAAGTCACATTTGACAGGGGCAAATATTGTGTAGATAGTTAAGCATCGTTTGTTTTCGTGTAAAGTGATACCATTAGGGTTATAATAAGGGTGATTTTCTCGCTGTAACCATCCACTGCAACAATCACAAGTATTGTCTGGAATTTCAGGAAACACGGCTGGACCTTTAAGACAACCATCATTCATTCTAATTAAATAAGCATCATTCCATGAATCACGTTTTAAGAGTTTTTTTCTAGGGATTGCACATCTTTTGTTTGTGGTGGATGTTCACTTCTACATTAAAATTGCAAAAGACGAGATTCTTCATTACAACATCAATGCCATTTTCCAAGCTATATGTTGGTATGTCATCAGTACCATTATATGTATCATTATGCTCTTGAGGTTCAGTTACATCATCCTCATTTAAATCATCAGCCTCAATAACAAATTCTTTCAAACCTCAACGTGTTTTTTTTCAATACAGCAATGTGTTTACATACCGTTGTGGAAAGTTGTTCATGGTTCTCTTATGTCCTCTCATGATTCTACACTTTCCATCTGAGCAACTTATAAAGTACTTAACTAATTTGTTATTAAATGTAAGATGAAGTATTACAGGATGGTCATCACCCTTAACTAGGATCAAAAACTTACATGGGTCTTGGCTGGTAGAGAGCTTCACCGAATCTTTATTTCACTCCTTAAGTGCGTTTTGTACAAAACTTTGAAGTCGAGTTTCTGTGGAATTACAACTATTCAAAATAAAGTTTGGAACTACCATCAGCTTCACAAATTTGCAGTGCATACAGATGACTGCGTGTTCATCAGTAGAATCTAAGTGTCTGCTAGTTTCACATTTATTAAAGTACGGTAAATTGAACAGATGCAGTAGTAATAATCTCCATTTTCTTGATGGTATTTAAGTACGTACACGAATGAGTTTTTTTTTCTAAAGGAGCCATCATGTTCGTCACTATAAATCAAAACACATCCAAAATTGTCAGCATCCTCAAGCATTTGAATAGATAATTTTCCTTCATCAATGACTGAGCAACAAAAATTATTGAACACATTAAGACAGGGATTATTTGTAGTTTCTACTACATTTGAAACCGAACATGCAGCATTTTCTGATAGTTGGTGCTGTAAAAGTGTTCGTGAGACACTACTGGTGTTAAAAGATTTACATGTCTTTCTTCTTTTAACATCCACATGTGTACAGTGTTTGCCAATTGTACTGCACACGTTATTCGGTTGATAAAGTTCTGGAAAAAAAACTTGACAAAATACTTAAAAAGTGACGAATAATCTTTTTGCAGAAAAAGATATAAAGAAATATTTGTTAATGATGTTGCCTGATATAAATAAAAAAAAAAGTTGGAATCAAAACGTGCATGTTTAGGGAACAATGATTGAAAACCTTTAATATCTCCTGATAAACAGTTAAATATTATAGACTGTTCTAATAAAATTATGTCTACAGGGACCAATTCAGTTAATATGGCACTCGATTTAACACATTTACTTTCAACTTTATGGAACTGAAAGTTAATAAACAAATTGTAAAGAAATGCGGGTGTTTGGCTATTCAATAAAGGTTCAACACACACGTTTTGTTTATCAGGCTTTTCTCAAAAAAGCTTTGACTTGTTGTGGCAAAACATGCACAAAAATGAATCCAAAGTAATTTCTGGCAAGTTTTGAATGTTCGCTAGCTCAGCAGCTGAATTTGGAATAAGGTTTGAAATGGAATGTTTAAGAACTCTGGTCTTTGTCTTTTGATTGCTGTCTTTTTATTTTTTTTTCCATTTTCTTACACACTTCTAATGTTATAACATTTGTAATAAAATGAAATCATCAGAGAGTGCAAACATATCTTGAATCAATTTTAAATATGTCTGTTGCATGAATCCTTGATAAACTCCACTTTCAAAATAGAGAATATAAATTATTTCTTTTTCTGCAACTATGCACTTAAAAACTGTACAAAGAAAAAATCCCTTAGTGCATCCTTTGATTGATGAAAGTCTAACTGCTTCTTGCTCTAATTTTATAAACCTCTGATGATTACCATTTACAATTTTTTGGTCATACATAGTGTTCAGTATGGTCATAACGAGCAGCCTTTGAACACTTATTTAGGTTACTTTAAAGGATGTTTAACCATTCTTGCTCATAAAATAAATCATTACTAACAGGATTCTCTTCTTCAAGCTTCCGTTTGGGTGTAAAGGACAGATATTTCAATTTGGTACCCGAAAACAAGTTGGACCCTCAGCTCAGGTCTTCATGCACTGACAAGCTCATAGTTTGTTTTGTTACTTACTGTATTGTATGATAAAGGAGCATGACTAGTTTAAGATCTCCTCCAGAAGAAACATGTATTAACAAATTCAATACTTATATCTGGCCATGTTTTACCTTTAAGAGACCTTCTATGAATGGATTCCTTGACAGGATTCTGAAATATAGGAAAATGGTTGAAACTTAGATTCTCCAAATACTTATAGTGGTCCTGTGCTGTGTACGTATAGACGCCATCCATAATGTTGAACTCTTCATCAAATAATGGTAGCATCAATTTTGACCTCTGCAAATAATGTAATTAATTATGACCCGATATCAGGTTATGTAAAACTATAAATGGACTATTTCAATAGTAATTTTCATACAATTATACATGCAATGTATAGAATATGGTATATTGTGATAAGAAATACAGATACTTGTGTAAGTACATTTTTAAGATTATATTATTAAAGGGGCTATAGCATTTAGAATCACCCGCTAACGGGAAATTTGGTAAAAAAAATATTATATCTATAAATGTCTTCGAAATGATGTATAAATCATTACTAAAAAAATGTTCATTAATGAAATAAATATAAAAATATTTTGTTTATATTTCAATGTTCGGCCTATTTATTTATTTATTTGTATATTTAGGTTTACATTTTGAGTATAAACACTTTTGCGACATGTGTCAGAAAGTGACCAATACAAATATATCGACCAATACATTCAAAATGAAAACACCACATGTACTTCCAGTAACCATTATAGCTATTAAATTTTAAGAGTTGTGACGTCACTTTAGCACCGCTTTACTTATATTTAGTCACTGAATGCTATAAAATCGATATTTAGTCAATGAATTCTATAAAATCGAAGTAGACGGGAAAAATAATGCTCGCTTTGTGCTATTATTTTTCCATTGTTTTGTCTGTGATTGACATCTAAGACCTACATAGTAAGCGGATGGGATCGCTCTAATGATTGTTTTAACATAGTACCATTTCCAGTTTGATTTCACGGTAAATTTTTTTCATTGCCCTTGTCTCTTTAAATATCAATAACAATACAACATAATATATTTTAAGATTACTTAAGTGCATATTTAACACAAAGTGAAACCTTCAATTAAACTTACAATTCAAATTATAATAAATTAAATAAACAAAATACCAAATGCTTTGGACATAACACCAGATTTGTTGTTTCTTGCAGCTGCTGATCTCCTAACACTGAAAGCCAGTCATCCAGGGCGCCAAATATCGTCTGGTGTTTATATAAATATGCAATTGTATTGCTTCAAATCATCTTTTACATAATTGCAAGTGGATGTTCCTGACTTTGGTTCTTAATGTTGATGAAAAAGTTAAATATTTCTAATTTCATAATATAAGTTGTTTATGCATTTATAAAAATGATACTTACAAAAAGTAAGAACATGATGAAACCAATGTATACCTACTTAATTATTGTTTTCATTTGTGTTATTGTGTGACAAAGAGATTTGTCAGGCACAAAATGTATAGTATTATATGATATTTAGGGAAACATCATTATAATGTTATCCTGATCTTGAAATATAATAAACAAATGTGAAATTTATGACTTACATTATAAAGATGTTGAAGGGCATGGATTTCAAGATTATTCTTCCTAATCAGTTCCGTACAGTTGTCCCATCTGCAAATTGTGCCACGTGCGGTGTGAGATATGATGCGTGCATCTTAAGATCCAATTGTTGTACACTTAAAATTGCAGGAAGTCCACTTGCAGGAGTACACCTAAAATAACGCATAAGGATAGCATGGTAGTCATTAAAAGCAGTTACTCAGACAAAACTTAATCATACAAAATATTTGAAACATTGTCAACAATTTTGTCTCGCTTTGCATATGATAGTGGTATTTGTTTTTTCCTAATTGTTTACCATAACTATATCATGTTTACTAATTAAATTTTAATTTATTGATTGTTTACAAACACATTGAGCAAATGAACAAGAACTTACTGGTCCAGGGTTTTGTTCAACAGCATTCGACAAAATAAGTTTCCGTTGAGAGAGGTCAACATCGTTTGCAATGAACAATCCTATAGTAAGACAAGTGCAGATACTATAATATATGTTTAAACAGACATCCATTTACAAAAAATGTTAATCGTATCTAGTTGATATTTAATTATATTGTTTCTTTGGGTATCAGTCTATTTTGAGAGATATTCTGTTTTAAATACTTAAAGACTTACGCATTACTTGCATACAAGTACTACAAATGAAGCACATGAAGATCTACTTGAATAATGATTTATCAATAGTTGACATTTACCAATACAATATACTGTAAAATACTTTTTTGTATATATGTTTATTGATTACATTTTTGTAGGGATTTGCCAATATTTTATAGAAGAATAATTTAAGGTGATTATGTGTGCAAAAACAAGTCAAAGACACTAGTCTACTTCATACCTTCAGCTCTGGCAAACTGGTCTGGATTTCCCTTGTCTTTCTTACCATTGGTCGCCTCTTCACAGACGATAGACTCCACTCCACGGACAGGCTCTCCTTGAACTCTCTAAATAGTAAAGAAAACAATCACACTCAAATATATCCTCATATGTAAAAAAATAGTTCATAGTGTACGTATATCAAGCTTGTTCTCAATAGAAGACCCTCCAGTCGTTATGTATTATGCAGTGAAGTGGCAATTTTACTGTATGCAGTGTTCCAGATAGGCCTAAATGGAAGGGCGCTCCGCCCTGCCCTTCCGAATTTCCACCCTGCCCTTCCGATGCCCCGCCCTGCCCTTTTATAAAAAATAATATATTTATTTATTTTTAAGACATGATATAGTTTATAAATCTCTTGTTACATTGTTATTATTGTATTTCTCATTGTAGGCATTTTATTTGCACGGTTTAATAATAATGGAAATAATATATTCTAACAATTATTTATAACATAAAAAATATTATGCAATTAGGAGCTTCCAGATACGACGGCGAGCTCGAACGTGCCATTTGGACACAATTTTGCATGTTGAAGTGCCCTTTTCACAAAGTAGCCCCCTTTGCCCTTTTAAAATCCTAGTTGGAGCACTGTGGCATGATGTTTATACATCAATCAATTTAGCCACGCTTGCAATGCAAATGCTGCATAATTGTCCCGCTCTTTTTTATTGAGACAAAGAATAAATTAGCATTGTTTATTTGAAGCTAGAATTTGTTAATGTTGCGTTAACATTAACATTTGAAAGTGTGTTTTGGATTACAAACGTGTTAACATTAACATTCTTGAGTGGGTTTCGGATTAAAAAATTATTTATGCTCATTGCAGATTTCAACAAAACATTAACAGGTGAGTAATGAATTCAACTATAATTTGTTAAAACGCTGTGTGAGTCGAATAAATGTTTTGACAGTATAATGCATGAAATGCACAATTTCCACGAGGATTACAGCCGGTTGCCATGATCATTTAACTGGTGAAGATTTCTCTTGCAATTACATGTACCTCACTAGTCGTCTGCATGATTTAACTACAGGTAGTGCATGCCTACGAGAACTGTCGCTTATAAAGCATGCGCTCTCATTGGTCAATATTGATTGTCCAATACAATGACACTCCGCCTTAAGGTTGGTTTTTGTTGGGTAAAGCGATACATGAAATTGACAGAGGATCGTAAATCGGGTTTCAACATTTTCGGCGAAGTCATAATCACTTTGATCATAAAAGGGCTAATTGCAGTACCTGCAAAAGTACACTTATCGGAAAAGTTCAGGCGCTATTTCGAGGGACTGTGGAAAGCACTGTGACCAATACCCATAACATTTTTTATTTTAGTGTCAACGTTCTTTTCGATTGGTAAAATGTATTATTGCTTGATTAATAACTATTGCATTAGTATTGATAAAACTTGAAAGGGACTTGTTGACAGTTTTTAAAAATGATAAATGTCCGACCTTTTGTCATAGATTCAAAACATAATAACGTCTTAAGGCCGGGCTAAGCCTTTGTAACAGTTTTATTTTGTTACAATATGTGGATTATTTATATAAAGTATACAATTACTGTAGCCTTATGTTAGCATGGATGACTGAGTGGTTTCGGCGCTAGCCTTTTACTCCAAGGGTCAGTGGTTCGAGCCCAGGTAAAGGCTACTCATTTTCTTACTTTCGTTGTATTCTTGTTTTATACTGGAGCTTGTTAGTTCAAATGTTTATGTATATCAATTTAATGCATTTAATGACAAACTTCAAAACACGCAAACATCTGTGTATAAGTCCCTTTTAACACAACTTAAAATACAAAACATGAAGATATCAGTTATATTGATATTACACATTTCAATTCATTCTATTTAGACACTGCTTTTTTCACCATAAGGACAAAGATGGTAGGATCAGTCAGATTGGGAAGTAGATTATTAAATACGATTTTTTAGTCATGTTGAGATACTTTGTTAATTATTTAACAACACAAGCAAAATATTATTATGATTCAAATTGCTTGTATGAAGTTGCTGTTATTTTTACAACATGTCTCGAAACTAAGTCTTTTTTTCAAAATAAAGTGATTTTATTTTCAAATTAAAGATTACATTAAGAGGGAAATTTAAGGCTATTATAGGAGAAATGTACCTTTTAAGCAGGGGAATGAGGTCGAATTTCGGGCCCAAATTAGTCCTAAAGAATCACTGATACTCAACAAATATATTTCAATCAGCTGACAGTCAAACCATCAATTGGACATATTGAGACTGGACTTTAGAAAAAGATACTTTTGGCAATAACTTCATCCAAACGGACCCCTTATTAAATGAAGAAGCGCGCTTGTTCTTTGATCATCGCCAACAAGTTTAAATAGGTAAACAAATATTAAAGGAACTTTTTCACAGATTTGGGCATTTTTTAAGTGTGTCAGTAATTCCTTCAATTGCTAGATTTTAAAAAGGAACTGTAGAGCTCGATTATAATTCAAGACCAGAATTTAAGAAGAAACAAGATGTGTATGTCCCCCTCCCATATATTTGTCCTTTTACCTTGAAGGATGACCTTGACCTTTCACCACTCAAAATGTGCAGTTTCATGAGATACACATGCTTGCTAAATATCAAGTTGCTATCTTCAATATTGCAAAAGTTAAGGCCAATATTAAAGTTTGACGCAAACAAACCAACAAACAAACAGACAGGGGCAAACACAAAATGTCACCCGGTACAGACTGGAGGACATAAAAAAGAAAAAAATGGGTATGTAGTGACATACCCAAAGTATGTCATAAGTAGTTTTACATACTACTTAACGATTAGTATAAGAGTATGGCTTCAAGGCACTGAAGATTCGAATGATTGCACATGTATATCAATTATGCGTGAATTACCCAGTGTCACTATCAATTGATAATTTCGATGTTTCTTTGGCAGTGTGTATGCGTTGATATTCCTACCAGACTAATCAGTCCTTACGGTCTACTCCTTTTCGAAAAAGTCGCGGCCAGTTACTTAAGAGACTGATGGTGGCAACCGGGTGTTATCCTCGTGGAAATTATGCATTTCATGCCTACTATTGTCAAAACATTTATTTCGAGAAGTAAATCTTGTTGACAATTATTATTTAATTAATTACCAAAAACTGTCGATGTTTTGTTTCATTCTCAAATGACCATAATTAAATTTAAAATTCCAAACACACTTTTGAATTTTAATGTTAATGCGACGTTATCAAAGTTTAGATTCAAATAAACAGTGTACATGTATTTCGTCTTTATCCTTTTTCTCCCGATAAAAAGCGCCTGAAAATTATGCCGCTTATGTTACCATATGAAAAGCCTGGGTATATTTACTTTTGTATAAAAACTATGTAGCATTGAGACAATTGAAATCTTTTAATTTCTGGTAAACATGTCATCGTTGATTTTAACTTTATTAGATCGCGGATGATTTTGAATAGATGTTTCCTCAAAATTAATTTCAAATCATATAGCTGTATCTTTATAGTTATGGTCTTTTAGATGATTCATAATTGAAGCAGCGATTGTACTGTATTCAGTACTGAGTAAACAGAACTGGATTAAGTGTTGATTGTTGTGAAAACACGCTTAGCAGGTATACTGACCTATAGTGTAGACTGTGATGTTTTGACAAAAGGGATGAACATGTGCGTATGCAACTCTTTGCAGATTTGTTTTCTGCGAATTAACCCCCTGTACGTCGATAATACAAACTGAGTTGGATAATTCAAACTGAAGAAAAAAATGGCGACATAAATAAAGTCAACAGTCATTTATTTCTAAGAACACGTTAGTTTGATGGTAAGTTGTGACATAATAAGTGTTTCTTTTTGATAAAATGTTATTTGCAGGGTAAAATGCGCTAATAAACCCATAACAATTAAAAACAATTACGTCGAAATAAAATAAATATGTTTGAAAATCTGGAAAAAGGAAATGAAATTGTCGAAAGTTTTAGACCAAAAACAATGATTATCGAATGTTTTTAATGTTTTAATGCTTGAACTTATGTATAAACATTTCATATAATTATGTACAAAATGTGATTGGCGTAAATGCTCGAACACGCAATATATTCGTATTTGTTTGGGACAAGAATATACAAATTGGATAATGACCTAACGAGTGTATGGATAATTTCAAACTAACATTAGGAAGTCGATGGATAATGACCGAACTGCAAGATGTCTTTATGTAAAGATCTATGTTAAATGAACACTCTTGTAAAATAGTTCGAGATTTATTTAATTGCTGACAACAAAAGCACTTTAGCACATTGTTAAACAATCATCATAAAAAATGATTTTGTTTTCTTTTCAGGTAAAACAGAAGATAATGAAAAACTACAGATGTTATTATTGTACACAGTCCTTTAAATGCGAATGCCTCTATCAGTCTGGTCCTACCACTTAGCGAAATAAAGCCAATACTATGTGCCCAAGCCCTATCTCTAACACTATTTGCCACCAGTTAAAAGGAGCGAATCGACGGTATTTCCCTATACATTATAATGAAATATCAAATATTCCAAATTTAAAAAGACCAACTTTTATTAAAGTGATATTATGCGCATTTTTCACTGTTGAATTGAGCTGAAAAGAATTAACAGGTCAAAAGAGTTAGTTAAAATGTGGTAACTGCGCATTTATCTGCAACTCATCTTGCTACCAGTTGTTCATAATTTTTTTTAATATTATATTCGATATTTTACATGACTTATCCGTCCTCTAAGTCGAGCGGAACTGTCTTTTTATTAGGATCGGAGTTAGTGTTCGTGTGTTATATGAACGAATCTGCCCTAAGACTAAATTTAGATTCACATCGTACATCGAATAATTACTGTCGTCAGTTGTCAAAACGAAAGCACGGTTGATATTCAAAAACATTATTTTTCTCTCGTTCCGGGATATTGTTTTAGTAAGCTGATGCTACATTAACGAATATAAGTGTATATGAAGTAAAAAAACACCAAAAATAAACAACGGTTGCTATAGACACCTATTAACATAGCATATACTGTTAGATGCGCATTATATCACTTTGACATAAAATCGGAAGGATTTATACGTAATTGATGAAATCGGAAAGAAAAATAGTTTTAAGTCCACAAATATTATTCCCAACAAGGTTTCAATAGGTTTCAAAGTCATTCTATATAGATCTCGCAAGCTTTCTATGCTAAAATACCGTTAAAAGTCGTTTATCGTCAGTGAGCATGCGCATAGCGGGGTACTGTACAATTCACTCGTAAATATTTTATTACAACTTCAATTTTACCGCGCCGGCGAAAAGGGTCACGGATTTTTTTTTTATTATTATTAAAATACATAATTTACAGACGAATTTTAATATCTATGTCTGTGTATTGAGAAATAATTTAATATGTTGTTTTCAATGTGTAAATATATTTCAGAAAGTAAAATGCTATACTAGCCGTCGATATGCCCCTTAAATATTTGTGTACCATTCGATGCAATCTTTCTGATATAATGTATAATGAATCAGATCAATAATGCCTCTAATAATATTCGAAACCTCTTATATGGTGACAAATACATGAATCAGCGGGGCAAGTGCCACTTTAACCTTCAGCTTCGACTCGAATCCCGTTTAATCAAGTGATTAAATAATAAGTAGGGACATTATTAAATTTCTATGCTTTGCATGCTATCCAAAATAACATGGAACACGTGTTATGCGTTACGGCATCTCTGTGTACGTGGTATGCAAATTTCGCATGCTTATTTTGCTTCTAATCTCACTCGATAAACATGTTGTATATGCGAGTTCCGTTGAAATTGATTTCACTTATAACAAATAAATGAATGTTGATGTCCGTTGAAAGTATTTTTTATATTCCATTATACACAGCGTGTGAGTTTTTGGTTATAAATAGTTGTTTTCAAAGAATAATATCCAACCTGTCTTTGGAAAACATGTTCAATACATCGCAGTTTGTGCATTATCCATTTTGAATTTGGTTATTATCCAAAGAAATTTTCATATCAGTTTGGATTTATCCATAAACTTTTATACCCGTCCTGCAAACACATGATTTTAACACAGAAACACACTAGGTGTTAAAAGTAAAATTTTAAAGGACATTCATGATATAATTTGGCATATCTCTGTTACAGTTTCGTTCGCTCTTTTGTCAATTAACGGATAAATAATTAAACACATAAATCGCATTTCATGAAAATTAGCATTTTTTCAAAGACAAATTTATCGTTTTTTACTATAAAACTATTAAATCATTGCAAAACTCAAAACGCATGTGCGTGTGTCAGACATTCATTATCACATGTGGAGAATAATTACGTCCTTATTTGTACTAAATTAGCAGAAATGATAAAATAATCACCTACTTTTCAGTTTCAGTTTCGGCCGACATTTTTTTCTTCAGTTTGAATTATCCAACTAAGTTAGGATTATCGACGTACAGGGGGTGGAATTGGGATTTTTTGAAAATGGGAATTTTTTATTTTGAAATTGTGGAAATTGATCTTATTTGGAATGGTGATGTTTCGCGCTACCATCTTTATATAGAGGAAAATGTAGTGACGACAATAGCTCATCTGGAGCACTTCTTGCTCAGGTGATCTAAAGATGGTCATTTTGCCAGACTGTGAAAAGTCTATTAAAAAGCATATACCTAACGTGTTTGATTGATCATTTTAGTTGATAATAATTATTTTAAGTCGCCATGGTGTAATGGATATGGTGTCCGCTTAGCGACCTGGAGGTCAAGGGTTCGATCCCTTATGTGGGAGCGTTCTTTAGATCTCCCCCAAAGACACCAAGTACTGGTCCTAGGCCCAGGAAACGGACTCGGGAGCGTTCCAATAAGCCTGCGGCTTTCGACGCAATCGAGCTATAATAAAAAGGTTTTAACTAATTATTTTAAACATTTAAGTTTAATATGTTCACATAAACCAATAATTGTTTAGTTTTTAACTTTGCAATGCCGTGTCAGACACAAAGAAACTAACTTGTGAAATCAAACGGCAAAAACAAACACTTGTGAACATAGACTATGTTTATGCTGATTAGCACTTCAAATTATTAATTGGTAACTACGCATAAAAACTTCAGATGGGACCAGATTACTGGGTTTAGAAATATCGTTAATTCAAAACAGGGGAGGTGGAATTAAACATAAAATTTCTGAATAAGTTGAAATGAAAAATTCAAGCTTAAAAAACTTTTAAAGAACGAGATGTAGTGTATCTACGTAATTCTACATATTCTTACATATATGGCGTATGGGTTGGTTGGGTTTAAGGTCATCATAAATACATGTATACATAAATAGTTCCTGCTAAACAAATGGAGAAAAAAATTAGCTACCGTACAAAATGGAGATCTTTCATAGGATTGCATATAATGTGGGCCGAGTCTAGATCACCAATATTAGTTCAAGCACAACAATATGCTCAAAATGGGTATTTTAACCATTAAATATTGATACTTTTCAGTAAACTTTTTATATCCATCAATACATCATTTGTTTTAATTGATTTGAAAGTAAACCTTACCTTTTCTTATTGCGTTTTAGCGTTGTAAATTGTTCGACTTTATAAATGAAGTAATGTCAGCATTCAGTCCTCCATAAGCTCTTTAGTACTGGATGATTTAATGTTTATCTCATCTACCATGACAATGATACTTTACAAGGGAACACTAATTTATATTGAAGTTGACAATTTTAACATCAATATCGGTATTAATTTCCTCTTAAAATACTTTTCTGTAAATTTTGTATCCTTTGTTTATTTGTTCCATGATTTATATGTTCTTGTAAATTTTGTATGGTCTGTGAGGACTGATTTATTCACGTCTCAAGTGTCTAAGGGAAATACTTTAAGGTTTATTGAGTGTTCTCAGTGTGCCTTAAAGATATAAGTGTTTACTGAAACCATTGATATATTGCAATTTTGTGCTTTTATCGGGAAATTCCATTAATCAAACACATGAAAGGTTGTAACAGTCTTACTAAATATCTCATTGAAGTGTATGCCATCCACAATTGACATTTTCAAGGTTACAATACCCTTGGTTGATCACCAGAAAACTTAATGTCGGAATAATGCCCTTGATCAGAAAATAAAAATGCATCCCACTATGCAGCTGAACATTGTGGATTTTTATTATTCTAACTCAGCACAGAGCTATTTTTCTGTAGATAAAGAAGTAACTAAAGTCGCCATCTATTTCAGGTGCTAGAATCACGTGCTCTGGAACCCGGCTTAGTGGTAGTTAATGCGAACTATTTTTGTGGGACTTATTACTTACGCATTGAGCGTAATAATTTTGTCTTGTTCCGGAAGTGAATTAAGTGAATGTAGTGAATTTATGATAAATAATTGGAGATAAGCTGGAGATATAGACGTACAGACAGTGAATTACACTGACAGAGCCAGGCACAGAATCATCCAATCAATAACAACAACGACGCTTTGACAAATGTAAAATAAATGAAAAATATTTACTCATTCTGATTGTATTGGATTTAGTTTTTAGATGTAAGTGGATGCATATGCATGCATTATGTGGCATGCCTCTTTGTTTTAAAAGAATATGAGGCGAGCTATTGATTACTCAAAAACTCAAAAATATTGTATGAAAGTCTGTTCTAGATTTATTCTCATGGACAAACGGGCTCGAAATATTGCTTGGTTATTCGTCGACTGTGAGTAAACGGCTGGACAGATTTCTTTGAAGTAGTTTTTTGAAAGGTTGTTCAATTGCCCGTAAGAGTATAAAGTAATGCTTGGGATTAAAGCTTTTTTGACATTTTTGCGGCCCGCGAAGACAGGTCTATGATAAATTCTAGTTAATGACCTTGTTATGATTCCAATATCAGACGATGGGGATTTTTTTCATGGCTCTGTGCCAATTTTACTCTCATCAAACACGATTATATTTATTTATTGGAATATATTGGGTTTCTGGGCCCATATACTATCCAGGGTACGTTACTTCCACCAAAGACCTATAAAATGTATTTTATAGGTCTTTGCTTCCACCTGTGATTAATATATATATATATATATATATATATATATATATATATATATATATATATATACTAAACGTACTAGTCAATTTATATTAATAATTAATATGAATATCATAAATGAATATGAGAGCGTCAAGAGAGTAACGTTTATGTGTTTGTGCATAGCACAAAATTCAAATCAAAATTCACTTTTTATAGGCCTCCCCCCCACAACTTTTATCAAGTTAACAGTACCAAGTTTAAAACTTCCCTCGCTGAAGTTGCTATTAAGGTGTCTATACTGGCTAGCACGTTTTTCAAGCTCTAAAATTTATCAAATTCCGTAACTTTTTTGTGATGCATAGTACACATACAAAAGTTATATATTTTTGAGGATCTTTCTATCATTTGCAAACAGTAATATACTTGTATAGTACATTCTAAAGGTGTAAGCGCCAAAATTACCTGGTGCGCCTGTAATAGGTACGAAGGTACAAGTGGCGTTTGCATCCCGCGAATATTTCTTTGAATCTGATTGAAAGCGGCACCAGTAGAAATTTGGTACCCTGTTAACAAAGACAGACAGACAGTTTATTTCAATCCAATAAGGCATTTAAGCCCACGAGGACATATATACAATACAAGTGTTGACGAACAGTGTAGACTAGAATACAAAATTTTAACAAAAGTTGTAGTTGTATGTTTCCAACATTTGGAGAAGATCGCTTTGAAAACAATATTTCAAAAAGCATACATGCAAGATAATTCTGGAACGTTTTCTAAGCATTTAACCAATCTATTTTAAGATATAATACAATATGTTTTTATCTTAGAGGTTTCTTCAATCCGATTACTGGATGATATTCTAATAACAATGTAGAAACATAGAAATTGGCTTTTAAAATGTAGCATACATTTATCCTAATTTGTTTCGTACTATCAAATATCATCATATAAGCATGGTAGTATGTTGTTTAAAGGAAGCATTTTCGGGCTGTATTCTAAACATATGCATCGATTTAACAAACAACGACATAACATACACATTTACATAAGTATGCCATATTACACCACTTTATCCTGCATTAAATGGTTTCTCTACATCGGCCTCTTCGGATATGTTTATAAATTTAGTTCAATTTTAATATTACGAAAAACAAGTAAAATAACCAATCGCAAAGAAACCTTTGAATACAAAAAATTATAATATAGTTTAATTATTAAACATGTATGAGTTATATATCTATCACAGATGGTATTTTAACATCTATGGAATTAACATGAAGAGTGCCATAGATATATATGTCTTACCGAAACGAAAATGTAAGACTGATATCATATGCAACTGCTATCACTAACATCTGTACTTAACAATTTATATCCACTTTTCATATATTTGTCTTATCGAAAGAAACATGTAAGACAAATATTGTGGAAACTAAACTTAAAATGACACATTATAATACATTAATTGTACGATCGTGAACTACTAATAATACAAAGGATATCATGTCTTATCTATTAATCGTAATAGAAAAATGCATGTAAATGTTATAATGTAATCGTATTTCACTTCAATACATTACAGTTCTAAATAGCACGCTATCATAGTCTGGTATACTTAACAATTAAAACAATTAAAACGGCATAAAGGCCTCATATCATATTTATTATCCGTATGACAAAATGTATGTAACAGTAACCAACAATCATGTAAACATAGTTTGCGTATGGTTTCTGTAATATACCAAGGAACATACATAGTACATCAGACATATTAACAGTTTCAGCAGAAAAACATTGAAAACATGAAATATATACAATTCAAGTACAAACAAACACATAGAAAGCATGTATTTACAGTATCACACGAAACACATTTTGCAACAATTTTACCATGTCAATTTCTATACATTACCTCATTTCTAATAATAAATGCTTTATGAATATAGGTTCCTAAGTTTCTAAGTATATTCTCATTTTCTGACTTTATAAGATCTACAAATTTAGCCATGCTAGGTCTAAACCAATATTTTCTGCCAATATATTTTTTCCTTATGTCAGTATACATTACACATTCCATAACAAAATGATATTCATCCTCAATTGTATTGCATCTTGCACATTTTCTATCACTTATTGAGGTACTCAAAGGTCTGGTCAATATACCAGCCTCAATATGCAATCTATGCGATGAGACTCGAAAACGAGAAAACGATTGACAAAACTTGCTTATATTAAAACATTCGAGATATGGTTGAAATCTAAAAGATGAAATTGTGTTGTAGAATAAAGCTCTACTAGACTGAGTTAATCTGGCGTACCAGTTCTGTATAAATTGGTCATTTAATCTCTGCTTAACAATATATAGAAACATGTCATTATTACCTACACCTTGAAAAGTCCAGGCATCAACAAAACCAAGCAAACATAATAAGTTCTTCAATAAGGAGCACCAATTTGTTTTATTGGGATACAATTCTAAATCATTCTTTAATAAATTATACACGAGAAGAATATACTTATTTTCTTTCGTTTGAAGAATTCGTAACCAATATTTAATAGCCTTATACATATGTATAGTTTTAAAAGATACTCTGCCTAATTCTCCATATATAAAATCGTTCTGAGTAGTTTTCTTCACACCAAGCAGTTTTTTTTGCAAAATCTCATATGTACTGTCTCAATTGATAAGTCATTCGCAAAACAACATATTTCACAACAATAATTAAAAATTGGCGATACAAGCTTATCGAAAAGTTCCATCTTGTGTTTTGGCGGTATATAAGTAAATTTATACAAGTATTTATTCATAGTAAAAATGGCTTTTTGTGCCTGTCCGGCCAAAGTACTTTGTGCGGTACTAAGCGAACCCCTTGTAGTAAAAACCACACCTAAATAACAGAATTTGTTAACTATTTCAATTGGTTCGCCATTATAATAAAAAGCAATGTCATTTGGGATAGAACCGCCTTTTTTAAATATCATAACTTTTGTTTTAGCAACATTTACCTTCAGTTTCCATGTTAAACAATAATCATATAATATATCAATACTACGCTGTAATGATTCAGCCGAATTTGCAAAAATGACAATGTCGTCGGCATACAGTAACATAAATATCTTAAACATATTAACATCTATACTATCTGCATTGTTATGAATAAACATGTCTTCTAAATCATTGATAAACATCGAAAATAAAAAGGGAGATAGGCAATCCCCCTGACGTACCCCAAGAGAACATGTGTATTCATCACTTAACTTATGTAATGTACGGTTTCTTGTACGGGATACATGCGAGCCACTACCTGTCACCACCTTGGCATATGTCTGATCATTTAAAGGCGCATTGTTTTCAGAAATATTACACTGATTTTGCTCACTAACGACCGGCGAATGGGTGTTAATGCTACCGGACGCAGGGGTAGTATTGGGTAATAATAGTGCACATGTATCATTTAACAGGGAAGGCATCGTTCCAAAATAACTCCCGTGTAAATATTCGGAGTTCACAACTTTGTCTGTCTGGTCCGCTCTATTTAATGACCCATCGCTCACTTGGACACTCTGCAAATTTAACAATTGCGCAAAACCCGTGTTTTCTACATTTGACACAACTGATAATCCTGGACTGTAATTAGTGCTGGCTAACGGAGAGTCCATAGCGTGGATATATGTGTTATTTTGCTGAAATCCAGATTTACTGTTATAGTTATTTGGTCCGACATTATCAGTGAGCGGAATTTGTTGTCTGATCATGAGCGGGGCGTATCCAGGTGGGAAACCAGGAGGGGGGTTTATAGTCGAAGTGTTCATTTCAGCGCGCTGTTCTGGTACGACATTCGTAAATACCTGTAGTGCGTTCAGTTACAGCGAACGTTCGCTATAGTTCGCGAACCGTCGCGAACGTTCGCTATTGAACGCTCGGTTCGCAGCGAACGTTCGCGAACCAAAGCGAACCCTCTCGGGAGGTAGTTCGCTAGCGAAACCAAGATGGCGTACATATAAGTTGTCGTTGTTGTTCAGTGTAACTTCGATATTTTTTTCAATTTTTTGTAGTACATAGAATGAATTGAATTTTAAACAAAGTGTATAGGAGGTTTTGGGGATTCCGATAATGACGTCAAGTTTGCGCGTGATCAAATATTGGCCGTCAACACTGCGGCCATTCTGCTATTGTTTGCGTTTGATAAACCGCATCGTGATAAGGTTTCATTCATATTCGCGACCCTTTTTAAGAACAACAAAATACTCAGAAATTGAAATTCTTTCAGATTAAATAGAATCCAATGAACGAACACAAATAAGGACGAAAACAAACAACAATTTGATTGATTTTATGTAATCAACATAAAGAAACTGATTTGAACCTATATGTCTGTAAAAACTTACCTTGTTACAGATTAACTACATCCTCTTGATACATGTAAATGTTTTATTTAATTGTTCACACCAATGTTGACACTCTTTATTTCAGCATTTTTAACCACCCAGTGTTTAATTGCCCCTTTGTTAATCACAAACCGATTATCTCGATATGATCGGATACTGTCCAGACAATTACTAAGAGAACAGGGTGTCATAAACCCAGGGACCTATACTTGTATATCTCTGTATGGGGTCATAGACCGCATGTGTCTGATCATTAAAAACGATTTATGATACCTCCATGCCATCTATTGGCATGTCAAGCCAAAAACTTTACAGTTGCTATAATAAAATATTTGAACATATTTTAAGAATAGACGTACATTTGTCCGAAATGGATCAACAGGAACTATAAAGTATATATATATATATATTAGCCAGTTTAAACCAGAGACCTACGTCTCTGTTTAAACATAACAATAAAGTGTTTAATAATAACAATACATTAAAAATATGGTGGAAATTTACTGCTACACAATTAACGTATAACGGGTACTTGCAAATATAACGTTTAAATATCGTGCGTTACTGCAGTGTTCGAAACATCATCGTGAAAGCAAGCAATCGCGTTTGATCATAATATGGATATAAAATGCTTGGGTAAAATAAATGTATAGATTTATGGTATAATAAAATGCCAGAATTGTATCGCTCATTATCACTACAAAAGAGTTTTCAATATACATGTACATTCAAAGACAGTTCAATTCGCAAAATATGCATGTGTTTTTTTTCCATTTGAATGCTAAAATTTATTAATATTTTCATTAAATGTAAACGAAACGAAAATTCATTCAATGTAAAAGAAAATTACAACTACATTTGAAGATTGTAATGTATTGCGCTATTTTAGGGCTTTATTTTATAACTGATTCAATGCACCTCTTACACTAAATTTCGATCGCTAATGAAAAATAACACTCGCATCCACACCACTTATAATTATAATAAAACTATTATAGGTTTTATTATTTTTGAAATATCTTTTATTTAAGTCTTAATCTAAAAAAGAATACGGGTATTTATAGTTTTGTATTATGAAATTGTCAGTTATTTAGTCTTCCGACGACCTTTCCTCTGATACAATGTTGTTATTCGCGATTTCCTCCATCAAAATCGCAATCAATTTTCTGGGAGCCGCCATCTTGAAACGTTCGCGCCGAACTTATCGTTCAATAAGACCGAATCGGAAACGAACGATCATTGGCGAACGTTCGCTGTAACTGAACGCACTACTGTTGTTGAGCATGCGTTTGTTGCACTTGTTCATTTTGATTAATCACATTTATATGTGTCATTCTGTCGTAACCGACGTAAAAGTTCCAATTGGGGAATTCGTCAACAACAAATAGAGTACCAATAACATTGGAAAAAATCAACATTTTTCTAGAAATATAATCAATGTTTTTTACCGTTCTGTTGCTGTCTTAAAGGAGCTAATCAAATTCTGTAAGTACCCATAGAGTGCGTTATGTATCCGTTAATCGATTCGCTAACATTATAAAGGCTGTGAGCATCTGATTCGCATGGTAAAATAGTATATTGTGTGATTGTTTTGCTAAGGCATGGCGGGTGATGGAGGTTTCGTCACAATGCAGTTTCGTCACACTGATTTTATGAAGGAGGACAGTGGAGGTTTCGTCACACTGATATATTGTATAGAATAAAATGATATTGCAATTGTATATGATGTTGTTAATAAATATATTCATTAATTGGGATATATGCTTCTTTATGTTATTTTTTAGTGTTATTGAGTTGAGTTTTGTAACAAATGATTGTAACAGGGTTGAAATATTTATTTCACGGATTCTGTTCATGTGTTCTGTTTTAAATGTTATTATTTCCATATAACGCATTGTGTTTACCTGGGTTACTTATTAAGCTGTGCTCCTGTGGCCAGTCTTAGAGTTAAAGTCAGTCAAGCATGTGAGTTACACATGTCCAGTTTATATAATTGTTCAGTCAGGCTTGACCAGTTATTTTCCCGCCCTTTCCTTTGTCTTCTGGGCACTTCTAACTTGAACACAGAGCTGTACACATCTACTTTTAAGATGTACATTTATAGTACAGAGTTGCCATTACTTCAATATAAGGTTAGTTCTATTTCTACCTGTTTGCATTTACTCTTTCTTGTATTTGCATTGAGTTGTATTTATGTTGTGAGTTGATATAACTCATATTTGATAAGTAATTAGGTTAAATTCAGAAAAGCAGCATTGCCATCCTAAACGTGCTAACGATTCCTATAATTCACAGTTTCCCATACTCTTCACATGTATAATCTTATTTGCAGCAGTAGCACAACACCCGCAGAGAATTGTATAAGATTGAGAGAGAGTTCCGTACACATTCCACAAATGGTAAGTGAGAACGAGAAAGAGTTGAGATCTCATGTAATTGTATGTTTATGCTGTATATGTACCATTTATCATGTTACCAGATCTTTTATATATATTTCATTGTAACTTGTTAAAGGCCACACATGATATGTTTTATATATTTGTTACTTTGCATATAATAATATAGTGTCTGATACCATGTTTATATATGTTTCAGTGACATGGAATTCGTATAATAATAAAGACGAATACAACATATATTCGGGTGGTTATTTTGAGCCGGGTACTGCCCGTTTATATTTGGCGCCCAACGTGTTTTGCGGACCCGAGAGGAGGAAGGCGGCCCGTGGAAAGCGGAGAAGTCGTGGAAGGGTCGTTGAGGACTGAGCGTACGTAGGAAGAGTCTTATTGGACGGGTCGTTGAGGATGTAGCGGAAGTGGGAGTCGTTTAACCGTGTATTTAGAACATTTCCGAGGATTTATAGTGCAATATCGTGTACCTACCGTGTGGACAATTGTGAAGTGGACAGCTTTAAATAGTTATCGTGTATCATATTCAGACTTTTAATCATTTGTGGCCTATATTCATCATATGTGTATTCTTCACCTTTCTTCGTAACCGTGAGTATATGTATGTGAGTGAGAGAGAGAATATATTATTTGTTTTAATAATATAATTGATTGCTCTAATTACTTGGTGACGGTTACATCTTTATAAGATCTATTCTTCATCCTTTATCAACAGTTACTAAAAACATTGAAATGCTGCTATTTTGAATTTATTCATAAAGTGATTATAAATTCATTAATTTTGTAACCAACTCATTGCTATCCCTTTAACCTCTTTATTCTATAAATTCTCATATAATCCCTTTCCCAGTGTCCATACCTTTATCCAGCCCTTTTACATTTTGGCCTTAATTCTATTTAGTCCATTGTATTCCATTTTATTACTGTGTGAGTGTTTGTTTTGATTTGCTGCATTCCTGAGTTTATGCATTGCTAACAGTACATCAGGTTACACTTGTTCACCTTGATTATACATGATTTGGTTTTGATTGGATATAGAATTCCCTAATTTGCATACTGAGTTTGGATATCATCGCTTCCTTGGTTTTCATTGGTTGACACATGACTGAATTTTTTTTTTCTCACTGACAGACCATGTGACTACTATTTTACCTTATATGGAGGTTGTAGTAGAGTAGTAATTCTCAACACAGTGTAGTAGTACATGTACATATAGGTAAGGTCTGTTTTGGACAGATGTCTCCCGTGTGAGCTGATATCAGGTAAATCTGTTTACACATTTGTGGTCGGCTTCTTTGGTTGTT
The DNA here is from genome assembly GCF_020536995.1 of Dreissena polymorpha. Taxonomy (NCBI): domain Eukaryota; kingdom Metazoa; phylum Mollusca; class Bivalvia; order Myida; family Dreissenidae; genus Dreissena; species Dreissena polymorpha. The sequence continues at coordinate 69,137,938 of NC_068357.1, forward strand.
ATTTTAGTTAATTTGATTTGTCTCAGGGCATTGCATTTTTATTTTGGCGTTTAATATTTCTGAAGTTAATACTTATAACACAGTGTAGGTTGAGTGATTTGAATTAAAATACTTGGTGCAATTTATTCATTTGAATTTAATTTGAAATTATTTTGAACACTTATTTAAACTTCTTTATTTTTTGTGTGAAATATTTTCATTTATTATTGATACTTAGGTTTGATTTGAAATATTTGGTTTTATTTATATTGTATTATTCTAAGTTGGACTTTGATTGTTAGGTTCTTCCTTGCAGTTTACGGATGGAAATACTTAGTTAATTTCATTTCATATCTTATTTGGAATTATTCTTGGACATTTTGGATAATTAATTATTTTCATGTACATTGCATTCCATTTACACATAGTGTGTTGAAGTTCTGTTTGATATAGGTGATTGAAGTTGTGCATGTTTAGTTGTGACTTAAGTTGACGCAATAGTGTGTTAGCTTGTTCTTGTACTTTGGAGTCTATTTTTCAGTTCATTCAATTTTGGGTTTGTGCTTTTGTGACCGAATTAGTTTGAACGTTGCTGAAATTGTGTGAAAGTGCATCACTGTTCATACTTTGAAGTTTGAATTTGATGTTTTGTTTTAGTTGTGATACTTGATTGATTGGTTCATTGTGGGTCAATTAATTTACTTGTATCTTAACTTTATTTTTTTTTTATACTTTGTGATAATATTCTTAGTCCAGGATCCGTTTGCGCACAAGTGATTTATTTATTATTCATTATACTTGGTGATTATTGATTGACTTTCAGACAGTGCAAAAGTGATTTAACTGGTGTTTCCACTTATTGAATTTGATTTAAAGTGGATTCATTTGTTTGTACTTATACTTTGAATTGATTTTATAGAAGTTCACTTTGAATTGCAACTTAATTAGTCTTTGAGGATTTATTTGGTTGAACTTAAGGTTGAGTTGATGCAATACTGACATCAGTGAGGTGTTTGTTTGTTGTTTTATTGGCAGCAACTTTGAATTTTGGGTAGCATTTAACTGACTTTGAACTTTATTTGGTCTAAGCTATATTATACTATGTATGTTGGAAGAGATTAGTGTTTCTTTGAAACACAATATACTTGGAAGGGTTATCATTATTTCTTCGGAAACTATTGACTTTGAAGTTGACATGAATTGATTATTTGACAGAATTAATTAATTGATTAATTGATAGGTTGCATTAAATCACTGATAATTGAAAGTTGAATTTGAAGTTAAATGAACATGGCATCAAGTGAAGGGAAGATTATGGAGACTGTTCAAGAAGAAGGAGGTCAGGATATTACAGAGGAAGATAGGAAATTGCTTGAAGCATTTAAGAAGCTTGATGTTAAGCCTGAAATTGAAAATACAGAAGACTTAATCAAATTTATGTCCACATATAGATGTCGGGAAAAGGCTGAAGATAGGTATAGGTCAGCTGATACTTTAAGATATGTTGAGGACAGAAGACACTTTGAAGACAGAAGACACTTTGAAGACAGAAGAACCTTTGAGGAAAGAAGATATGGGGATGACAGAACCTTCAATAGTAGTAGCTACCCCAGGATATCAACCTTTGGAGGGGTTAGTGGAAAAGGAGAAGCCAGTTGGGAGAGTTTCAAGTTTGAAGTTCAGTCTTTGATGGCTGATAGGATATTCAGAGAAGAGCAAATATTATTTGGAATAAGAAAGGCTGCCAAAGAAGATGTGGCTGACATATTAAGACGACTAGGAACAAAGGTTACAGTGAATGAAGTTATGTGGAAGCTGGAGAGTACATATGGAAATGTTGAAACGAAGGAAACTATTCTAAGAAAGTTTTACAATTGTTCCCAGCAACCTGCAGAGTCCATTGCATCATTTTCTTCTAAGCTTGAAGACTTGTACGACAAGGCAGTTTCTTTGGGGGGTATTAAGAAGGATGACAATATAATTAAAGGGGTCTTATACCAAGGATTGAAGAAGGAACTCAGGCAGCAGGCAGCTTACAAGTTTGAAACAGAACATGATTATGACGCCTTTAAAATCTATCTAAGAAAGATGGAGTCTGAAGATAGAGAGGAGAAAAGAGAGACAACAAAGCCAGCCAACCCTGCGGTAAATACAACAGCACCAGAATTGACTGAAGTCCTGTCACAACTCAAAAGGTTGAATGAAAGAATCGATAGATTAGAAAGAGAGAAAGTAACAGGTCAGTCAGAGAACCAGTACACACCATTTATCAGCAGAGGTGCTCGGCGTGGACAACACGGTTATGATAGACATTTCCGGCCAGATCAGAGGGGTTTCAGAGGAACAACAAGAAGGGAACCATCAAGGCCACTGTCATCAACCACGTTTATGCCCACCTGTTACCACTGCAATCAACGTGGACACATTGCTAGGGAGTGCCCAAACTAGTTTGTGCTCCAGTCGCCGGGTCGGAGAGGAGCACACCAGAGACTAAGAAAGACCCTCAACTAGTTGGAGATGTGAATGAAGTCAACCTGAATATTAACAACAATACAACCACAGCTCTTTTGGACACTGGATCATGCGTAAGTATTATATCTGAAACATTCTATAAAGAACACTTAGCTGATACTGAATTAGAGCCACTGACAGAAATGATCAACATAGAATGCGCTGATGGTCAACAACTCCCATACTTAGGATGTATAGAAGCTACCATTAGTATTGAAAATGGATTGGAGAAAGCAACATCAAAGCAATGTCTCTTTTTGATATCACCAGATACGAAATACTCTGCAAGAACTCCAATAATTCTAGGAACAAACATATTGAAAACATTACTACAAGACTGCAAAGATAATTTTGGTGAACAATTTTTACAGAAGGCTAATTTACATACTCCATGGTTTTTAAGCTTTAGATGTTTAGTAATAAGAGAGAAAGCACTTAGAAGAAACAAGAATTGTCTGGCTATACTGAGATGTGCTAATGAACAGAAGATTACCATAGGACCAAATCAAACCAAACATATACCAGTGACAGCTTATAGAAAACTACCATACAGTGAATGTAATGCATTGATATCAGAGATAGGAGATTCATCACTTCCTGACTTCATTGACATCGGACCAGCTCTCGTGAATTATGACTTTAAGAAGAATGAGTATGTAGTGGAGTTATCTAACGTCACCTATAATACAGTTACAATAGCACCCAGAGCCATCATTGCAGAGCTACAGCCAGTTGACATTGAAGATGATACAACAAGGAGACACCTGAAGGAAGAGGAAGATTTGAAGAGAAGACAAGAGGCATTGATAGAAAGCTTGGACATCGACAAAGACAACATTTTAACACCTGAACAAAGAGAACAATTAAAAACACTTCTTCAAAAACACAAGGATTTATTTTCAACTTCTGACACAGATATAGGAACGTGTACGAAAACCAAACATAGAATAAATCTACATGACGAAACGCCATTTAAAATGAGACATCGCAGGATACCACCTAACATGGTTGACGAGGTTAGAGCACATCTGGAACAGTTACTTTCATGCGGTATAATAACACCATCCAAATCTCCATGGGCATCACCAGTAGTTCTTGTTAGGAAGAAGAATGGAACACTCAGAATGTGTATAGACTTTAGAAATCTTAATGCCAAGACTATTAAAGACTCCTATGCCCTTCCCAGAATAGAAGACGTTTTTGATTGTTTACAGGGGGCGATGTATTTTTCTACGTTGGATATGAAATCAGGTTATCATCAAATTGAAATTGAGGAGGAGCATAAGGAAAGAACAGCCTTTACAGTAGGAGCACTAGGGTTTTACCACTTCCGAAAAATGCCATTCGGATTGACAAATGCCCCAGCAACATTTCAAAGAAATTCAGAGGAAATGTTAGGAGATTTGAATATGAAGATCTGCGTTATTTATTTGGACGACCTTATCATCTTTAGTTAAACTTTTGAGGAACACCTACATAACATAAACACCATTTTTGACAGATTAAGGGAATTTGGTTTGAAACTAGCTCCTGAAAAATGTGAATTCTTCAGAGAAAAGATAGCTTTCCTAGGACACATTGTGAGTAGTAAAGGAATTGAAACTGACCCAAGTAAGATAGACAAGATCAGAAACTGGCCATCACCAAGCACACCAGAAGAATTGAGAAGTTTTTTGTCATTTGCTGGATATTACAGAAGATTTATTCAAGACTTTAGCAAAATTACGAGACCGTTGAATGATCTGTTACCACCAACCAAAGCAAAGAAGGGACAGAAGAAACCACTGAAGGAATGGAAATGGACAGACACTGAAGAAGATATATTTACTAATCTGAAAGAATTTCTGTCTACACCTCCAGTTCTGGCATATCCAGATTTCAACTTACCGTTTGAAGTACACACGGATGCATCAGGTAAGGGTTTAGGAGCTGTGCTATATCAACAACATCACGACAACACCAAACACGTCATAGCATATGCAAGCAGGTCACTCAGTAAATCAGAATCAAACTACGCAGCTTTCAAATTAGAATTTTTGGCATTAAAATGGGCAGTCACCGAAAAGTTTTCAGATTACTTAACCAACACTCACTTTACATTACTCACAGATAACAATCCACTCACTTACATTCTCACTACAGCGAAATTAGACGCAACAGGGCAAAGATGGGCATCAGATTTGGGCAATTACAACTTTGACATCATATACAGGGCAGGCAGAAACAACACAGATGCAGATGCACTCAGCAGATATCCTCACCACAAAATCATAGACCAACAACAACATGAAAACATCAAAATAGACAACAGCACAGTGAAAACAATTTGCAAGTACATAACACCAGCACTCATTGACACACTACCAGCATTGTAACTCAACATCATAGAAGCTACAGAAACACCAATGCAACCTATAGCACAGCTTGAATTAAGAGAAATTAGGAAAGCACAGAGACAAGATCAATTAATTGAAAAGTGGAGAATAGCAACTATAGACAAGACCCTACCCCAATTTAATACTCTACCTGGAGATATCATAATGAAAAAGAACTTTGAAAACTTTATCATAAAGAGAGGCATTCTGTACAGGAATTTACATGAGAATGAAGAGATTATTGAACAACTCGTTATACCAAACTGCTATAAGAGAGAAATACTAGAAGGATTTCATGACGACTGTGGTCACCCTGGAAGAGATAGGACACTAAGATTACTGAGAGAACGCTATTTTTGGCCAGGAATTACAACAGATGTGGAGAAACATGTCACAGGATGTAATCGATGTTTAAGGAGAAAGACAACAGTGAATACAAGGGCACCAATGATTAATGTGAATACAACTTATCCATTAGAATTAGTGTGCTTTGACTTTCTGTCAGTTGAACCATCTAAAGGACATAGTAACATCCTAGTGATAACGGATCATTATACCAAATTTGCCATGGCCATTCCGACAAAGAACCAGACAGCGAAAACAACCGCCGAAGCCTTTTATAACAATTTTGTTGTTCAGTATGGTATTCCAACAACTTTACACTCTGACCAAGGAGCCAATTTCGAATCACAGATAATCAAAGAGCTCTGCAAATTAACCAATACAAAGAAAACTCATACTTCTATTTACCATCCTCAAGGAAACGGAACTCCAGAAAGATTTAATAGAACATTACTAGGCATGCTTGGAACATTAGAGAATGATCAGAAGAAACATTGGACTGATTACATTAAGCATCTGGTATTTTGCTACAATTGTACTCCACACGAATCGACAAGAGTATCACCTTTCGAATTAATGTTCGGACGTAAAGCAAAATTACCCATGGACACCAAGTTTGAACAAGTAACATCAGAATTCAAGACCAAAGAAACCAAAGATTACATTGAACATTTAAAGATGAGAATGAAGAGGACAAGAGACATAGTTGAACAGTATGTAGAAAATGCCAAAGGTAAGCAAAAGAAGTATTATGACATGAAAGCTCGAGCAGCAAGAGTTCAAGTAGGGGATAAGGTTCTTGTAAAAATCCTATCCCATACTGAAGGAAAACACAAACTGGTAGATAAGTTTGAAGAGGAAGTTTTTACTGTCCTAGAACAAGTAAATGACCATATACCAGTCTATCGTGTCAGGTCAGAATCAGGTAAGGAGAAAACTCTGCACAGGAATCATCTGCGCCTGTTGATTAATCAGGATGAAGCAGAAGAGTTCCGGGATAATCAGGAGACTACTTCAGGTAACAGCATACCTGTAGACGTAGCAGAAGAAGAAGTAGAAGAATTATCAGACAAGAAGACCATGGATGCATCCAAAGAAGTAGAAAAGATGGAAGACGATGATGAGGATGAGTCTGATGCAGGAGATCTTGTATATTTTTCAAGAGGTGGGGACGCCCATATCCTAGCTGACGACATAGATATGTCTAGAGAAGAATCAAGGACGGAAAACATAGATATGTCTACAGAAGAATCGAGGATAGAAGACAGAGATGATATTTCTAGTGAAGTTCCCGGAGAACAACGAAACGAAGATAGGGAAGAATTAATACAAGCAGAGGATAGAGTAGATGACGTTGTTGAAGATGTTCCTGAATCTACAGCAGGGAATGAAGAAGAGAACAACGAAGAAGAGATGCCTGAAAACGTACCTCATCAAGTAGATTTGTCGCAAGAAGCTGACATTACTGAAGAACCAGACATTACTGAATACCCTATACAAGATCAAGATAATAATAATCAAGAAGAAATTGAAGTCCCTATAGAAATGGATGAAGCACAACCGATAAGGACAGAGACATCTACATCGGATACTAGAGCTCCAACACCAAAACCAAGACAATCTGTCAGAGAGAGACGACCTCCAGATCGGTATAAGGATTACCAGATGAATGCTTGTGTGGTACCAAGACCACAAGATGCCAGGTTTGAGGCATTAAATAAATTGATTGTCTCAGGTGTTTTAAATCAATTAGACAGTAAGACAGCTGGACGTATGGTTTCTAGTATTTTTCAGTGAAATTTTCATTAAAAATTTGTTTTAACATATTTTAAACAATATTGTGTATGTATTTTGTGTGTATTTTATATCAGATGTTGTTTTTTTTTTTTTGCAAAGTTCGGGCAGTATTATTCTGATTAATAATTATCAGAAAGAGTTATCTCTGAAATAAATTTCAGTGAGTTTTCATGCGAGTGACGTGATGTTATTTTTGTAACTTTCTTATTAACAATGTGAATTGCTGATATTGCATATAGTATCAATTGATTTTTTTAATGTATTATTTTAATGTGAGGACACAGTTCTGAAGAGCAGGAGGAAAAGAGTCAGAATCATATTTATACATTTATGTAAGGTAAGTATGTATCAGTTATTCAGTAGTATAACTAGTGGATGTAGTTTCGATAAAGTATGTTGTTCTTGCTTGTACAATGCTGTTATTATAAACAGTATAGTGAGATAGATAGGTATTGTATCTATTTTGTATAGAAAGGTTATTTGTTGACGGACGATTCTGTTTTTACTGTGACATGACAATTTTGTTTTCTTCTTGGTTTGTTATGATGAGGACATCATTTTTCGGGCCAGGGAAGTCTGTAACAGGGTTGAAATATTCATTTCACGGATTCTGTTCATGTGTTCTGTTTTAAATGTTATTATTTCCATATAACGCATTGTGTTTACCTGGGTTACTTATTAAGCTGTGCTCCTGTGGCCAGTCTTAGAGTTAAAGTCAGTCAAGCATGTGAGTTACACATGTCCAGTTTATATAATTGTTCAGTCAGGCTTGACCAGTTATTTTCCCGCCCTTTCCTTTGTCTTCTGGGCACTTCTAACTTGAACACAGAGCTGTACACATCTACTTTTAAGATGTACATTTATAGTACAGAGTTGCCATTACTTCAATATAAGGTTAGTTCTATTTCTACCTGTTTGCATTTACTCTTTCTTGTATTTGCATTGAGTTGTATTTATGTTGTGAGTTGATATAACTCATATTTGATAAGTAATTAGGTTAAATTCAGAAAAGCAGCATTGCCATCCTAAACGTGCTAACGATTCCTATAATTCACAGTTTCCCATACTCTTCACATGTATAATCTTATTTGCAGCAGTAGCACAACACCCGCAGAGAATTGTATAAGATTGAGAGAGAGTTCCGTACACATTCCACAAATGGTAAGTGAGAACGAGAAAGAGTTGAGATCTCATGTAATTGTATGTTTATGCTGTATATGTACCATTTATCATGTTACCAGATCTTTTATATATATTTCATTGTAACTTGTTAAAGGCCACACATGATATGTTTTATATATTTGTTACTTTGCATATAATAATATAGTGTCTGATACCATGTTTATATATGTTTCAGTGACATGGAATTCGTATAATAATAAAGACGAATACAACATATATTCGGGTGGTTATTTTGAGCCGGGTACTGCCCGTTTATATGATGGTTTTAATTGTATATATAATTTAAATGATTTATGTTTGACTTAGGTTAAACAGCGTACGGTTTGTCATAAATGAATCGTATTTATTTTAGTAGTAGTAGTACCAGCTAAAACTGTAAAATGTTGTCAGTGTAATTTTATATTTAGAAAAAATATATTCACATGTAACAGGATATACTTAATGTCTATGATTTTAATAAAGATGCTTTAAAAAGTAACTTTTTGGTCTTTACTGTGGATTTTATCCGTGAAAATGTAACACTAAGTCACTTGCATAACACTTTGCATATTATCCTTTTTTCTACCATAATATCAACCTTTTCTGGTCGCGTAATATATGAATAAAACACATACTTGTGGAGCAAATGAAAACACGTCCACACCCTATCGACTACCAATATACGATTATAAGATATTTAAATGAATTATTACTTGATAGTGCAAACATATTAATTAGTGCATTGCAAACAATCAATTAGCGGCACACACCTTTAATTGGCAATAAAGTTGGCTTAAAATGGCAGCGTAGATTATACAAACTGTGTGTATTTATACATATAGAGTAAATAGCGTCTGTTAAACAAGAGTATATAATAAGGGAGTTGTTCCATTGCAACCACAAATACAATCATAGCTTCAGAATATCCACGCATACACTGCGAACGGAACGTTAATGACGATGATCGCGCAATAGCGTGTGATCAATGAGAAAATGGCAACATCTGTCTTGTGACACAGGAATTAGTCTAAGACAGTATCGCAAAATGATGAAGGGTGCTGTAGTAGATTGGAAATGTCGCGAATGCAGCCGACCAGCAGAAGTCAAACCGGAGGTACCAATGGAAACAGCCGACACAGCAGAGGAGTCGGAACTCACAGAAGAAGTCCCACCGGAGGTACCAATGAAAACCGCCGACATAACAGAGGAGTCGGAACTCACGGTACCTGAGATATCTGAGAGTCAAGATAGTTCATACATGTCAGAAATCTCGGGGGACACAAGAAGAGACGAAATAGAAGATCGGTTATTTAATATAACTGGCCGGAACATTGAAGCACCGATCGTGCCACTGGATCAATCAATACTGGAGCGGCCTCTGGATGATGTGATACCAGAGGACAGACCCGTTACTTATGAAGTAATAAGTGGGGAAGTAAGCGAGGCGGCAACAAGCTGATAAGCAGTGATGGATATACATACACTGCTAGGGTACATAAATTATAAATAATAACGATGTTAATATTAATTATTAATAAGAATTCAAATAATAAGAATTCAAATAATAAGATATCAAAATAATTAGAATTCAAAATAATAATAATAAATAATAATAATAATAAATAATAATAATACAAAATTAATAAAAATATTAATAATTTATCGTAATATTTCAGCGTAGCGATGGTACAAGGATCTACTGGACATGCTGCATCCGTAGCAAGACTGCGAAGTGCAATGCCAATGTGAAGCAGTTCGGCGACATGTTCACTGCGTCATTTAGCGGTCACAATACCGTTTATTGAGTAGAGTTGTATGTTAATTATATCTTTATGTTTTATATGCATTATTTTTTTTCATTTAATATTGCATGAAAATAAATGTATGTGTTGTGTAAAGGTAAGTATACAGTGTTTTTTCACCATTTTGGGAATGGGGCCGGGTCCCATTAAATTGGGAAATATTGCGTTCTGTTGGGTAAATTTGGGAAATGTATGTTATTGATTTTATTATTACAAATACTTTGAAAGTGATAATGATAGTGATTTCAATATAATATTGCCTTAGGTTCAACTTCTAGAGCTTGACTTGGAGATAATTAACATCCTTAGACTTACAGTTTATTGAGTGGAGTTGTATGTTAATGTATTGTGTAATAATCATAATCAACATTGCGTTATGTAATTTAATTGCATGTGTATACTAACATTTTAAGTACTTCAATTTATTTAAATGTATTTAATTCATAAACAGAAAAGAAAAAAACATGCTGTTTTAACATCTCTCTCTTTTAACATAGAAGAAAGGTGTCAATCAAAGGTGCTCAAGTTTCCCGGTATTATTCACACCTATATATTACCATTGTGACGAACCCTCTACCCGTTTTCTACAGTAAATTCAGTGTGACGAAACCTCGGTAAACCGGCATGGCCTACACGGGCACGAACAATGATCGTTTAGTCCATTTCATTTAATAGACGCATGTCATTGCGAACAGATGGTATAATACAAATTTGATAAACATATACATAGAATTCTTTACAAATTTAAGTAGCTAAATTACTGTTTTTACGTTTAATAGTAGAAATTCATTAATGAAAGATATTGGCTTATCTCCCTTTGTTCAGTGGCAAATTGTTCTTAGGGAAAACATGTGAATTTAGGTATAAATAAGTGCTAATAAACGGTAGTTGGAATTGTTGATTTAAAACGCATTTTAAAGCTGTTTTATATGCAAATATGTATAATTTTACATTGGTAAGAAAATGTTCAAAGCTCTTGTTTTATCATTTGCTACATATAATGATTTCTTTACATTGTATATTTAATGCTTTCTTTAATACAAAGAGTCACATGTGTCACTTTCTAGAGTCGTCTCTTTGAAACCATTCTAGTGAATAGTCACCACATTGGATTTATTGAAAGATTAATATATATGGTTGACTTTAATCAAGATAGATAATCGATGTTTGGAAATGTGACAATGCTTGCGGTATATGCCTCCCTTATACAAAAGGCAACTTATTCAAGGAACTTAGTGATTATTTAGTAAGCAGCAACAGATTGAAATTAAAACCAAACAAATATTGTTTTTTCATTTATTAATTACATTGTCACATATCCAATATACTTGAACATGTACGTGGTTCATGTATTGCATTATTGAGTATTTCTAGGACTGAAAGATTGTTTTGTTTATTTCAGTCAATCGTTTTCATCGTTTTCAACGTTTTCACATAGCCATTTCACCGGACGCTGCGTCGTCACTGTTTTCACTGGAAAAATAAAGATACAAGAAAACGCATTGAGAAGTTACTCTTTTAACCGATTAAGACAGTACAAAAGGAATTAGATGTGTTTAAAGTTTTAAACTTTCCAATTTCTTAGCGGATGTGTCTGTTTTGAACAACCTGCATCGGTTAGTATGAGTAACTTTATGCAATATTATAATTGCATTCTGCTTAGAAAACCTTTTTCTAGAAATGCTTGTCACAGATTTGAAAAATAATGTCCGAAAATTAATTTAAAACCGTTTTTTCTGCACAGATGAGGGTAAATCCCATATACTTGCAGAAAGTAGCTGTAAAAATGTTTGATTCAAATTTTATAAAAAATATGTGACACATTTTTCTAGATCAATATAAGGCAAATAAAATGTGATCATATTTTTGTCTGAGGGTTGTCATACCAAGTCGAATTGTTTTTTTACCTTTACAATAAAATTAAATACTAAGTTTGTATTGACAAGGGTCAAAAGTACAGTGATTTTTAATTTACCTGTATCATTTAGTGCAATTTCTACTTTCTGTTTCGGTTCATCATTTACACACGGAATACCGACGCTCTGGTGTTCTGTTGTGTCGAAAATCATCCTTCTTTCCATGAAAATTATGTGTGAACAGTGCTCCAACAAAAATGATGTTTAAATATTCACCTTGCCGCAATAAGTCAGTAAATGCATATATAGTGAATATATAGTTACTGAATTATTGAAGTTGACTATGGTCTCCTGGTGCAATAACAAAATAAGTGCATATATAATACATATGCACTTACTGAGTTATTGAACCTTGTTGACTATGTAAAAATCATTTTTTGTTGGAGTACTTTATTTAGCATGTTTTCATGAAAACACACATAAACGAGCAGCGCTAACTTTTGGGAGACTTATTTATAATATTATATCAGTTTTCTTTGCCAAATTGGTAAAAGGTATGATAATCATATCATATTAGAAATTTTAAAAGTTGCGGGCGTTAAGATAATATATTTTAAATATTGATTTGTAGGAAACATTACAGATATTGATGCAGTACTGTAGTGTGATCTGTATTGTCCTAGGAGAGCCAATATTATGCAATGTTTCTTCATAAACATTTGTCTTACAGTTTGTGCAAAAAACAAAACGTGTTTATGTAAACGATCAAACGAACTAATCCAAAGATAAAGGAGATGTATGCGCTTTACATGTAAAATTTCAATGACAGGTAAACGGTTACACCCCTCAACTTGAAAGCGCCCGAATAAATAAACATGTTTTTTTTTATCTCGCACTGTATATACCTGTTGTTTTTACCGTTACTAGAAATTCGTACAATCCTGCCTATATATAGCCATAGTGGCAAATATAGATTGGGACATATACAGATAAGTACATGAAATGGAAGTACTTTTATGTTTATATTGTCGCTTCCCAATAATTATAATTGTGTTTAACGCGACACAATTTTTTTTAAAACTATGTTTGCATCATGATCAAAAGAATGATAAAATCTTTGTTTACAATTACTGTACATGAAACGTCGCTAAATTTATCGTATACGTGTATTTAATAATATAAATGAGATCACAATGTATTTCTAGATAACCATTAAAATCTAACTGTTATTGGATGTAAATATATTTAAGTCACTAAGAAAATTAAATTAGTTCATTTCTACCTATAACAATATTGTTGATATTTGAGCAAATGTATATTTTATTTTGCATGTGCAGTTATTCAAGCATGATTTGATTTGTTAAAACTACATTCATTTTGAGATTAAATGTCAGCTTGTGTATGCTAATTTCGTGAAGAATATTTTCAAAAAATATGGGTTGCCGCTTTAAAGAGTTGACATATTAAACATGTACTTAAAGGCGTATAACATATGTACCCGATAACAATAGGGAAACGAGCCAAAGCAAGATAGCATTCAAGTGTGAATAGCTTATGACCATAAGTTGGTCAACTATGCACTTTTGAAATTTCTTGATCCGTTTATTGTTTCCCAGTTTTTAGATATAATATATATATATAAAAATACATTAAATTTAACAAAGACATCCTGAAATGTTTATAACAATCGATCAACAATCAAAGACAAAATTAGAAATTTTCATTTTTTCTGGTCCAAAACTGCTGAAATTTACAAGGGAAAATACCCTATCAGAATCGTTTTTGACGATAACTACGAAAGTAGTCACGATGTCTTGAAAGTTTCAAAAGTTCATATTGTACGACTAATTGATTTCTATAAAATTATGTGGTACATACATGTCATTATCTTATAGATTTAGAGAAATTGATGGAAACACCTGTTTCAGGATAAATGCATCAAACAGTAGGCATTGGTTTTTGAGTGGATCAAAACTAGATGAAATCATTGACTATTATACATTCTTATACATTTGATACAAGTAGACTATACATGTATACAAACGCGTGTACATACCTTAAACTGATAATGCAAATTTTGATATAAACATTCTGAATAGTAATGTCAATGGAATTGATAAATAAAAGACACCCATATAAAGATTTAAGAACTTCATTTTGTTCAAACATAGAAGGTAGAATGCAAAATGACTGTGTTTATCAATATGAGACAAATGTCTAAAATAACTATTTTAACATAGAAGGTGGTAATTCAAACTTCAGGAAATGGCGGCGGCCGATGTAAAGCCCGAAGAGTTCTCTATGGAGAACGTTAAACTTTTGGGAGATAATAAAAAACTAAAACGTTTTAAAGGTGGAGTGGTATACCACCAAATCGACGACATTCCAAACACGGATGTGGTGGATGCAGACAACAGCAATAATTATACGCAGCACAAAAATGGATGCAAGAAATCAGTGAGTATTATTATAATCACATTTCTCATTAAGCGAGGAGTAATATCGAGTACAAGCGGTAAGTAAAATTGGAAATATGATTTTGAACAGTGTGGGCTTCGTGTAAAATAAAAATATAATACAACGACTAGAGTAAAAAGACAATCAGCAGTTCAATATGTTAGTGAAATCATTGATTATAACATTTTCAGATTTGTTAACTGTTCAGTAAGATTGCAGAGCACATGAAAATGAATATCTTTTCCGCAAAAATACTAAGCACACAAACGCCGGTACAAAATAGTAGGAAATTCTAGGAATATATTTATATGTAAACCTTGATATACAATTGATAAAATAGAATCGTCTGCTCCAGGGAGTTGTATCCTATTTACTAGTTATTATAATTGAAAGCATTTTCAGGTGGTCAAGACGCTGTGGAAATTGCTGCCGATTGCTGTTATGGTTGTCTTAGTGGTAGTATTGTGTGTTGTGACGGACGCACGACATCAAAGGTTGTAACAGTTATTTGTCTTTTTTGCGCCACTAGCTACTATTTATCCTCTTCTAGTTTCTAAATTTATCTTTTAGTTACCGGTTATATGGAACGCTATTCATTCCTTCTGTAAAACTTCTGAAATATATAAGAAGCAATGGCTTCGATATTTATTATTATTATAATGCAGTGGTTTTGATATACTGGTGAGGTCATTGTGTTAAAAGCACCTATATCAAAGGTCATCGGTTGACTTGTCATTGCAATTTCCTATGTGTGTACTACATGTAAAAACGAACGGTCTAGTTATACATGTTGCTGCATGTGTACATACACAGTGTATAATTAAGAGTTTCAAAGAGAAGTTTTTTATTTTACTGTTTTAAATAAGAGTATAAGAGATATTTCAGAGCCAAAATCTACCATTTTTACTGTGAATGGCTGGGATTCGGAGACATTTAATTGCTTTGAAATTAATTCTTCTTTTCACAAAATAAACGCATTAACCATGTCAGGTTAGGATTGAGAAAAGTTAAAAACTTAACAAAATCAATCTACCGTATACTTGAATCTAAATCACATCATCATATGCTGTATACTTAAAAGTCTTTTTGATTAGTGCAGTTTTTCAAGCGTATTAATAAACAAATAATATTTTCTTTTTTTAGTACCCTTCAGTCTCTTACTTCCACTATCTCCTCCAAGCAAGGACAATCTGGGGTCGCGTTGCCGTTTGCCGCCAAACAGGTTGGAAACAATGCTGGAAACACAGTTCAAGATACTATGCAGAAGTATTACTTGAATATAGGCAAGTTGGTCGATAGTTTAATACTATAGTATTTAACATGTACCGTTTTTCTGTTAAAGTTATAAAAACGTTTTACAAAAGTCCTAATCAGGCATGCACAAATGTGAAGCAAGGAAACCGTTTAAATTCCTTCATACATTTACGTCGTGTATGACACCAACATTATCAAGAAAAACTACTTCCAGCGACTATCGTTGTTTAATTGCTTTTCAACATTTACGTTATGCAACATATTGTTGTAAGATTTTTTTTTGGGGGGGGGGATATTTTAAAGTTTGGCCATTTACTAAAATAAGTTGTTACACGATTGACTACAAAACATACTATCGCCGATAGAATAGTAAATATTAACTCCTCGTTGAATATGGTTAAAAAATGTATTAGTATAAACCACCTTTTTCTTATATTTACCTTTTATTATGAAACGTGCTTTAAATAACATAAAAGTGTATATTTAAAAAGAGTAAAATAAGAAACTCTTACATTGTTGTGCACAATGTTTTGCTCTATAAGGTAATTGTAATATGTGTGCCAGTCAATTAAAGGTATTAGCGCAGTAGAGCCTCATTCTTTGTTATTTACGTAATGTACTCGTAACTTGAGAGTTATACAAAATCTACATGCATAAAAGACCATTGCTACAAAAATTTTATATGACATTTATATAATGCATGAAAGTATTTGTGTGTTTTTCTAAATGATCTTTTAGACAATATTTTGTAACAGTACATTATGTTTTGCGCGCTTTCTTGTTAAAAAAAATGCGACAAATTTTAAAAGATATGAGATAAATATATATCCATGTATAAGGTACTAGCAAGTTTTATGTTTAAAAATATTATATTGTAAAGTTAAAACGGAGGAGTTTTTGTCCCTTTTTTCATGTCCGAGTGGATATATACAGCATTTGATGGTCACTTTAAAAATGAAAATAGAACAATTATATACATACCTAGCATGCACTGTCTTAAAGAGAATAAGCTAAGCTAAAGAGGACAATGACTAATCATGATTGTATTATATCATTTCATGTAGGTATGCGTCAGGACTACCAGTTACAGGATTGTCAAAGTTCAGAATTCAAGCAAACTTTTCCCGACGTCGATTACGCTCTGCTAGGTTACAACATACTGAAAGGATTCCCACATGCCACCGGTCACGACCCTGGTTTCACATACCCTATATTTCGCCACGATTATTCTTCTGGAGGAATGACCGCTGATTGCCGATACAGTGTACCACGTGGCTTTGTAATTATACCTGATGTCTCGTGTGTAACCTCGTTTTCATCAACGATAATTCAAACAAAATACGAGTTTTCAAAGTCGTTGTCAGTTTCCGCTAGTGCAAGTGCAGGTGGGTGGGGAGTGAAATTTTCTGCGAGTGCAGGATATAAGCAATCGTCATCGGAAATGTCAACTGGAGAATCTGTCTTCATCATATCGTCAGCCAAATGTAACTACTATTTCAGTAAGCTGATAACTGAAGGCGCACCAGATTTTGACCCCGTCTTTGTAAAGTGGGTCAATAAGCTGAATGCAACAGACTGGAACCCTGAACTATACAATGAATTTTTCGAAACATATGGGACCCACTTTCCAACAGAGGTAACCTTTGGTGCGAGATTCATCTACGAGCATAAAATGTCGTCAACTAAGTACGAGAGTGAGACGAAGAGTGGTGTTAATGTGGCTGTCCAAGCCAGCTATTCAGGACTGTTTAGTGCAGGCGGTGGTTTTAATATGGATTCCGACCAAAGGCAGTCCGCATCTGACTTCTCCAAATCAGTTGAAACCAAGACAATAACCGTTGGCGCACCCCCTCCATCAAATGGCGATGCTATGACATGGGCGTCACAAGTTAAAACGAG
Source organism: Dreissena polymorpha (assembly GCF_020536995.1). NCBI lineage: Eukaryota > Metazoa > Mollusca > Bivalvia > Myida > Dreissenidae > Dreissena > Dreissena polymorpha. The sequence continues at coordinate 69,155,371 of NC_068357.1, forward strand.
TCCTGTACCGACCGCGTATAAATTATCCTCTATTGAACTTCTGTTTACAAAAAGATATATGGGGAAAATGAATGTGGACTATGACAGAATTCGTACTAATATCGACACTAACAAACTAAAATATTGTTTCTTCCTTCGAGACAACGGGAACGTTGATTCATGTGATAGTTTGGTTGCTGGAGTTGAGTTGAAGAAAACCAGATTGTATTACGACTATTAGAAAACACAGGTAGGCTTGAGTTCTGAATGTGTAGAGGAATGCCTGGCAGATGTAGAATGCGTTGGTACAACGATATGCACCGGATGCAACAGTGATTTGATTTTTGATTACAATATGTGCTACATGTTTAAAGAGAACGGGTACAACGGGTACAACGTCAACGCGAAAAAAGCTGACTCACCGACTTGGCAAAGTTACATAATTGCAGAGAAGGTAGAGTCTCAGATGGAATTCAGCAATACAGGAATAAATGGTGTCGCACGCGGCTTTGAATTTGATGATGACAAAAAGGCGAACCTGACAATATGTCGTCAACTTTGCATCCGAGATGCCCAATGTGTGGCCTATTCGCACTGTGACTGTCCGGATAAAGAAGCACAGTGTACTATGTACAGTAAGGAGTCAATTTCAGGCCTGGAACATGAAGATGGGACCACAACCTTTTTCATTTCGAGCCGTCGTGAAAAACCTACAACACCACCAACACCGACTACAAAGTCATCAGGTAACTAGCCTGTTGACATGACTTGACCAAATCTGGTTTATCTGGAAATAGACATATCCAGATGTTATGAACTAACGCCAAGTAGGCGAACACTTATATTTTTATTATTTTTATATGTGACATGTTGCGATCTGATGCTGTATGATGCTTTATTTCATTTGTTGTTTTACGCATATTCGTTTTGTATCTCTGAATTACAGTGATGGATGCATAGCTAGATTTTATTATTGTTTAGTGATTAATAATTAGTATACGAGTATTTTTGTTATTACTGTTTTATAAAGATATATTGCATTTATATTGAACGGTTCTTTTCATTAAGATAACATGTACAATGTAATTTAGTTTTTATTTTTGTGTCTTACACTCTGTGATTTATTGACGTTACATGTGCACTCAGCAGTATGCAATGTGTTAACCTTGTTCTCACGCAGTGTATGGCAATTTCTTGTTGAGTCGTGCGTTCTTTAAGAGTCGTGGTTATATATATATATCGTGTGAAATTACATGAAAGAACCTTCCCACATGGTGCAGTTGTTACGGACAAAAGTTTTGACCAAGTCACCATCGTTTTGCTGATCAAAAATGTGACAAAAATAGGTCAATATTGTAATTCATCAGAGCTCTTATAAACTCTTTCCCCTTTTATAAATTGGTCATATGGTGTTTCTTATTAACACATATCGTTTATTTATGAGTATGTGCCATACAACTTCGTCTGTTGACTTTTTTTCACAAGAAATTAGCCTCCCCTGCAATGTCATTTTTAGCTCGGCTGTTTTCGGGGAAAACCCGAGGTATTGTCATAGCCAGCTTGTCGTGTCCGTCGTCGTCTCGTATCGTCCGCGTCGTGCTAAAACCTTAACATTTTGTCAAGGTTTTGAACATTGGCTCTAAAATCAAAGTGCTTTAACCTACAACGTTGAAACTTTGTATGTAGCTGCACCTTGATTAGTTCTACATGCCATACGCATTTTTGGATCACTAGGTCAAAGGTCAAGGTCACTGTGACCTCTTAAAAAAATTCTGACAAGCTTTCATTTATTCAAAACTGCACCCGCAGCCGAGCGTGGCACCCGTTATGCGGTGCTCTTGTTTAGGCTTTTTATAGTATGCAAATCTCGAAATTGGAATAGCCAATCAGAATGCACGGCGCAACAAGAAACCTATTTTCAATATGGCGGTTTGACACCAACAAAACAATCGATTATTTATTATTATTATCGACGGTTAACATTTGAAAGATAGAAACAAATATAAAGACCCAAGGTAAATAATTATTTTTATAATAATTCATAGTCATATATTTATAAAATATTTGTGATGTAACAACTTTATTAACAATTACCCACGACTCAACAAGCATATAGCATATATGTTCAGTTTCCATGTTGTAATCTTTCAACCATCATTATAAGTATATGAGCCGCGCCATGCAATTACCTACCTTATGGTAATTATGACGTTTTCGAGAAAAATGACGTCAAAGCTGTGTAAGGAAAATTTAATTGCGACGCCATTGAAATTACAACGTGAAAAGTAAAGACAATATAGGACACAATTGATGCGAGTATACAGTGTTGCTTTACGAAATAAAAATTAAATAATATGTGCATGTCTGTTTTGTATTGTTTTTGTTTTCCTAACTTCGAAATAAAATCAATGTCACCAGAGCGTAATGCCGACGTCAAACAATTTAACTGACGTCAGGGACTTTTTATGACGTCACATACATGTTTGCAACTTAATGTCCATATCTCTTTTGCAATATGATACCCAATGATGTATACATTTTCTTCAAGGTAATAAAACGAGCTATTCGATACTGTATCAAACTGAAAATGACCAAAAATCACCATAAGGTGTGAAAAGGCTCAAAACGCGGCTCATATGTTTTGGTACATTAGTAAATTTTCTTTGTTAAAGTAACATGTGACTCTTTGTTGAATTTGAGGAAATATAGTTATAAACAGTTACATAAATCCAATTGTACTCAGTGTTAGCACTTGTGTTTTCACTTTGCTACATGTTATTTGTACCTATTGTTATTACTCCTACGTTAACTTGCGTTAATAAAAGGGTCTTCTATTATATTTCTTGGATGCAGTTTGTGCTTCCAAAAGAGCCACTTTTCCAGTTTATTTATTATAATAATGCATACTGATTTTTCTCACAAGTTGCACACAAAGCATGAATTCGTACTTTTGCTTTCCGATCAGGTAGGCTCCTGATGTTGTAGATACATGTATATACTGTTTGATACAATAACCTACCGATAACCTACCACCAACGTATATAAGTACATATTCGGCCTTCAAGTTTAAAAGATATGAAGTGTAAATGACCACCGGCCTTTTTCTCTGGTATAAAAAGACGTGTTTGAGACTTTGTGCTGTTCTTGATACATTATTCAATACATGCTGAAAATAGTTATTCTGATTTAATCAAGAGTTACCTTATCTGACTAGAAAATCACTATAAAACTGGACTTGATGCATTGAGTTAAGACACAAGAGATGATCATATAATCAAACAACCCCTTTAATTTCAATAAATCCGGTACATGCGAAATGGCATGTTCGCAATATCTCATTAAAACCTTTCATTTTTCATCATTTATGATATCAATATATCATAATATTACAATTTTGAATAGTTTAGAATGTTTCCATTGGAATATATTGAATCTAGAGATGGTTTTGTTTCAAATGTATTTCAAACTTGCAACACTTCCCCAATTAATGTATATGCTGTAACCAAGCAATTAAAGTGATAAGCACCGGTCATATTCGTTATTTCAAATAACTTTGCATCATGTTTATCGTATACATAATCAATGTGCGAATATCTATGCTGAGGATGTCTGTGGATGGATATAAAGTTAAAAATGTATGGAAATTAGTACAGAAAAAAAAGATGTAGTCAAAGACTTGTTAAATCTGCGGGATTATTGGTCAATTCGAAATTTTATAACCTGAATGGTAAGTTAAGATATCAAATAACGGCTACACATACAATTAAGTTGCATTTTGTTCACATAGCTGAGAAATCAAACGCCAAAAATGGATCAAGTGTGCAATTTATTATGAGAAAAAACTGGTATGTATAATAATAAGTTAACGCAGGAGTACTGCTTGCCAAATAGCTGCTCGACGCTACTTGTTTTGACATCGGTATTTTACACTATCAAAAGGTACTGGTAACGCCCGTGTCAGCTTATTTCTATTTTTAGAAAATTATCCGATCTTACATTTCACAGGGGTTCAAGTCGCTTACTATTTGATTATCTTAAAATGTCTTCACACTTTTGGTTTTCTTTGATTTGTATTTGCACCTGTTTTCGGTGTTACACATGTATTAATCTTGAACGATTTAGAACGTCGCAATGTTGTGTTATTGAACGTGGATATATTGTAACTAATTGAATCAGGTGTATATGTCTAATTATGAATTAAATTGAAAAAATGTACAAACATTCTTAAGATTAACAATTGAAATGTAGTGAAGCCATTTAAAAGAATGTCGGAAAATAAATAAAAACATTTCGTTTAAGATCTCCCTCGTCAGACAGGACTTCAATATTTTAGTTCTTGTACTTAATAAATGAACATACATTTGAGCCGCGTCATGCGAAAAGCGACCTTAAGGTGATTGCGACCAGTTTGGATCCAGATCAGCCTGCGCTTGCATTCAGTCAGTACTTTAAGATGTTTAACTAACAGTTTGGATCCTGATCAGACTGCGTTTGAAAAGCGCAGGCTGATCTGGATCCAAACTGGTCGAAATCGCCTTAAGGTCCCTTTTCCCGTGGCGCGGCTCATTTCTATGAGCAAATCTGCCCAGAGCAAACTTTCAATGTTATTGAAGCTGTAGCGGTGTTCTATTCAAATTCTTCAATACGGACACGTCTCAGACATAACGTCAACCAACGGATAAATCATTGAGTTAGCTTTTAGGTGAGGTTGAGGAAAATGCAAGACTTGTTTGCTAAATGCGTGAAATGTGGCATTTTTTACTTTGAAGAATAAAGTATCGCAACACGTGACTTTGTATTCTTCAGGAAGCAAATCAATCTGGGAGAAGAAAAATAGCTTGGATATAAATATCCCCTCGCTAAATTGAATCTGAAACTCATTTGGTTGAATGACCGATTTTACAGAATTCGGAAGTAACACAAAATCGTAGATACTGAGAAGATAATAAAAATGCAAGGGGTTGTTACATAACAACCATTGTGGGACGTTTCCATGCTCATGCGTAATATTAATTCCTACTAATAACAGGTCTAGCTTACGTAAAGGCCCAGTCTCAAGTCTCACTATGATGCCTGTGGAGCCCCGGTGCGTGATCCGAGATCTACCGGGATGAACCGGGGCTCTACCGATATGAACCGGGGCTCCACCGGGGACGACCGGGATGAACCGGGGACGACCGGAGACAACCGGGGCTCCACCGGGAAAGTATTAAAATGTTTAATACCACCGGGAGTCACCGGGAAGGACCGGGAACAACCGGGACGGTACCGTAGCTCCACCGGGGCCCATACAGACCGAGGCAGAGCTACGGCAACGCCCCGGTTGTCGCATGTGCTGCTCCAGTGGAGGCCCGGTGAATGCCGGCAGAGTCCCGGTATAGCAACGGTACATCGGTAAACCGGCGCTATGCCGGGATGCCACCGGCATTCACCGGGGCTCTTCCTGGGCATTACCGGCGACGACCTGGGTTAAACAGGTGCGTTGCCGTAGCTCTGCCGGGGTCTGATGCCGGTATAGCCCCGGTGAGTGCCGGTGGAGTTACGGTATACCGGGGCTCTACCGGGACGCTGCCGGCTTTCACCTTGGCTCCACCTGGGGATTTCCGGCGACAACCGTGGCTCTGCCGGTTTTCACCGGGATTAACCGTAGCTAGTCCGGGTTTGACCGGGACTCTGCCGGGTTGTTGACCGGGTTCAACCGGGGCGGCACCGGGAAATAGTGTGACCGCGTTAAAAAGTTTCTAAGCATCATCCCGATTCTCGCTGGCGTTAGCCAAGATGGACCGGGGCTCTACCGGCAATAGTGCGACTTGGGCTTAATCTGCCGTAACAGGAGTGATCACTTAACTCTAACTTGAAACAAACAGTTGAATTCATATCTTTTATGTGCCATTTGTCGTCTAAAGCTTTCCTCACAGACCTATTGAAGACAATAGGATTTACCGAGTTTGTAGGGTATACAGCTTTGATGATGATGTATTCTACAACTGACTGATTTTTTGAAGGATGATACAAGACGGTGAATTACCATTGCTTCAAAGTGTTCTTCTCGATCCATTTGGCTTGCTTGTCATTTTTATTTTCTGCTGACATGTCTATGAAAACCGAGCTCTGGAGGGATGTATATTTTGTTATCGGCGAAAGTCTTGACATAACTGCAATCGGATCGCCGATCCACTGCGCCACTCGTGAAAATATATTTTCTATGATCACTAGTGAAATTTATAACAAACGATCTTACACTGACATGAACAAATATCCTCTATATTTACCGTTGTCTCATTTGCCATTTATATAGAAAAATACAAGTCACACAATATATTCCGACTTGATATTGTTAAACTAAATATAGATTCGTTTTGAAATCGATCTGTTCATTTGGTATCGGTTGCCTGGTATTCTTACCGAAAATTTCAAGGTTATGAATTCCCACCGTTGTTACATGTAAACAAGCAAAGTATGCACTTATTAATATGTTTGTTGTTGTTCTGAGTTTATTTACAGGTCCCACGCCCCTTCACGGAGTCATTTCAGCTGGACCTGCCCCTGTGACCTTTCAGGGGAGAAAGATTAATTTTGAGCAAAAGTAGGTCAAATTTACCCCGGTTGCCCGGGTATTAGCCAAATAATAATAATTATTATTATTTTTTATTATTTTTGTTTGAATAGTTTAGTGCACGTTGGCCAATGAAACCTTAATGTGCCCTGTATCGTGTGCTGATGGTGTGGTGTGGATCATGTGGCGTGTTTTGTATGTGAGTGATGTGTTTGTGAGTGTTACATGGGTGTATTCTGGGTCCTGTGTTGTTGATATGTGGATGGTTATGTATAGTTTGTGTTATGTGGTGGCTGAGCCTTTGTCTGGAGCGGAAGAGGAGGAGTTTGTCGGGTGTTTTACGTCCGTCGGTCAATCGTGGAAGGCTGTATCTCATTTCAGTTACCAGGGCGCAGAACACCCCGCCCCCGCACAAGCGCACCCACGCCGAGCGGGCCCGACCCCCCCCCCCCCCCCGCGCCCGCATACGGCCCCGCCCCGAGCCCCCAACCGCTGGAGCCTCCCGAGACAAGCACCCTCATCCACTCTCTTGCTGCGCGCGACAACAGATCAGCCAAGAACCGACCAAGGAGTTTACCAAAGCCACACCCGGAGTCACCATCGTTCTTTCCCACCCGCCGCCAAACATCCACTTGTATCAGGCTGGGCTGTATTAAATTTATATTTATTTTATGATTATAACTAGATTAAATAGTGGAAGATGGTGGAATGATATCATTTATATAGCATATGATTTATGTTTTTATTTATACTTGTTATTATGTTGTGAAGATCCTGGTGTGGTTGTTTAAGGCTTTGTTATTATTTTTCCTATATTTATGTGTGGTTGTTGTGCTCTCCGCCCCGAGAGAGTTGTTAGTGGGAGTTCGAGCAGGATACAGGAAACGCCCCGATTCTAGAGGCGCCCCTGGTTCTTTTAAGTGCCCGGTGTATAGCATCAATACACTGCACCCCCCTTAAACGTCCCTCGCGGAGGACATGTTAGTACATGGTGTTAGTATTGGTTCAAATATAATTGTGCTGCCTTTGTATAGCGATGTGGTCTCTCCCTGTTGCTTTTATGGGTATTGGTTGTATTGTGTTGTGAGGGTCAGACTAGTTTTTTGAAAGATCGTTTACTTGACGATAGTAGAACGGGACTGTGTGTGCGTAATTTGGACCGAGGTGACTATTTCATTGGGGACATAGACAATTTCGAGATCCATTCTTTTTTCTTGCAGAGTTGGGTGTCTGTGACACTGTTGTGTTGTAAGGGCCAGACTAGTTTTTAAAGATCATTTACTTGATGAAAGAAGAGAGGGGCTCAGTTTGAGGTATTAGTGTATATGGTATTTAGGGAGGGCGCATACGTTACTGCTTCTGGTTATAATGTATGTGGTTACAAAGGCAGAATTCTTATGTGTTATTGTATTATTCCGTTTGGTATCGTGGCCTGAGCTGGTGCTTGGCTTTCTATGGGCTCAATCCGGCTACATAGGTGGATACAATGGTTAGTAGACATATGACATGCAATCAATTATTCTCCTCGCTTCAATACAACGAGAAACACAATTACAATAATTACCTTCTCTTTACTTTTTTTTGGTAATCTTGGGTGGGTCGCGTCGGCAGAGATATATTGCGTGGGGGGCTAGGCACGTTTTACCATCCCAGCCGACACGCTCAAACCAACATATTTTAGTATTATGCATGTGTGAAATACATGAATGTTACAATATTCACATTTATAGGGGTTGCACTGTAGGTATCTCAAGAGAGTTACCTGCGTGCGCACTTACTGCGGCCTCCGTGCTCGTACGGAGGTGAGGTGTCTGTGTGCTCTCCCCAACATACTTTGTCGTCGGTTGCTGCGTGCTGGATGCAGCGGAAATAGATAAAATTAAAAGGACCAGCACAAAGGGGGGGGGAGGGGGTCTCGCGGAACCCGGATACTGTTAGCCCGATTGCTTAATGGTCTTCGAGGGGAGATTAAAGTTCAGCCATAGTGGTTAATCCATAGTGGTTACAGAGGTTGGGTGTCATATCTATTTGAGAGCGTGTTCCCTTCCGTCGTTTTAGCAAAGAGTGTTGTTGTTGTTCTACTGTGTATTAGTATAAGCAACATGGCTGCCCGTTCCCGTCCATGGCGTCCCCACAGGGCACAGACCAAGGGGCCCCATGACATTCGCCGCTGTGGCCAGTCGGCTATGTCCTGTGATGGAGTAACTATAGGTCGGGTTTACATGTCATTGCTAAACACGGGCCTTATTAATATAATTATATTTGTCTGCGTAACTGTGTAAGCTGACTTTTGACCTTGATGCTTTGGATAATTTATGCATCAAAAATGGAGAGTAAGTTGGTTCCTTTTCCAAGTTACTCATTCCTTATTCGAATAAGGAATAAGGAACTGTTCCTTATTCCTTATTCAAGCTTAACATATTTGATATAGGGTTTTAAAGAAAAATAATGCATACTATTCTTAAGTAAATCAAAACAAAATAACTCGAATACATTTACTTCATGTATTACGTTACATGTTCATGTTCCTTTCTCGCGCTTGTATAGAATTTCTTGTTTAAACCGAATCGATATTTTCTTATTCGAATACCAACTTCACATCCACAAAACCTAAAGCATATAACATTATGTTGTATGTATATTAAAGTGCAATCTTGTACATTTCACATGTTTGTTTTTATTTATAATCCAGTTCCCTTTTCGCGACTGAATATGGACAAAGGAACCAGTTCCTTATTCCTAATACAAGCCGAATAAGGAACTAACATTTTCTTACTTAAACATCAACGAAATTGATCCAAAGTTAACCACATATAAATAAACATCATTATAATATCGGTTGTATATTTAAAATACTAATTGCAATGCATCTCTACTTAGTTTTAAGTAATGATAGTCCAGCTCCTTATTCAGTTTCAGCATTCGTCATGTGCCGTGGTTGAAAGTCGCCGAATGTACGGTTGGTTTGCATGAGCGAAAGAAAGCGTATTCGCACTAAAAATATATCAGACGAAAACACACTTTTACAGCTTGGATGCGCTGTTTCGTTTCAATTATAAAATAAAATATTGAGGCATATCGATGAAACTTTTCAGTCGTCTAGAGGCACTTGGACCGCTGCTTCCGGTGCAGTCTTTCTTTTATGGAGACGTGTTGAAATCATTTTGCATTCTTAATCATATCCCTTTGTAACAATATTCGTATGAAAACGGAACAAGCTATATAAAACATGTTTACTTTTCAGCTATCATAAAGATTTGACCAAAGTTCAGGGTCAGATAAGCCTTCAAGAACTGCACCAGAGATATAAATAACGAATCTTACACTAAACATTGCCAAAACTAACGAATATAAAGCTGTGCTATTCTAGAAATATCCAAATTTAAGTATCCGAACTTATGTCCTCTGAATAAGGAATTGGGCGTTTAGGTTACGATATACTAAATCTTTTTGGAGTACAATGCTATACTCTCTAAAAACCTGAACATTATTTATAAAAATCACAATTCTCTGTATGGGGCACTTGCCATGACTTTATTTTAGAATGTTTCTTTGTGCATGTGGTAGGAAAAACATTGATGTTTAACAGAAATTCACTCGTTTGTTTAAAGGTTGGAGACTACATGAGACTTTGACAGATGGCGGGAAACCCTCATCCACTGGTACGAAGCCGGTAAATAGATAGCCGTAAAACAGTGACCGTTGATTCGCGTCGAGTTCTTTCCTGCATAACGCATGACCTATCTTTTTTATTGTTTAGATCATTGCGGCTTGGAATGCTCTTTAAGAAATGATATGGTTATGGGGTCTCTATGCGCAAAAGTTTAACTTTATTTTTTGTTAAGTTATTGCTTTTACATTGAATTTGTGAAGGAAATCTTTTAGTATATTGTGACCTTAAGTTAGTTCCTTATTCGGAAGTCTATATTTCGTTCAATCACTTTCGGATATCTTATATTTTAGATGGTGTGTGGGTTATTTAAGCATGTTTATGTTATATGGACGTATTCTGTCACATTTATTTTTATATTCTATGTGACGATTCACGCTGAAAAAAAGTATTGTGAAGACGATAATAAGGAAATGGTATTGCCTTACTCAAACATAAATTGAAATGAACCAAATAATAGTAAATGTAGATGAAAATCATGGTTTATGTTGGTTTGAAATTACAAATATTTATTTCTATATATTTCTACCTAGTATTATTTAATAATAACACAGTTCTTTATTCAGTGCGAATAAGAATAAGGAACTGGTTCCTTATTCCTCATTCAAATCGAATAAGGAACTGGCATTTTCATACTTAACAAAATATTAAAATGAACCAAAGAGACCAAATAATCAATGAAAATCATTGTAAATGTAGGTTGAGTATAAAAAAATAAATAATTGCAGTACATCTCTATTAAGTTTCATTTAATGATAACCTAGATCCTTATTCGGATTGAAAAAGGAATAAGGAACTGGTTCCTTATTCCTTATTCAAATCGAATAAGGAACTGCTATTTTCTCTCTCTCTCTCTCTCTCTCTCTCACACACACACGCGCACCCCCCCCCCCACACACACACCACACACGCACGCACACACACTTACACACAAACATGATTCGTACCATTCTTATTTTCTTAATGAAATTAACTTAAACATGTGAATCAAGAGGACAGCAAAGACCATCATGATTTATCATTACCTTATCTCAATTCATTTAATCCTGGACAATATCATTCTGAACATGCATTAAACACAAATAAATTGGTAAATTAAGTCACTATGCCACGCAAAGGAACTAGCTAGCTGTCTGGGAGTCATTGGGATCACTAGGCTACGTCCAGAAACAAACTTTATTGTTTCTTTCAGTCATTAGATTTCAACCAGCAATGGAAAAAACAACACTGTGCGGGAGTTTTACGACTGCGACCAGGAAAACAGCCAGACTATATGGGTGTATTAAGGAGTCGCAATTGTACGAAATGTGTTTTTAAGTTTCAAAAAGATTTAAAACACTTGTTTAGACTTAAATGGTATAAATTATTCTTAGCTGTTATTCTATGTATCCATCCACGTGTAAACGGATCTATTTTACTTTTATTATTTTCTATGTAACTTAAATGACATCGTACATAGGCTTACCTGGTATAAGTTATTCTTATCTGTTATTCTAGGTATCCACTCCATGACTGAGTTTCAACGAGGTTCTTTTTAAGTTATACAAGATGTAGTTATACAAGATGTGCAACTCTTTTCTAGGCTTTACTGCCATCTGTTATTCTTAACTGTTATTCTATGTATCCATTTAATGACTGAGCTTTCGACGAAATGTGTTTTAAAGTTATACAATATGTAAAACTCACTTTTATGCTAAAAGTTTCGTGGGAATTCTTGGCTGTTATTCTAGGAGTACATCCGCATGTTTTTGTTTTATTTTACTTTCATTATTTTCTATGAATGTTTGCTTAGATCGTACATATCCTATTGCCTTATCAACGTACTAACGGAATTGAAGTTGTTAGTTATTGAGTAACACATTGCACAAATAAGTATTTTAATAAATAGCAAAACATATTAAAATTGGACGTATAACTTTAAGAGGTATACAACATGTTGAAATTATTTATTTCCAACGGGGTCTGTTTGCAGCGCTGAATCAATAACTACAAACAATTATAATGTGAGCATTCAATTTTGATTACGTTCTCATAACTTTATTTCATTCTGTGTACAGTCATGTTTTCAAATCATATTCAAATAAATTAATTCAATAAATCAAATCGTCTTAATGCGATCTCAATGTTCGGTTTTTATTATGAAGCACTTTTGCTTTCTAATTTCTAAATATACATACGGGTAAAATAAAGCTAATTGCACTGTACGTGGAAGGTAAGTATGTATGCTGGATATCTTAAATTTGGGTTAGTATTAGCCATGAAATATAAGTAAGTTTAATAAATACCAAGATCTCCTTTATAAAATACGTTTTGAACACGAGATATCCTGTGACATAACGGTATATTCATATTGTTTATTCTCATGATAGAAATTTAAGTACAGATAGATTTAATAATAGGGAAATATTTTAATAATATGTTTGAGTAATTAATTAGTAACTGTTAAAATTACTGATATGTAAGAAAATGTTGAAAGGTTATTTACATCAATATTTCTATCTTATACGTAAACAGAAGTTAAAAGTTTAAAGTGATCAAACTATTTGAGAGTTCATCTTGTAAAGTAGCTGTATGTTGCGGGTATTTAGGAATTAACATAACAGATGTCTAGGATGGGGTATGTAATGAAGTTTGAAAAATTGGTTATGGAAGTATGGTTTCATTTCTCCAATGTAGTTCAATTATCGGGAACATCTGTTGACATGGTCTTAGTATGATTAACAATTTGGCTCGTAGGTCAACATTATTTCAAACCAATACATAATTCAGATATGATAATTATATAAGGGTAATTCCAATTTCCCAAGGTACATAACAGATACAAGTTCGGATTGAATGTGTATCGGGGTTTACATAATTGATTATAGAAGTGTTAGGTTTCATATAACCAATGGGGTTTGTCCATAGAGAACATCTGGTTATATGATCGAGTATGCTTAATGAAATTATCTGCACATGGTCATCACAAACTGTGACATATGGTAGATGCATGAGCGATCCATCCTATCAAGAAGGGTTATTCGAAGGGGTAGGTTTAGTAAATCAGGGATAGAGTAACAGTCAACCAATCTAGAATGGGATAAGACATATCTAAACTTTATGTTTATTTTCCTCAGAATAAAATGCTGTGGTGTTGTTGTAAGAGAGGGATTCTGCTGTTAGATTTGGAACTTTGAGAGTTGTCACGTCTTCTTGACGTGGTGGCCATGTTGGCCGCCGCGCTGTAAAATTGTATTTCACGAACAATAGTAAGCGTTGTGTTAGAATATATTCAACAGAAATAAATCACGATGAAAACGGAAATGAACTTTGTTTGTTACTGTCTGTTTTCCACGAACGATACATAATTACGTGACAATCCGTTTGTCACAACCGACCCATTTCAACGAGATCGATATATGCTACATTGCAAGCATTAACTTAAACGTTGTGAACCATTTCGGGTCCGTCCAACCTGTGGCATCGTGTAGTCTTTAAATATACACGTTAAGATGTGTCGTCATTGTGGACAAATCACATTTTAAAGTACACAAACGTCTCTGTTTCCAAAACAAACTTAGTATAATACAACCAAAGTTTGTTTCAATATTGAGCATTTGGCCAAATGGTCAACGTCTAAGGTCAAACTGACCACCCCCTTTACTATTGTACGGGAGGCCAAGTTAAGGATAGAAGTTTCCTTTGTGTGTTTTGTTACGAAATGCAGTTTTCCGAAGACTTACAAATCAATAAATCAATATATTTTATCAACTGTTGAACAACACATTTATTGGTTCGTTTCTTTATTGCTGTCTTAACTGACCATTTATTAATTCGCGTCGACGTTGCGGCATGTTGCTTGTGGTAGGCGACAGCATTATTTGACTGTTTATCGCTCACTAGAGGTGATATTTGAACGATGTAGTCCATGCAAAATGCATTACTAAAACAGTTTCAGATTTAGCTTTACTTGAACAAGTTTACTGATAGGTTCAGTAGGTTGAATGGTGAACCTGTTGCATCCCTAGTTTGTTTTTCAATCTAATATCTAGGCTAGTGACCTTGTTTGTGTACACGCATGATCAAGATGATTCGAATTCGGACTAAACATTATCAATATAAATAGTCTTACCAAGTTTCATCGAGATTGAGTCGTAAATGCTGCTTCTTAATTGTTTTTTGTTTCTGAGATTTTACCTGGTGACCTATTGTTTGGACGCGGGTAACTCCGTTTCAAACTTGGCCTAGATTTTTTCAAGATAAAATTCAGAACAAATTGCATCGAGATCGAGTAATGAATGTGTCTTTAAGAAGGGTAACACGGTGTTTCTAAGATTTGACATTGTTACCTAGCTTTTGGACGCACGTGACCGATATACAAACTTAATCTAGATATTGTCAAGATCAATTTTTTAGTGATTTGATGAACAACCTGGCTTCTGTAATTGTAACGAGTAAAAGGCCCTTTACAAATGACACAGGGCGACGGAAGCCGGAACTAGGGTTCCCATAATAGCTCACTTTGAACACTTCTTGCTTAGGTTGCATACTAGTCAGCAATCGTTGAAAGTCTAGTTCTTTATCAGCGAAAATTTACTGATCCGCGGGGGGTAATTAATGTACTCCATTCGATAAAAGCAGCTTAGGGTTGATATATTGATAATGATGATGGTAATACATGGAAACGCAATATTTATAGTTTTACGCGGTAATCATACCCAGGTAAAATTTATAATGGAACATCACTTATTAAAATATCTCATCATGTGCCAAGTACTGTAAAACTACCCGGGACATTTGTTATCAATAAAGTATCATTTATACCGGGTAGTTTGAACGTGTTCCAGTTGTGTAATACTTCTTCATCATGTTTAGGGCGGCTTTTAGTGGTGAATAAATATAAATCACATATTCTTAACATGTTATTTATCATACAAAGAAGCAAAATGTTGACAGGTTAGAGTGACATGAGTGGTGATAAAAAATCGTTTCGTTACTATAATTATCATAAATCAAATCCGGTTAAAACACTTAGATTGCGCAAAGCACTTAATTTTACGGCATTTTAATTGGTTTCGGGATAGGTAGGTTTGTAACGCGGGAAGATATAATCTAAAGTATGCTGAGCTCATCTGTTTTGTAGCCTTCTAGGCGCTGTGAATATCATTAAAATTATGATTAAATGATAACATGTCACATATAGAATAACATAACAACTTATTACCACGTTTAATTTTAAGCTTAAAGGAATGACGAATGCTCGTCTGAATTAGTCATTTTAAAAGTTAATTGTACATCAGGGTATGTTTTATCTTGGAAGAATTCTAAAGTATCATTATAACAAAACTGTGGACGAGTAAGGTTGAAAACAAATATGTTATGCATTTTGACAAATTTGAATAATCATTATAGCTTGCTTGTACATCAAAGTTAACAAAATGAAGCAATGCTTTTATTTGTTCACGCAAATGAACGTATGACTCGATATCTTATCCGGACGTGTACTCGTGTATAGGCAATATATAAATAACTTGACACAAATGATAACCATACAGAGACATTATGTCGCACAAAACTTCCATAGCTCTTAAAGGCAAAGGTCAAATATAAAGGTCAAAGAGAGAAGGGCCATAATCCACATTGCTGTTTTGGATCACGTTGCGGAGGGACTATATTCTATGTATGCCCTTTGGTTTTACGCGTGTGTTAGTTAATAACTGTTTTATACGAACGCTGCTGGGCTTACATATAAGCTTCTTCTACGATTTTATCGTATACAGGTTATTACATTTTGCATTGAAGTGGTTCTGTATTGTTCAAAGTTGGTCGAAATAGTATTTAGCATTTATAAAGTCCACAAGTCATGATGTTGACACGTTGTATAACTCATCTGTCCAGAGATTCAAATTTAAAGGTGATCGTCTGATATTGAATGCACACTGGTGATTTATTTCTGTGTGAGGATAAAGCGCTATTGAGGTCATCGGTTAAGGTATTAGCACTCTAATGAACTTCGTGCAATATCGCCTTATTTCGTACATATCCGTAACTCCGAACATTATCCTGGTATCACTCTGGATCAGCAGACGATTTATTTCATAAATCAATCTCTGGATTAATAGTCGCCATCTTTCGAACTACTTTCAAAAGTACAACAACAACAATAACAGTAGATGACAATTTTAATTGCGAAAAGTTGAAAAATTGAGTACATGTGTCACGGTTGTTGAGTGGAATAGTGTTATTTTCAACTGTGTACGAAGCATGTGAACTGGTAGTGGAATAACCGAATTGTTGGTGGAAATGGAATTTAGAAATATATCTAATAATTCATCATTTTTCATGTCATGATCGTGTAGAATTATCATCAGCATCATTTCTGTGGAACATTGCAATATTCAAAATACAAGTGTTTCATAGCTATGGTGCTTTTGACATAGTTCACTAACCATCAAGACTGAAATGATTCATGCACACAGGTAAAGTAAATAATTGAATTTGTGCAGAAAGTTTATTTTTTACAAATTATTATTTAATTTAACCAATTTATTTTAGATAGATTGCACTAAAACTCAATGTCTAAAGCTTAGTAAGACACTTAAGCCAATTTTCTGAGAAGAAACAATACTTGTTCAGAGAATAGCAGGGTCATGCGGCCTCTGGTTTATTTATTTGGCCTCGGCCTTTAACCTGGGTCGCTTTGATTTCAGGTGTTTAGCCCCCATATCAACAAGGCTTTCTCGACCCTATATGTACTTATTCATATTGTTTAAAGATTTTGAGAACCCTCGCTCAGTGCCAGTGGGGATAAAACAGGGACCTTCTTATAGCTAGATGAATGCATCAAATATGCCAGCAACACTTTATAATCAATAACTTTATAATTGATGATTCTGTTCTTTTAACTAAATTACTAATTTACCAAAACAATGTGAAACACATTTTTATGCTCCCAAAGGAGGGCATATAGTGATCGAACTGTCCGTCTGTCTATCCGTCACACTTTGCATTTAGGTTTCGAAAAAATGCTCATAACTTCTATGTCGCTTCAGTTGCAACATTCATATTTGGTATGCATGTGTATATGGACAAGGCCTTCCCATACACACACAAATTTTGACCCCTTTGACCTTGAACTTAGGGTCGGCGTTTAGGTTTTGAAAAATGCTCATAACTTCTATCAAAGCGTTTATCGGAGGCGTATGTCATCCTATGGAGACAGCTCTTGTTTTTGCTACTGTCCTGTGCACAAACCATTATATATCTGCATATATGCATCCAACCAAATCAGTAAATCTATTTGTCACTTAATTACAGTAAACTTATTGCATGTTAATTATATATAACAGATCTTGAAAAAAACACACATCAAACTTCATAAATTGTTTTAGTAAATTATAGGCTTTAATTGGTATTGTGACATTGACAACACTCATGCATGCGACTATATAATTATACAACTATGGAACACATTATTTATGAGAAATTCCAATACATCAACATAACGTCTCAGATTTAAGGCAGATAATCTAGTGCTTTTTTGCTGCCATTTTTACTATTACACATTTTTTCATTTTATGTTATGATGCATTGATCTTGTTTCTAAATTAACCAAGCAATCATGTTAAACTTTTGAAGAAAGATGTTGTCTGATAAATATTGAAAATATAATCACTACAACGTGAACAAAATTCAGTTGAATACTGTGACCAACGAAGATTTGCCAAAGAGCAATTCAGATCATGATTTAAATTAAATGCAAGTAAAATGAAAGTCTGCCTATTGGATCCCAGTTATGACTTATTTGTCAAATCTGCACATTAATTTGCCCTTGGCCATGTAGAATTGGGGACTAAATACCATCAAGTCATGTAAAAAGGAGCAGGGTATAGCACGCTGCTATTGATCTCTTGAGCTTTCACATGAATTTTACGGGTAATTTTCATACAACAAATGATATTATATAGTGTAATGATAAAGCATTATGAGCACTAATTATATCTCTTACTAGTGGTGCAAAAATCAATTAAGTGTCACATTTCAAAAGAAAATTTATATAAAAAGGTATTATTAATTGTTAAAACGTTATAAAAGGTTATTTCAATTCACTAAAGCATTTAATTACAAGAACAAGTGCTTTTTATGTCCATTACAATACATGTAACAGTATTGGCATTGTATTTATCTGCATTTGATGTGCATTTAATACACTTAAAAATGCAGACCAGACACACTTCTAACAGAAATAAATGTATTTGTTTCTGCATTTTTTCAGCACTCTTCAAGTGTATTTTTGATCATCCCAAATACACTTTACCAGGAAAAGGTATGTTAAAATGCATTTTTAGTTTGTTTTAAGTATATTTTACAATGCATTAAGACACTCTTTTGCAAAAAATGTTGAACAAAAACTTGAAAATATTTAATATACTAAAGTGAAGTAATAATTAAAGTTTTGTATGAGCATCAAAACAGTGTCAAATTCATACCAGTGCCTATTTAGTAGCAGTAGGCCTTATATGGTCTACTTGTGGTAGAAATAATGCATTTTGTATAATACAACATACATAAATTAAAAAATATAGCTGCCCATACAGTTCAATACAATGTTCAATTAACTACACTATGCAAAGTTGAAATATGACATCAAGCTTGGAATAATATTTTCAATAATGTATAATATGCTGTTTTAATTTATAAGTGAAATTGACACTTTCATATAAAAACTGATTTTACATCAAAACTAAATGTTTAATTTGATTTTTAGCTCCACTGGCCAAAGGTCCTGTGTCCAAAGTATTCAGAATGTATTATTGTAATATTCATTCGAATTTTTTAGTACAAAAAGCACTTTTCCCTGGCATTTGTATTTATAGTAATTGCATATTTTATAATTCTGACAGCATTTATAAACTGTGTTCATGCAAGCATGAACACGGTTTCATTTTTTGAGTATTTTAACAAGAGGGCCTGATGGCCCTGTATCGCTCCACTGCTGAAAAAAAATATGCCCTATTTAAGCACATGTACACTTTTGTGACCTTCTGGCCTGGGTCAAATTTAACCCCAGGGGCATAATTTGAGCAAACTTTTTAGAGGACAAATATATCTCACTACATACAAAATGCGGTCGCCCTAGGTCATAGAGTTAAGGACAAGAATATTTTAAAAGTTTTCACAAAATTAGCAAGATATAAGCGTATATAATGTTCAATTTTGTGACCCGCGGGTCAGGGTCAAATTTGACCCAAAGGGCATAATTTGAACAAACTTAGTAGAGGACTATAAGATGCTACTGCCTACCAAATTTGGTAGCCATAGTCCGAATGGTTTTCGACAAGAATATTTTTAAAGATTTCACAAAATAGGCGCTTTTTAAGCGTTTATTCAATTTTGTGACCCCCCAGGGCAGGGTCCAAGTTAACCCAGAGACATTATTTGAACAAATTTGGTAGAGGTTTATTTTAGACGTCACTACATACCAAATTTGGTAGCCCTAAGCCCAATGGTTATGGACAAGAATTTTTGAAGTTTTCACAAAATAGGCCTTATATAAGCAAATTTTCAATTTTGAGACCCCTGGGGCAGGGTCAAATTTGACCCCAGGGGCATAATTTGGACAATTTGAAAGAGGTTCACCCCAGGAACATTTCTGAGAAATTTCATCAGAATTGGACCAGTAGTTTAGGAGAAGAAGATGTTTAAATGAAAAGTTAACGCGCGGACGGACGCACGCAGGCACGACGAACACAGGACCATGACATAAGCCCTGCTCGTTTTTGGCCAGTGAAGCTCAAAAGATATTCGGCGTATATCCTGATTTTGTAATCTAGTACGAAAAATAACGTTTTTATTTGATTCTGTAGTAGAAACAAAGAAGAACCCTTTTCTTTTCAAAGTAAAAGTTTTATAATTATTTTTTTTATTCAATATAATACATACAATGTATACATGTATATGATCATACAACAAAATGATTGTACTAAGCAATAAAGTTCAGACATGTTATACAAGATATGCTTATATATAAAAAAGTGTTTGGTTTCCTCAAGATTAAGAGAAAAAAAAATGGGTTAATAAGTTTTTTCTTTGGTTGTTTGTGATAGGTGTTTGTTTGTTTTTTAAAGAGAAAAGAAAAGAAGAACAGTTATGAAAAATGATGAGTTGTATAAAGTGGGAAGAAAGCATACTGGACTTGTGTGTTTTGTTGTATATTCACAATGATCTTATATGATTGAAAAAAAAATATACAAAAATATATTAGAAAGATAAACTAACATTAGAGTGAAATGTATATAAGTGGACAAACATTATGAGAATTTTATCCGATTCCATTTTTGTTCAAAGATTTGTAATGTGTCATTACTGAGGGCTATTTCTTTCTCAATCTGGATTTTTAGTTTAAGACTATGGACAAAAACAATTAAAATTTGGTACTTGTTTTTTGTACTTCATGTTAAAGATAAAAGATGTTTAAAGGAAAAGTTAACGCGCGGACGGACGCACGCACGACGAACACAGGACTATGACATAAGCCCCACTGATCTTTGGCCAGTGGAGCTAAAAAGATATTTGGCGTATATCCTGATTTTGTAATATACAGTGAAAACTCGCTATTAAGACCACTTGTGGGACTTTTCAAAAGTGGTCTTAATAGCGAGGTGGTCTTAATACTGAGTTTTCATGAATTTGATGGACATATAATTACAACAACGTAAATATTCACTGAACTTTAATCTGTTTGCATACAATATAACAGTCATCCGTTTATACATTGTATTTATACATTTGTACATTGTACAAAGAAAGTATTCCAAGTTGTTCGTTAAAGAAGTGTAAATACATGTACATGTACTTTTCATCAAGATCCTTGATGTTTACTTAACGAATGAGTAAATTGTCGCCTGCTTAACATTTCGTCGAATAAAATTGAGCTGTTCTTTTTAGAATAGCTTGAACCCGAGTCTTTCCAATGCCGAATAAATCGGCCAACTGTCGTTGAGATTTTCCATCACTCGCGTCTATCAAATCAATATTTTCTTTTAAACACAACTCTTTCCGTTTTCGTCTCTCCATTTTGAATAACGATATGGTATAAAGGTCGGTTTTTATATCCATCACGAACAAAACCGTGTTACTCAAATATCCTCACTGTTAAATTATTCGCCGTATTTAATCTTTAAAGCGTGTACCAAACAACTACCAATTTACCCATCAAAGACTCAATAATAATAAAAGCTAATCGTCAATCAAGGGTTAAAAATTATAACAAGTGCCGAAAATCTAACACCTGTGTCGCAAATCGATCCAAAAACCTTTGTCGTTATTTGTGGTTTATCGGGTCAGAATGGCTTCGTACACAATCCCGATAGTTCCACAAAAGTTTTATAATTATGATTAATTGCCAGGACATAATTATGGGCCTTTGTTTTTGACATCTGATATCCTGTGAAGCTAATAATAGTGCCCTTATACGAATGATACATGACATGAAGTAAAACAAAACAAAATTACTGCATAAGTGTGTGTGAGATAGAGAAAATTATCAAAAAACAATGAACATTTTATTTGCATATTAAATACAACACACTTTGACAACAAAAAGTATTGTTTGTATAATCAATATGAAAATAAGCTAAGTTGCTGTTAATATGGGATCCCCACCAGGATTTGAACCTGGATTTCCTCTCCATATAGAAAGGTGTGTTTGCTTACACTATAAGGATGTTCCAATACACAGCAATAATAATGGTTACAATTATTTCTGTCAACTATGTTCATTGTTTAATTAAGTCTTGACACAAAATTTGTAAATACACGTTTTAAGGTTTTTAAAAACAATTTATTCTCCATCAATTTTTTAAGGCAACTGTCACATTGATAATGACATGTATCATAAGGGCTCGCCTTTAAAGCTGCCCTGGATCAGGAACTCATGTTTTTCCACCAGCACTGAACCTGAAATCAGAAAAAGATTATTTAAAACCACTTTTTTGTTATAGAAACAATTAAATGCTTTTTTTTTCAATAGATTATTGATCCCCATAAAAATCTGGACACATAACCCAACAACTCGTTGAAAATGTGTTTGCTTATTCTCATCTGTGAGTACATGTGTTGGTACATGTGACAGTGAGGCGGTAAGAAACTGCAACAACTAAATCGAGACAAATATTCAAATAACTACAATGGTATGTTTCTTATGCTAGCAATTAAGTAGCAAAGTAATGAGAATAACTAAATATGACATTTTGGGCTGGACAAACTATAAAGATCTACATAATGTTCAATGAACTTTATATACAAATAGGGCCGAGTTGCAACATTTTACAAGATAAAACGTTTGATTACTTGTACGGTAAGAAATAACACTTTTTAATTGATGTAACATGCATCAAAATAATCCCAAATAGTTATAACAAAAAAAAACAGAAATATTAATTGACTACATAGTAGATTGACATGAACAGACAGTAAAATAGAGTTTTGGAATGGTCATGTTCATCAGATTATGAACAAAAAGTAACAAAATTGGGACAATCATAGCTCTACACAGTTTCCAACTAGTATTTTCAATGTAAAAGAAACAGATAAAGAAAAAAAGATGTACACAGAACATATGCTTGGAAAGTTCTGGGATTATTTCATCAAAATTTCTTCAAGAAAGTATAATGTGCTGAAAAGTTTAGCTTAATAAAAAAACACTTAACAAAATATATATAATGTTACAGATATTCACATATAAACATTGGGGACGATTGAACTTTACCGGTACGCAACACTTAACATCAAACAGCGTACCCTAACCCTAACCCTTAACACCAAACACATACCAACTAACGCAACACCTTATAATCCTTTTATCGTATATATTTCCTTCGTATCGGGGGCTACCGCCCCCAAACCCCCGCTTTGTCGAAAGTGGTAAACAACTGCGTACCGGTAAAGTTCAATCTAGCCAAACATTGTTACTGAACTCAACAGAAAACATTGAATTGCATCCGATAAACAAAATGGCAGCAAAAGCTATTGATGCTATGTACATTGAAAACCCGCAGAACTAGATATAATAAGCGCTTGGTGAAATCTTCAATTAATTATGCTCACCATCTTGAAATAAAAAGTTCTTCAGCAAGCGTCGATTCTTTCTTGTGTCTGATGCGCAATACACAACTGATTGCTTATTATGCCACTTGAAGTGATTAATAGTAATAACACATTTAATTAATATAAAAGTGAACTAAATCTTGCAATAGACTAACACTAGTATAAATTATTACATTTTTTGACTTGATACATTGACATGTATAACTATGCTGTTTACAAATAGATAAGAGTGGGTCTCACTAAACACTGCAAAGTCTGGCAAAGGCTACAAAGACAAGTAAAGTCAGATCAAAACACAAATAAGTTAACCAGTGTATCCTTTATTCAATACATTTAAGACTATTAGGGGAATATATTTAGGAGGAACAAAGATTTTAACATAAATAATTGTTTTTGTTTGGTCTACAGTAGTTTTGATATAATTCCAGGCAAGTTTTAACAAAGGCAATCCAAGAGTTACAGTGGGTTTATTGGACTTTGCAGCATGTGTTTGACTTTGTGTACCTTTGCTACACTTTGTGTGTGTGTTTTTGTAGTGTTTAGTGTGAGCGTTACGGCATGTAAACAATAGCTTCTTTTAATTTAAGAGACATGTGATTAATGCTATAATGCTTCTTAAACTATTGAAAAACGTTTCGGTGTAATGTTTAGAGAATGTTTTTAATCATGTTTTTAATTTATTGTAATTAACATGTACATGTTCTTAACAATATATTAATATTTCTGCTCAAATGATATGCATCCATTGTTCACAGTGATTTTTGTATTATTAGCTAATGTACAATTCGGATGTAATCATTTGGGACCTACTGGCGGGAACTTTTATGTGAATTTTACTGGTCATGATTAAAGGTAAACTAAGGTCAAAAGTGAGGTTAAACAGCTACGCTGAAAAAAAGAAAGGAAGTCTTCCTTAACTGGGCTCAATCCACTGATCATTGGAGTAAAAGTCAAGCGCTTAAACCAATGGGCCATCAGTGCTTCCATAGTCAGTGGTTTCTTTTATACTTTATATAAGCATTCCTTGAAATATCACACAATCAAACAATAAAAAAGAACTCTCCCAAATTATTTGTGTCATTAAATGCAATATTGATAAATGTAAACATTCGATCTAAAAAGCTCCAATAAAAAACAAGAATAAAATAAAATAAAATAAAAAAGTAACCCTCAACTTGGCTAGAACCATTGACCCCTGGAGTAAAAGTCTACCGCTTAGACCACTCGGCCTTCCATGCGTATACAATGAGTGATGTATTTTTTACTTTATGTAAGCAATCCTTGTAGTGTCACAAATTATAACGAAAATAGTCAATTTAAAGGTGCCAGTTAAAATCAAGAATAGAATTAAAATAAGGAAAAAAGTAGCCCTCATCAGGGCTAGAACCACTGACCCCTAGAGTCCTGGATTTAAAGTCTACCATTTAGACTGCTCAAACATCCGTGCTTATTGAATGAAGGATGTTTTTATACTATATATAAGCAATCTGCATAGCTTCACAAAAATATAAGGTCAAGGACAACAACAGAATTCTCCAAATTATTCAATCGCTTTGCGTTGCAACGCTTTATAATTTTCAGGCTTTTAAATCGTCAAAAGATGCATATAATGGCTATTTTAGAGCATAGTAAATGTTCAGTATTACTGTTTCCTTGCAAATATCATAACTAAAACCAAAATATGCGAATCTGAAACATTGTTTTTAAATTTTCTCAATTTACCAAAACGTGAAAATTTAAAATTAACTTAATGTCATAGTCAAAATAATTAGACGTAATCTACCGATGTATACATGTATCGACCTCATATTTATAGGATAGCTGAAATTATTCGCGTTCAGAATAAATCTGAGCCAAGAGTCTGCCAAAGCAGAAATCATCAAAAGACTCTATTGCGGCAATTTATATTGCCTACATGAAGTCATTATTGTTACTATAGGAGTACTCAATGTCAATGCTGGAAACTTTACATTTAAACAAGTGTAATTATGTTGTTGGAATTCACAGATTTACCCTAAATATTATTTAAAGAATGTAATCTTGAAACAGACGAGCTACAAACAACACATTTTAATATCTTCTTTACGGTTTTAAACCGTGGGGCCTCCATCTTGTTTTCAAAAGTAGTTCCAAATCCAATATGACGGCCGCCTTCGTACATCAGAGAGACGGTGTGGTGTAGCCCACTGTCCGATGCGTTCAGATTGGAGACCTATCTTACGGAGGAATCCGAGATAGCCGATGTATCACGATTGTCCTGGTATGTGCGGAAAACTACGAATATTCTATAAATACGCTATGAAATACTATAGTAATGTAGGACCCGCACGCTTAATAAAATGACAACAAATATGGCCGACATTGTATCTGACAGATTGAATCGTTTAAAGAAAAGTCAATGTGCTATCTTGAAAGAGAAAGATTCATAAAAGTGTTATTGTTGTTCATATTAATGTGACTTGATTTAATGATAAACGTCAACTAATGCATGGCAGTGTTGATATTTATGAAGAAAACGATTCCTGGAAATACGAATGTAAAACGACTGAACAGTTTGACCACTGACACTGTCAAAAATCACGTTTACAACCCGTGACACGGGCCGTGTCACTTACAAAATTTAATATTGTTGGTGAGCAGTAAACGGGGAAAAAGTGGATTTATGCTTGTGTAATCAATGTAGCCATGTGGACCGGTTATCGTACGGCAAAAACATGCAATGGTTTTGCTATCAACACAAAGCTTGGAACAGGAAGGTACATGGATTATGTAAAAAAAAAAATCAAGTATAACAGTTTCATTGTTTATAATTTGGAGTAAAGAAGATTTTGTAGGATAAGTGCAACCTGTCGGTGATTTTTACCACATAATCAGGCAAATATTTGCTATCATTTTGAAAAAGAAAATATGCCATTTAAGGAAAAAGTTGTGTTGTAAATGCATAGCAATCAAGGACAGCATATTTGAACTTTATTACCCAGTAATTATGGTTTCCTTAAACAAACAACAAAAAGTATATTAAGTCCCAAATACTAAAATTACTATTCTGAAAATGATATGCCAATGACTGCTACTATTTTGTACTTGTGTGATCTCTTAAACTATGTATTATGGTTATATATCCAAATTAAAATGCTGCATATTTATTATCTTTTCAGCAATGATCAACAACATTGGTGGTCAGGGAGGATTAATTACTTTTGTCAACACTGAATGTTCCAATGATCAATTAAAGAAAATGGAAATACAAGCGGTTAGGACCATTCATTAAGTGTCAACTATCTCCTTTGTAGCAGACAGGCTAATAAGATGGAAATGGAGAGGGTATTTCACTGATTTATGCGATTGTTAATGTATAATCAGTGTTTTAAGTAATAAATACAATCATTAATGTAATGTTAATAGTCAGTTTCATATCCAGTAGGTATAAGACATGTATTTGGTATTAACGCTTAGCATGCTGGGAAATTTGTCGTCTGCTAAAATGTCGTCTGCTGAATTCTAAAATTGGCATTCTTTTCATGT
The DNA here is from genome assembly GCF_020536995.1 of Dreissena polymorpha. NCBI lineage: Eukaryota > Metazoa > Mollusca > Bivalvia > Myida > Dreissenidae > Dreissena > Dreissena polymorpha. The sequence goes on from NC_068357.1 coordinate 69,182,187, forward strand.
TTTTCAACGAATACTATCAGAATAGCAAACAGTTTGGATCCTGATGAGACGCCATGTTATGTGGCGTCTCATCTGGATCCAAACTGTTGGCGAAGGCCTTTAAAATTCGATTCCAGCACTGAAAGGGTTAACATTTGGATGAAGAATGTAAACACGTGCTTGTGTATTTGACAGCTGTATATGATTGTTTTGTTGAATTACATGAAGAAAATGTCAATTTATAGAGACAATTTTGAGAAGGCTTATTGAAGCTAAATAAATACGAAAAGACAAAATATTTATATTTTAATAAATAAAAATGGTTAATATTATGAATACACAATTTGCAATTATGCATCATTTTCTTTGACTGAAACTTATGAAAGTTCTTATGTCTTCAGTGATATGCTGATTACCTGTGCAGGAGGAAAATGAAACCAGACAGATTATGGACTCAAATTCAACCCAGAAACAAGCTAGGAATTTGCAGTCACTGAGTGTTCTTGTTTACAGTCATGTGTTCAATGCTGCAACAACATAAATATTATAGCTGGCTCTGGACTCAATCTTATGCATCTTAAAATGATCTTTGAACTTGACTGTCTCAAAAACATTTTCATAATGAATAACTCTTATGGTCAGCCCAGGGTCACCAATGCCAAGTGTCTTGTGAAGACACTTATTCCAACCTGTGGAAGTTCTTAAAAAAACTACCATGACAATCATGTACATGTATTTGTTTTGTTTGTCATAATAAGTTTAATGTTATCACTAGTAGTGTAGCGAAAATGCTGCCAGTCGACTACCTGTTTTCTTGGTGGCTTGTAACCCCAAATCCGGAAGTTGATTGCCGTAAAACCATTGTCGTAAAATTTGATCTCCCTGTTCAGTCTAAACAGACTTGACCCGTATAATGGAATCGCCCAGTAATTCTCGAGGTATATAAGCGCGGGTCGACAGTCATTTCTCTCTCTCTGAACGTAGCTGACGCTTGGTTAACATCGTGAAGACTACATATACACTAAAACACACATTACGGAAAGAAGGGGAATTATTTTAACATTATTGGCTGATACAAAGGGAATCCTGGTTATAGTGTCTGTACGGATCATTGCGATACGTGCAGCATTTAGGAGAGCCTGGGCTTCAAACCCGTGGTTCGGTAGTAGGACTTGGTTCATTGAGACGCCGTCTTAACAAGAACTACATTATTAGAAGTCTTTTCAGTCAGTGTGTGAAATTAAGGAACCTGTCTTTTGCCCTCGTTTCATGCTTCTGGTTTCATGCATGGTGTTTCATGCATAGGGTTTCATGCATAGAGTTTCATGCATATGGTTTCATGCATAGGGTTTCTTGCATGGCGTTTTGTGCATAGGGTTTGATACCTATGGTTTCATGCATGGTGTTTCATGCATAGGGTTTCATGCGTAGGGTTTCATGCATGGCGTTTCGTGCATAGGGTTTGATACCTATGGTTTCATGCATGGTGTTTCATGCATAGGGTTTCATGCATAGGGTTTCATGCATGGTGTTTCATGCATAGGGTTTCATGCATGGCGTTTAGTACATAGGGTTTAGTATGTGTGGTTTTGTGTATGATGTTTGAGATAAAGGTTTAAATGCCCATCATTTTTGTGTATAATGTGAGTTCATACTAACAGTTTCATGGTAAAAGATTCGAACTTGAGGGTTCCTGGTCGAAATTTATCAGAGAGAAATCAGGGTAGTAGTTTGGGGAGATAGGTTTTGGTTATATTTGTTCTGCTTAGAGTAGTGTAGTATCGTGTAATTATCGTTGTTATTTGTGTTTGTCTCCAATCAACTTGGCAAGGTAGCCACGAGGAAAATTCATTATAACCATTCTGTACGATTTGTCCGGTGAGCTAGCCGTTGTTGTATATATATAAGGGACGGATCGTTACAGTAGTAGTATCACTACTCATTAATAAATTGATAAATCTATTTTTTCTTTAAACATGTATGATAGAATGATTAAATGTGCCTTGTAACTTAATTATTAATGTTCTTATTTCCTTGTAACATTTTCAAGTCTTATTTATAGAAAAACACATTTCACGTGCAGTTTCAAACTAGGTTAGCAAATCTAACTGCACTGATTACGTGACATGTCACACATGATATATGAGATGAATGTATGTTTATATGTTAATGAGTTTATTTTAGGCTTTTCCTCTTTTTTTATATGTTTATAATAATTTTTGAACATTTAGCTCATCTTTATGCCCACATATAACAATCTCAAATTCAGTATGGCGTTTCTGGAAACGGGGGGTACCCTTGATTTTAAAGCAGGAACTTTTCGTTTTCACTGGTGACCCCCATTTTTTCTTTATTTTTCATTCAAGCATACATTGTAGATGATTTTTACGTTTGAAGATTGTAATTTCATTTTGCCATTTTTTTTGGCATTTTTTTGTAAAGAAAAGACTCGTGACTAGAGTTTTCATTTTTTATCGTTTTCCGAAGGATGATGACATTACTTGTTTGTTTATATTTTCTTTATTCTTGTTCTAACATGTTAAAAACAATCATATTTGTATATATTATGCATTTATCTATAAATACATACTAAAAATGTTGTTTGTTCAATTTTTGGATTAATAAGAGTGAATTTTGTACACACATGGTTTAGAAAAAAAGGAGAAAAAAAAATTGGGGGTTAAAAAAAAATGAAAATGTCAAAAAAAAAAAATTATTGTATGGTGAATTGTATTTTAACTTTAATGATCAATGCAGATTATCATAACACTAAGAAATATGCGAAGAAAAAAGATAAAATCAACATGTCCCATTAGAGTGCTAATACCTTAAGAAAGTATTAATACCTCGAGAAACATTTATTAAATGTTTCCCGAGGTATTAATACTTTCTTAAGGTATTAGCACTGTTTGTTTATATTTTCTTTATTCTTGTTCTCACATGTTATAAACTATCATATTTGTATATATTATGCATTTATTTATAAATACATACTAAAAAATGTTGTTTGTTCAATATTTGGATTAATGAGAGTGAATTTTGTACATACATGGTTTAGAAAAAAGGAGGAAAAAAAATTTGGGAGTTCAAAACTGAAAATGACACAAAACAAACTGAACATAAGTCAGCTGTGGAAAAAAACTGTGTGTTCGTACCTCGGTAAATCGGTCAGCCAACGGCCTCCGCTTCGTTGATTCCCATTTGGTTCTGTATTATTCCAGCGACTGTTTATTTACGCGCGCTCGATTTCGAGCCGGGAACCATAGTAGCGGTCGAATGTCTGAGATGTAATGACAAGTGTGTGGGGGTCAGACTCTGACACACGAGCAAGTACTACAACGTTATATCGAGGTACCTGTAGAAACGAGCGGAAGTTATGTTATATGGTATTTACAAGCGTTTGGCGAGGTACACGTAACGAGGTCTAGGGAAAGTACCTCGCTATTCTTTGGTACCTCCAAGAGTGGCTTTGTACTTCTATGAAGTATCTCGGTGTGTAATATAAACCAAGCACAAATACACACGCACACATGCGCACACACAAATAATATGAACCGAAGAGACCAATATATCAATTAAAATCTTTTTAAATGTAGGTTGGGTATCAACAATATGTATTGTAGTACATTTCTAAATAGTTTCTTGCGTCATGATAAACAGTTTTTTGTGGCAAATAGTAACCAGGTGCACTAACTTCGGAACAAATAGGACTGGTTACCACCAAGACCAGCGCTATTTTGTCGTTTATCACGACCTTTAATCTGGTGGCAATGATGAAGATCGCCGGATGTACCGTTGGCATCCAAGATGAAGAAGACGCGTTTTCGGAGATAGACAATATATTTAAAGCCACACAACTTATTTGGCATAGTAAATTTAAGTATAAGGTTCCGTATTCCTTATTCTAATCGAATAAGGAACTGGCATTTTCATACTTAACAAACTATTAACATGAACCAAAGAGACCAATAAATCAATGAAAATCATTGTCAATTTATGTTGGGTATCAAAAACATTAATTGCATTACATCTGTACTAAGTTTAATTGAATGATAACCTAGTTCTGCATTCGGATTGAAAAAAGGAATAAGGAACTGATTCCTTATTCCTTATTCAAATCGAATAAGGAACTGGCATTTTCATACTAAACAAAATATTAAAATGAACCAAAGAGACCAATAAATCAATGAAAATCATTATTAATATAGTTAAGGTATCAAACACATTAAATGCAGTACATCTCTACTTAATTTCAGTTAATGCTTACCTTGTTCCTTATTCGGATTGAAAAAGGAATAAAGAACTGGTTCCTTATTCCTTATTCAACCCGAATAAGAAACTATGTTATCATTAAATAAAACAAAGTAGAAATGTACTGCAATTAATCTTTTTTACACCCGACATACATTAACAATAATATTTGTTGAGTTATTCGCCTCGTTGGTTCATTTTGATTTATAATTTGTAGAAAAAAACATTCGAGTTCCTTAATCGATTTGAATAAGGAATAAGGAACCAGTTCGTCATTCCTTTTTCAAACTGAATAAGGAACTGGATTATAATCACTACAAACATAGTAGATATGTATTGCAATTAGTCTTTTACATATACAACCAATGTATAAATAATATGTTCATTTATATGTGGTTAACTTTGGATTAATTTCATTTATGTTTAAGTAAGAAAATGCCAGTTACTTATTCGGCTTGAATAATGAATAAGGCATTGGTTCCGTTTTCTTTATTCAGTCGCGAATAAGGAACTGGATAATAAATAAAAGCAAACATGTTTAAATATACAAGATTGCACTTTTATATCACATACATGTAGAATAATTGTATATTCTTTAGGTTTTGTTGATGTGAAGTTAGTGGCCCCGTTTCATAAACAATTCTTAAGTTTTTCGTAAGAATTCTGCGATTTTTACGTAAGAACGTTCTTACGCCAATTCCTACGAACGTTTCATAAACGCGTTCGCAGACTTAAGAATTCTTACGAATCTTACAAACGTAAAACCAGTCTGCGCTCTTTAATTAAAGGTTTTAAAAGACGTAAAACTAACATTTGGCGCCATCTGTCAGATTATAATAAACACTACGAAAACCAGTAGATAAGCAATAAAACTATTTGTTATGTATACATTTATTTTTCTCTTTTAAAATAAATAAATGTGAAGTCGTCAGCAGAAATGCTTTCAAATGAGGTCGACGTTTTATGACGCTAAACGTGTTTTTGTGTGACGTTAAATAACTGCACTTGATTAGTTGAAATTCATTCAAGTGAACTGAAACATATATAACTTGTGATCTTGGTAACTAGTTCACACATAAAAAGGCACTGACCCCTCGCGAAGTTATTCATTATAATGTAAACAACGTTTTTAAAGTTTGTTGAGTGTAACCATTGCTTTGTTGTTGAAATTGAAATACCCATTGGGGTTAAACGAGCGTAGAGTAACTCTACGATGTTGAAATTTACTGTCAAAGTTGGATAGATCTACGCTAATTTACAATGGAACAATATATAAACTGCTATTGATTGACGTGGAGGATTTGAAATATTAAGGAGTTGATATTCCGCATCAGGTAAGATGACGAATCTACATGACACCATGATAAAAATCGCCTTTGTTAAAGGGACTTGTTCACAGAGTTTGGCATGTTTTGAAGGTAGTCATTAAATGCTTTAAATTGATAAATGTAAACATCTAAATAGTTCCAGTCCAGTATAAACCAATGATAAAATTAAAGAAAGAAATAAGGAACAGTTTCTTATTCCTTATTCGAATAAGGAACTGGGAAAAAGGAACCAACTTACTCTCCATTAAAAAACTTTGATCAAGCGTTCATTTAATTGCAAATTAACAAATAGGTGTGTTGTATCAAAGTAATATTGGCCACTTAAACAGTAAAAAGTGACATGATAGAGAACAGGAACAACCTACATTATCAAATATGCCTAGTAGACATCCATTTTCGTTCCATTCATGCGAATAGTCTTGTTCATACGTAATATACCGTATGCCTAACGTACACTCGTCTTGTTCATACGTAATATACCGTATGCCTAACGTACACTCGTCTTGTTCATACGTAATATACCGTATGCCTAACGTACACTCGTCTTGTTCATACGTAATATACCGTATGCCTAACGTACACTCGTCTTGTTCATACGTAATATACCGTATGCCTAACGTACACTCGTCTTGTTCATACGTAATATACCGTATGCCTAACGTACACTCGTCTTGTTCATACGTAATATACCGTATGCCTAACGTACACTCGTCTTGTTCATACGTAATATACCGTATGCCTAACGTACACTCGTCTTGTTCATACGTAATATACCGTATGCCTAACGTACACTCGTCTTGTTCATACGTAATATACCGTATGCCTAACGTACACTCGTCTTGTTCATACGTAATATACCGTATGCCTAACGTACACTCGTCTTGTTCATACGTAATATACCGTATGCCTAACGTACACTCGTCTTGTTCATACGTAATATACCGTATGCCTAACGTACACTCGTCTTGTTCATACGTAATATACCGTATGCCTAACGTACACTCGTCTTGTTCATACGTAATATACCGTATGCCTAACGTACACTCGTCTTGTTCATACGTAATATACCGTATGCCTAACGTACACTCGTCTTGTTCATACGTAATATACCGTATGCCTAACGTACACTCGTCTTGTTCATACGTAATATACCGTATGCCTAACGTACACTCGTCTTGTTCATACGTAATATACCGTATGCCTAACGTACACCCGTCTTGTTCATACGTAATATACCGTATGCCTAACGTACACTCGTCTTGTTCATACGTAATATACCGTATGCCTAACGTACACCCGTCTTGTTCATACGTAATATACCGTATGCCTAACGTACACTCGTCTTGTTCATACGTAATATACCGTATGCCTAACGTACACTCGTCTTGTTCATACGTAATATACCGTATGCCTAACGTACACTCGTCTTGTTCATACGTAATATACCGTATGCCTAACGTACACTCGTCTTGTTCATACGTAATATACCGTATGCCTAACGTACACTCGTCTTGTTCATACGTAATATACCGTATGCCTAACGTACACTCGTCTTGTTCATACGTAATATACCGTATGCCTAACGTACACTCGTCTTGTTCATACGTAATATACCGTATGCCTAACGTACACTCGTCTTGTTCATACGTAATATACCGTATGCCTAACGTACACTCGTCTTGTTCATACGTAATATACCGTATGCCTAACGTACACTCGTCTTGTTCATACGTAATATACCGTATGCCTAACGTACACTCGTCTTGTTCATACGTAATATACCGTATGCCTAACGTACACTCGTCTTGTTCATACGTAATATACCGTATGCCTAACGTACACTCGTCTTGTTCATACGTAATATACCGTATGCCTAACGTACACTCGTCTTGTTCATACGTAATATACCGTATGCCTAACGTACACCCGTCTTGTTCATACGTAATATACCGTATGCCTAACGTACACTCGTCTTGTTCATACGTAATATACCGTATGCCTAACGTACACCCGTCTTGTTCATACGTAATATACCGTATGCCTAACGTACACTCGTCTTGTTCATACGTAATATACCGTATGCCTAACGTACACTCGTCTTGTTCATACGTAATATACCGTATGCCTAACGTACACTCGTCTTGTTCATACGTAATATACCGTATGCCTAACGTACACTCGTCTTGTTCATACGTAATATACCGTATGCCTAACGTACACCCGTCTTGTTCATACGTAATATACCGTATGCCTAACGTACACCCGTCTTGTTCATACGTAATATACCGTATGCCTAACGTACACCCGTCTTGTTCATACGTAATATACCGTATGCCTAACGTACACTCGTCTTGTTCATACGTAATATACCGTATGCCTAACGTACACTCGTCTTGTTCATACGTAATATACCGTATGCCTAACGTACACCCGTCTTGTTCATACGTAATATACCGTATGCCTAACGTACACTCGTCTTGTTCATACGTAATATACCGTATGCCTAACGTACACTCGTCTTGTTCATACGTAATATACCGTATGCCTAACGTACACTCGTCTTGTTCATACGTAATATACCGTATGCCTAACGTACACTCGTCTTGTTCATACGTAATATACCGTATGCCTAACGTACACTCGTCTTGTTCATACGTAATATACCGTATGCCTAACGTACACTCGTCTTGTTCATACGTAATATACCGTATGCCTAACGTACACTCGTCTTGTTCATACGTAATATACCGTATGCCTAACGTACACTCGTCTTGTTCATACGTAATATACCGTATGCCTAACGTACACTCGTCTTGTTCATACGTAATATACCGTATGCCTAACGTACACTCGTCTTGTTCATACGTAATATACCGTATGCCTAACGTACACTCGTCTTGTTCATACGTAATATACCGTATGCCTAACGTACACTCGTCTTGTTCATACGTAATATACCGTATGCCTAACGTACACTCGTCTTGTTCATACGTAATATACCGTATGCCTAACGTACACTCGTCTTGTTCATACGTAATATACCGTATGCCTAACGTACACTCGTCTTGTTCATACGTAATATACCGTATGCCTAACGTACACTCGTCTTGTTCATACGTAATATACCGTATGCCTAACGTACACTCGTCTTGTTCATACGTAATATACCGTATGCCTAACGTACAATAGTCTTGTTCATACGTAATATACCGTATACCTAACGTACACCCGTGCACAGTGAATGACTGGAATCCTATTACATTCTGTATGCATACATTTTTTTTTAAAGAAACATGACAACCGATCTCAAATCGTGTTCGGAATGATTACACGTTTCAGTAGCCCAAGGGGTAATGGTCCTTTTGCACACTTAAGGAAGATGACTCCATTCGGAGAACCGCCACATTTTGTCGAAGAAAGTGTTAAATTGAAGTATGTCTGCAGTCCGAAATCATTTATAAACAATTAACGTTTGTTTAAATGCACAATGTGGTAACAGGAGTATGTGTGCATACTCAACATTAGCAAGCTTTTTCATATTCATGTACATTTACGGCAGACAACACCCTTAATAATTTATTGATTATGGTGAAAATATAAAACATACCTATGTTGCAAATGTATATACAAACGCTTTAAAGTACATTCTCATTATTGTTTATATGTCTTGTAAATATAAATCCATACATTCATCCGTATTATCCAAATATTAACACACTAATATTGCGAAAATAGCAATTCAACCACCTTAGAAGAATATGCAATCCCGAAAGGCAAGGCATTCACAGCGGTAACTTTGGAAGATTCCAGAATTGTAACAACATTATTTACACGGCTGGCAAAGTTGTGTATCTATCTGCCAGAAGCACTTACGTAGAGTATGAAAAAAATGTCATAACAAACACGTCGTTTAAATCATGATAGCGTTAAGGAACAATTAAAAGCTGCAATCGTAGGGCTCTGAATACAAGCATTATGTGTGGACTGCAATCGTAGAACTACGAATACTAGCATTATGTGTGGACTGCAATCGCAGAATAATGAATACAAGCATTATGTGTGGACTGCAATCGCAGAACTATGAATACAAGCATTATATGTGGACTGCAATCGCAGAACTATGAATACTAGCTCTATGTGCGGACTGCAATGGCAGAACTATGAATACAAGCATTATGTGTGGACTGCAATCGCAGAACTATGAATACTAACATTAATGCATGGATCATAGTACTACGAATACTTTAATTATTGTGCGGACATGTTTTAGTTGATTATGAAATGAAATCATTTTACGCTTATATGTTGAAACTTGAGATACTCCTGACGATGGTCATTTTAATAAGCATATATTTAAAGAGGAATTTTGACTTTTGAGGAATTTTGCTTTATTACGGTGTATTGATCGCAGGCAACCCATTTAAATAACGATCTCGGTGTATCATTTTCGTTCATGCACCTTACCCTTTGAATCTATTGTAAAATATGAAGAATTTTTTCCGCAAACTTCATTATTAGAGTTGAAATAATGTATTCCAAACGTTATTGATTACAGACCATGTTTTACAATATTCTTAAGGTGGCGCCACTGTAATGATTTCCCGCGATTTCTTCAAAGATCAAAGAGCCTTTTTACCTGTTTACTTATGGATATTTAATTTAAGCAGTTACATGTGTAGTAGTCGTGGCCGAGTGATTAAGGCAATAGACTAGTAATCTTTTGGGATCTTCCCGCGCAGGTTCGAATCCTGCCGACAACGCACACTTTTTGCGATGCGTTTTATTTCTTTTCTAACCTAATTTGATTTATTATAAGATATAAGCTATCTTCATTGTTAAATATGTTGCAATTTTTTATGCACATTCTTCAATTTTTAAAATTAAAACAACGCTATGGCTAAATTGGGTGATTTACTGCTAAAAGTACTAATCATGCATGTTGCATTTTTATTTTTATTTCAAAAAGTAAACGGTAAATCTGTCTATTTCTTGGTATTTTTGCTGTATATAGTGTATCTATAAAACTTAGTTCAAAATATTTCTTAAATGATACTATTTTGAATTTAATGACACTTTGTTTTTAACCAACCCAATTTCTACTTGGCTGAAACCACTTACATTTCATTGCGCTCTTCCATATATAAACTTTAATTATAAAAAGTAAATGTCTGTAAACGAATACTTATTTCATCCTGTTTAAACTTTAAACACCTTTACTGCATCTGTACACACCAACTGCATGCTCATATTTGGAAATCTGGATGAATTATGGAACTTTCATATACCCCAGGGGTGAAAATAAACTTGACAAAAGCTGAGCATGGGGGTGGTTTTGAAAAAATCAGTATTTTTTTAAAGCATGGAAAGCCTACTTAAAAATGTGCATGTAGTTCAGTAAAATAATGCTGATTAAGAAAATAATACATAACATTACAATACAGTGGCGCTACCTTAATATCTTTTAAAGAGAGGTCAGGTTGCATTAGAGCCAAAATACAAATGTAAACCATTTTAAATGTATCACTTTAAAGCTGTGTCTAATTATTGGGATTCCAAACCGGTTCATATTACAGGGCCAAGTTTATTGCATACTTACCATTAAAATATTTTTTTAGGAAAATTAAGTGATATTACTTTATGAACTTAAATATTCATAAATGTTCAATCGTTAAAGTTAAGTTCCCATTGACATTCTTTGTTGGACTTTAAACTTCATACAAATGGCAAATTGTTCTACCACGGTCTACAAAAAATAAATGTTCATATTTAAAAATTACGATGTATCTACTGAAGTTTTTTTTTAAAAAAAAGACATGTGGCCGGTCGTGCCACACAATGTTAATCATATGCTACCTCTTTACAGACAAAAAGATTTTAGTGCAGTAATAAATACACTGTTTATATAGGCTATGGGCGTGTTTTAATATATATAGGATCTGGCACGAGTTGTCATATCCTACCATATTTTATTAAACGAGTTCAGGAATTGTGTTAGTAAGCGAGCCTATGGCGAGCTTACTAACGAATTTCCTGGACGAATTTAATTAAATATGGTATGATATGACAACGAGTGTCACATCTTTTTTATCACATGCTTTTAAATGGGCAAATTAAATAAATATTCACGCAAACATAATGATAAATCCCGAATGTTGTTTACATTTCGTGACGTCATTTGACGTTGCAACATCATTTCAGCAAAATAACAAAATGCGATTGGTCAATAAACGAAAACTTAGCCAATGAAAACGCTTAAAAATGTTGTATTACACATGTGTAATATAAAAAATATGTAATGGTTTTATTACATGAGAAACGGGGTATAGCATGTGATAAAATATTATATCATAATGCACGCTGCATCCTGAATAAAGGGATATCAATCTAGCTCGCATGCCGATGTTGAATTGAAATTTCGGATGCGTTGATCTATACATATCATACGTTTATAAAAGGTATTGTTAATTTTGCAACCGAACAAAGAGTGTGAACAACTGGTGTTGCATTAAGATTATTATTGGAAAATAAAGCGCCATACATTGGCATTGGTTGATTGATAACACATTTATAATCGAATAAAGCCTTGTGCGATGTCTGCATGTATACGCTTGCGTGATACTAAACATGTTTACCCCCTTAAAGAATATTTGTTGGCCAATGCATTGTAAAGGCGGGCATATAAATTGATTTTGAAATGATAAATACATAAATTGATAATGATTGATTTATATTTACATCAGTCGTCATTATTTGGATAGCAAAATATTTCTGGCATACATTTATCAGAGGTAATAACTGAGCTTGTTGCAAAATGTATTGTGTTCGCTCCTGATCATTGCCTTGTCCGTAAAATGATTTTGGCAAAAGTTAATTAACCATTCATTTTATATAATTTGGAAAATAACCAGCTGGATATTGTTCAACATTCAACAGTTAATTTAGTATTGGTACCTATTCATCCCGCAAATCGACAAGTCATTTACTTCATAATTACACAATACCAATACATTTAACATGTTAACTAATCTTGATTCGTTATGAAATAACACTATTGTTTAAGTAGATCTCATGTGCATGCGTTGTGGTAAGATCAGTTGTATCACTTAAGAAGTTTCATGATTCATAGGACAATTGGAGCGAAAAGCAAAATAGATAAATTTCAATGTGCGATAATTTAGTAATATTTATTAATTTTCAAAAGAGACACTTTTTATACTGATAGGTAAAATATATCATAAATACCGTTTGTCTTATTGTTTTTTTTTTAAACACTTTATACCTTTTTATTATTGCTTTTACATTTGTGGGCAATATTGCGGTGTAATAGTACAAAGTACAACGCACATACTTATAAATAGTATTTTACTATTCAATGTTCGCGATTTGGGTTATCTTTTAATTCAATATCAACACAAAACATACAGTTCTTTCATGACTAGAGTAAATATTTGTTCACAAAAGTGCAGCCTAGACATTGACATAACCTTTAAAATCGTATTCAGGGCGAATATAATTTTCCATTTTTTAACGCACGTTTTACGAAGCAGCGAATGAACGAGGTGCAACTTGTAAGTTCTTCCTAATCATAATATGCATCTTCTTTGGATTTTTTTTAGTAGGTGGTGGTGATGGTTGTGATGGTGGTGGTGAAAGTGTTTACGGTGGTGTAATGGTGGTGGTGAATATGGTGTTGGTGATGGTGTTGATGGTGGTGATGGTGTTGATGGTGGTAATGTTAGTGATAATGGTGGTGATGATGAAGGTGATGGTTGTGGTGTGATAGTGGTGATGGATATGATGGTGTTTGTGATGACGGTGGTGAAGATGAGGGCGGTAATGGTGATGGTGGTGGTAATTGTGAAGGTGGTGATGATGGGGAAGATGGTGATACTGGTGGTTATGGTGGTTGTGGTGATGATGATGGTGTTGGTTATGGTGGTGGTGGTGGTGATGGTAGTGATGGTTAAAGTGATTGTAGTCGTGATAATAATGGCAATGGTGGTGATGGTGGTGTAGGGGGCGATGGTGGTTGTGATGGTGATGGCAGAGGTGAGGAGTGATAGTGGTGGGAATGGCGGTTATGGTGGTGTTGGTGCTTGTGATGGTGATGATGGAAATGGTAATGATGGTGGAGGTTATTTGTCATGTTGTTGCTGATTGTTGGGGTGGCTCTGGTGGTGGTAATGGTGTTGTTGTTGGTGGTGATGGTGATGGACGTTTTTATGGTGATGGTGGTTGTGATGGTTGTAATGGTGATTGAAATGCCGGTGATGATGGTGGTGGTGTGGGCGATGACGACGATAATGGTGATGAAAATGATGATTGAAATGGTGGTTATTGTGATGGTGGTGTTCACGGTGATGGTGATGGAAATGGTTGTGATGGTGGTGTTGATGGTGATGGTGGTGGGGATGGTGATGAAAGTGATGGCGGTGTTGGTGATGCAACTGACTCATTCGTAACACTTATTTTAAACGAGGTATACGTGTCGTATTTGAAATTAATGTGACTTAGTTTCGTGTATGTTACAATCTTCTATTTAGGAACCATGACAAACAAAAGTATAAAACAATCCAAAAACGAAAATCCACTTAGTTCAGATACTAATATCGATGCTAAAAAGAATGTACATGATCTCAAAAAGAAAGAAACAAAAAACCTTCTGATAAAATTAAGTAATGTAGGCGAAAGTCATATTTCCGTATACAGTAACCATGTGCCACAAACCCACGAATTATACTGATGTTATTTATTTACTTTGACGCATGGGAAGAAAACTGTGGGGTTTATACGCAGTCATTCGTCTACATCTAGAATTGCAGGCCATGTTATTATTACTCAATGTATAACCAAATATAACATAATTCAATGGTGTATGAACTTAAATTGTATATGAGATATCATTATTTGGTTGGGCGATAGGTTTTAATGTGAATGTATGTCAATTTCGACCACTATTCAACCGTTTCTCCATATGTCAGTCAGAAAAGCAAACTGAATTTACGCGTAAAGATACGATAACTCTACTTGATATACATATTTTAGTGATGAAATCATACATAGATTCTTAGCAGGCGAAAACGGTAACTATTGCAGATTGGTTGCAATGACTTGACTCGTGTTTAAAACACAAGTCCGAAGTGTTGCTGAATTATAAATACTTTACCTCGCCTGCTGCTGTAAAAATCAATCACTTAAAGAAGCCATCATTAAAGTTTCAGACAGATTGTTGATTAAAACTAAGTCAATTAAGTTGGCTATGCGATCTTACATTGAAATTCATCTCTGAAACTTGTAGCTGAAGAACGATTCTAATATCGTCAGGAGATGGAAGTGCGACCAAGTGTCATTGGAAGTTAAAGTCGTCAAGAAACGCAGCAACTGTTACAGACACAAGACTGAAAGACAAAGGTCTGAAAAGGTTTCATCGGTTTCATTGATTGCTGTATTAGCTTATTTAAACACACATGATTTTATTTACAGTCGAAACCCGATGGCTCGAACTTGCTTGGCTCGAAAAAACCGTTTGCTCGAAGTCTCCTCAAAGCACCATTTTTGAGGGTTAATATTAATATAAACTTCTGTCAATTGGCTCAAAACCGCGAGGGTCCACTTTTCGGGTTGCTAGAATGATTTTTCAGTCCCGGTCACAATTTTGCACACCTTCTTTTGTTTGTTCTGTTTCAGTCGCAAAAAGCTGTTAATCGATTACGGGCGCTTGATTTGTGCCATGCTATAATTTCACGGCTATTGCATTCTTTTGATCGACTCACTTGTCAATTGATTTGAGTAAAATATATTATCAATCGTTAGTAAAATTGAGTAAAATATGACACTTTGTATAACAACTGGCCTCCGTGAGATTACGCAGAAATTAAAAGAAAAGTGCGGAGACCTACAACATCTTCATTGGCAACTTGATGCAATTAGAAACTCATATCTTGACAACATTTCATCAACACCTCACAAACTGAGATCATTTTGT